>NC_090981.1:58980658-59312051 GCF_040807025.1 Struthio camelus | reverse complement strand
ACATCATGGCTTGCAACAGCAAAGCAAGCTAGTTTTGACAATTCACAAGCACAACTCCATACAACTGTTAGCAAGTCCCCTCCAGTGGCCAGTGTCTAGAAACAGACTGCTATAGTATATAATATATATACATATCTTGCATCTTTACAGTGTCTTTCCACCAAAGAACTCACCAAACTTGATTAGGGCCCCTTGGTGACATTGCGGTTTCCAACATGCAACCACATCATGTTTGATTTACACATGGACCCTGCCTACTAACGACATGCAATTATCTCTGAAGCTAGCACTCTAACACGGTAAGACAAAAAAATTAATACAGACGCAGATTAATTTTAATTGCATAACAGCTTTTACACTATCATAGCAACCTGAGAAAAACTGCAGTGCTCTATTTCAAAATAAAGTCCGATTTTAACCCATGCCTCCTACGGAGCACTTGGGGAACAGACCTAAACTGCCATCTCCCTTACACCATTGTAACAAGAAAAGAAAGTATTGAGAGTTGTTGCATTTAACCAGCACTCCCTACTCAGATTGCAAAGCTACACACTTCCCCTTTTCAAAAGGAATCTCCGATTGCCGATATTAAAGGCAATTATGCATGGCAGTACTATTTCGCACCCTTAAGGATAAGAAAATGTGGCTAAAGTGACAGCTGGAGTTATTGATTCAACTAGTGCAGAAATAGATTTTTCCTAAACAAAAAGTTGCGTCAGCACAGCACTTATAGCGTATCACTTTTTAAAGCCTTTTCAAAAGCTGAGAACAGGATTTAGGAGTTTGATGACACTTGTACAAAGATCTACAGAACAGGTCTCCTGACATATGACAGATTCAAGCAGGTTAAGCCCTCTGCCTTACCTCTTAATTATACTCACCACTTAACTGCTGCAACAGTCTCTAACAGGACTGTATATGCATTTTCTTTCCATTCAGTTTCTCCTTGCAGCCCCCTCTCCCCTTACATACCCTTTCAGTTTCCCAATTTCACCTTTAGCATTTCCTCATCTCCCCACTCTAGTCCCTCATTGTGCTCATACCATCCCATATCCCAGAAAAATTGACCACTTAGATGTTTGCAGGCACTTCCTTTGTTCTTTTTAAGGGAGATTTCTAATAGCTATTCTATTTCTGAGGTATCAATCATCCAGATGGTCTCCCCGGTTACTCAATTTCTTAAGCTCTTTACAGTGCACAGGCTACTGATGCGAGACAGGACAGATACCCATCTCAGTAACAAACAAAATGCTTCCCAATTACTGACTCCAAGGTATGATCTCTTCAAGGATGTAGCCTTTTATACATTTAAAGGAAAGTACAGGCATTTGAGAGACTTGTATGGATCTTCTGCATGCTGGGGGATGTACAGCCTCCATCACAGTCCTCAAATTTTGCCCATATAAAGACCGTGCTGCATTTCAGACAAGTCGGAAGACTTCCCAATGCCTGAAACAGGGTAAGGCAATATAAAGGCATCCTCGGACATGGAGGCACACCCAGGCATAACAGCTCCATAAGATGTTATGCTGTTTCTCTCTGTTAAAGATCATCATTGCACAGGGGGTGCTGAGGTCTCAGGGATCAACCTTTCCATGCCAAAAGACATCTTTGCTTTCCATTTAGAGCTTTGTAATGCACCTTCACTGCTTGGCACTCCCCACTGCCCTAAATAAAGTTTTTGCTCTTTCCGGGTACAAACCCGGGTGAGCTGCAGAGCAGCAAGCCAAGTCAGGAGACATTAGTTAGGCAGAAACATTCACTGGACACGGTTAGAAGGTGCTCTGCCAAAGTGAAAGAAGGCCAGATTTACAGAATGGCATACTACTACGCTTCAGCAAGTAGCGAAACAAATATTAATAAATCCCACTGGTTTTTCTCCTTCCTATTGCAGAAGGATTACCAAGACACCCGTAAATATCTCCCAGTCAGGTAGAAGCAGGACGCATTCAGACAGAACTGCTAAATAATCTGGTAAAATACAGCAATAAAAATTCCTCTAAGATTTCATGTTGCCAGTTACAAAAGTTTCTGCAAGACTAAAGTAGAGTGACCCTTAAATAGCTTCAGAAGTAATAAGGACATCCCTCTTGTCCCTCCATCCCTTAAGAGTGTAAGTGTATGTATATGTACATATATATGTGTGTATATACATATAAACACACACGTACAGATACACGTTCCATCACTTGGGAGCAACTGCAGTGCAATGTCCCTGTTTCAAACTGTAACAGAGACATGCAGAACCTGGCTGGAGCACGTATTCGCAGGACCTTGCTAAAAAACTGAGTAATACCTATTTAGAGTGCTATTTGTATAAACTACAGGAGGACCGCTAGCTCCAGTCGACACAGAGCAACACTAGTTCAGAAAGTGTTTGCTTACAATAGACTCTAGCTGTGGACAGCCAGCTGAGGTACTGGCTGAAGGCTGGGCTGACAAATGCAGCAAAAGTTATCTGGAAACTCACGGAAAGACGGAAAACAGCCCGCTTTTGATAAAGCTGACCCATCAATACCAAACGGCAAGCAACACCGCTATCAGCGGATGGTTTGAGTAAAGGATGATATTTCCATATGTGCAGAACTGTTTCGAAGTTTGAGCTTGGGAGGATTCTGGCGGCTGTGGCAGAACCCTAATAACATTCAGTATCACCGCAGTACAGAACGTATAACACTACAACCTGCCCAGGAAGCAGCCCTATTTTGAATGGCAGGCAGATGTCTGACTAAAAACCTACTATTTAGGCACATCTTGGTAGTTATTCCACAAGGAAAGGCAGGATGAAGACTACTGCAGTTACCAAAATACTTATCTGGAAGTAACACCCATTGAATTTGGTATGATTTACCACTTAGGCTGAAGTTAACAACATCATCAGCAGTCAATTGAATTAAAAATCCCATATCCTAGTAATGACCAAGGAAAAGCACTTCTGCCTTTGCATAATAAAAAGGATGAACTGGTTTCAGCCATGAAAAGTTACAGGATTTGCCTTGTTCATCAATTAAGATCACAGCCTGAAGTACAGTTTCAGATTATTACAAGCAGCCCTCAAGCCTGCTAAACCAAGGGAACAGGTTCCTGACAGCTTGGAGATAAAATCCCACCAAGGGTCTAATACACTTCTGAAGGTCAAGCTTGGAGTGGTATTTGATAGGCCTGCCTCAACCATGCCTCTTAGCTTCTCTCTAGGCCAGCATGAAAACCTTATCACCACTGCAACCGACTGCTAGTAATTCCCTGTGATGTTAATGAGTTTTGAATTTATGCAAAGTCTCCCAGCGGATTCTTCTGCAACTTCTTCTATCAACCTCCATACTAATGGGGAATACCTGCAGTAAAAGCATCTAGCTTTCTCCCTGGTTATTCATTAAAAAAAGCAAGCCAGACTTCAGTGGTCATTTGAAAAGTCCCAAAACCTGAAACCAACCAGCCTGGAAATAAGAAGCAGATAGAGAAACATGTTAGGAGTTCCTATGCACAAAAATACACACACACACCCCATACGCAAAACAAAACCTTATAACTAACTGTTCTTCCACAAAAGATAAGTCAGAAAACAAAATTAACCAACCACAATTTGACCATAAAAACAGATGAGAAAAGTCAAACAGCATCAAGTACACACCTCCTATGTCAGTATAAGCGCTTCATGTCTCTCTAACCAGGCTTTTACTAGGATATTAGCCACCAGGTCCTCAAATCAGCAGCACTATACAGGCATACAGTATTAAATATTGTCTCAGTGGTTAATCATGTGGCCAAGAAAGGGAAAACTTAGGCTCTGTTGCATTCTATACCCTGGACTACTGCCTTCTCGAGCAGAGTTGAAAAGAGAGCTTGTACCTTGGCAACGCATGCATATACTTCTTCCACTTCATACCGAGAAGGATGAACAATTAGATTTTTAGTCACTGAAAAGAGGTTAAGTACTCATCTAATTCGTATATTCTCCATTTGTCAAACTAAACATGGTCTACAGCTACTAACAAAGCAACAAGCACTGCAAACCTTCACGCCTCAAAGTCAACACAGCCACCTGCAGATTTCATGTGTGCACTAGCACTGAATCTGGTGGGACAGATTTTTTTTTGCTGATTTGATCTTCACCTAAAGTAAGAAAAAGTACTTCTCTGAATTCAGAGATTAATCTTCAAGAATTTAATGCTGCAAATACAGAAACTGAAGTGTTAATAAAAGACATTTCCCACTGCAGCAGAGGAAGCTTATCTGCAGAAGGCATGGAGCTTAAATTAGTGAATTATATGTAGCTACATAATCCAAATGAAGCATTTTCCGATATCCAGATAATCTCTTTACAATAATTCTTACATGCACAGCATAGATCATATTAGTTATTTTCACAATCATTTTGCCCTGATTTCTGCAAGAGTTACATGAAATTCTTTTCAGGAAAGCGTTTAAGTGGTATGCTATCTAAAGTATATCCACTGAAGGGTTTGATCCTGCTGGAAGAGATGAAGACAAGTAGTAATATGACTTTCTACTTCATCAGAGCAGCAGAGGAATCGCTAGTGCTTTGTGGAATTCTAGACTATAGAGTAGGGCTTTGCGTTTACATCCCAAAGTGGCAATTCTTATCAGTTAAACTGCAGTACAGATGTGTCATACCATGCTTTCCTGAAGTGCTGGACTTCCTGCAATTCTTTTACCATATTCCTTTCCCTTAATCCTACTGCAGTGATCAAAACTGGAACCAAAATCCAACTTCTGACATACACAGCTTTACAGAAATTGAATCATGCTAGATACTAGTTTCTCCTAGGCTTATCAACTGCCAACAACCCAATGTGAAGGGCAGCTTTTACATGCTCCAGTGGGCTAGGTGACCTCCATCTTTAAAGCCTAGGAACATACTGTTCCTATAACTATTCTCTGGATTGTTATTCAGAATATATTTTTCCCTTATACATGGGAAAGATTACAGAGATCTAGATAGACCTAGAGACCCCAAAGAAGGGAAGGGAAAGAGGGGTGGGCAAGTCTGTCCCTGAACTGCACCATAATCTTGCTGCAGGATTGTTTGGAGATTAAGAACTCTTATATGAAAAAAGGGAAGAAAAAAAAAGCGCAAGATTGTTTTACCTGCTTCTTCCGTATCACACAGATCCTGCAAAACACCTATGACACTTTCACCAGCTACATGACCAACTGAAAGTCTCTTCCTTTCCAGTATTGTTCCACACTTAAATCACAAGATCTCAAAACTCTTTCCAAATCAGAGTATGCCTGCCATCAGCCCCATAGCTTGTCTCAGAGGATATTATGCTTAGCTGTCTCTTCCCTCAATGTGCATTCCAAGGCCAGCCATTATAAGAACCAAGGTTTAGGTACTATGCATTTCCTTCTGCTTTCAAAAAGCATTCATATTTGAAATCATTACAGCTCAATGCTACAACTAAAAATACACTACGGCATTTTGATCACTCAGGCTATACTTGTACTCAATCTACTTTGCCCCTGGAACGAAGTCCCATGACCAATACCACAAGTCCTTTTTGTTTGTTCCATCAGTGTGATCAGCTGCAGAGATCCCTTTCCACACCCCAGCTGACAGAGCCGGGCCTGCAAAAGCCCTATGTCTATGCGGTGTTCAACCGGGGGGGGGGGGGGGGGGGGCCAGCTCCAGCTGTCAGAGACTGAATACATTACCCATTTGCATCACATGTGTGTGGATGAGAAGAAAATCATGCTTTCACACAAAAGAGCGTGTTGTTTTCAGAAGTGTCAGTCACAAGATCCTGCCAGACAAAAGCTTTACAACGCAATCTCTGGTCAGGAACACTGCTATTTGGTTTTTAATTTCAATTAAAAACATGCACCCTATGCAACGCAAACAGCTCTTCCTCCCTTTCCTGTCCCTCAGAAGGGGAATCTGTTGAGGTACTGAACGTTCAAGTACTGCACACTTAAGAAACCACTTTGAAATTTGGCCTTAACCCCCCTCAAGCTACTTGCCACAACTGACCACAAAACAAGTTTCAGATCAAAAGTTAACCAAGTTAAGTTATTCAATTAAGGGAATACCAACAAAGATAAGCCCCAAGAGTAGTAAAGTACTACAGACTTTTACTTGCATTAACCACTGCAGATGAAAAGCTATGTATGCAAGCAGACCACTGGCAACATTTAGATGTTTCTAACCAACACTATGAACAGGAGGACTTGACTTACGGACTGCTCTACTCATGTAAAATTCAAACATCATCTGAACAATATGATCGCCACCACTATGGCTCTGTGCCTTTTGTTTGGCAGTCTCTCAAGAACGTTTCAAGAATGAAACTGGAATTATTGGACGCTCATATCTCTTTCAGTAACTTTTTGATACTGCGACCTTAAATAACATGTGACATCACTGTAGAACAAGACAGCAATAATCATTTCACAGGAAGCATCAGGGAACTAAGCTAGCAATTCTACAGGACTGGGAAGCTGAGCAAGAATAGATTTGAATCTACTTTCACTCCTGCCTCTAATAGAAATAAGACCTGCATGTTCTAACATGTTCCAAAAAGTTTCATTCCTAGGACTACCTTGGCTCAAAAAAAATGAGCAGTCCCATCTGCTTTCCCATCCCATCAAAGTCTGCAGTCAGACTGGCACATCAGCCAAAGAGTCAAATCAACATAGATTACTATTTGGGGACAAGATTTAAGCAATACCAACAAGGGAGTCTGGACAAGCATAAACCTCTTAGGTTTTGGAAGTACGGCTCTAGCCAGCAAATCCTTTTAAATACTGCAATGCACTGCCAATGTGCTCTTCTGAGGACTGCACTACTTTCTCACTTTAAGGGAAAAACAGAAGCAGCAGTACCTTAAGCCTGAGAATACCATCACAGAAGTCAGGTGAGCACAAGAAAATGAAAATTTTCAAGTTACAATAGGCAACTGTGTGTAGGGATGAAATGAACAGCTCATAATTACGCAAAAATATATCACATTTAAAGACACTTGCATCTGACCAAGAAGAGAGCGCTGTTCAGAAGCGAGAATCAGGAGAGGCCAAAGTAGGCCATCTCATGCCAGCTCAAAGGCTCTTCCAGCACGTGCAGCAAACTCGGTGATCAAACATGAAACCCCTCCAAAATTCACTGGAGTTGCGGGGGGTGGGGGAGGGAAGGGAAATACAGTAATTAACATGAGGGGCTTATGCTGTCCTGAGATTTGTTTTCCGCTGAGATTGCATACAAGAACCTGAAACAAGTCATAACCTAAGTAATCAGCTTCTTTGAATGTGTGTTAAATCACTAACCTGCATTCCCCTACATAATTAGTAAAATGCACAAGACAAATCATCATCATTAACACACCAACACTGTGCTTGGGTTCTCATGAAAAGAGACTGTATACAGAATTTACTAGAATGAACTCTGTAAAGCCTAAAAGGTTAGTTGCTCATACTAATGAATTTTAGTTCAGGAAGGACACTGAAAAGCTACTGCGAAAAGCAGTGACAGATAAGCATGAGAAGAGACTGTACCACATCCAGGGATGAAAGTTTCATGTTTGATGGTCTTGGACCCAGGAGGAAACAAGTTTGACAGCAGATTCAAAACAGATTGTGAGGTAAGTAAGCTTTCTGGGAAGCATGTAGGGAAAAATCCCCAAACAGTTGATGAGAAAGGCCAACCCCAGCTCCTTTAGCACAGCATACACGAGCTTAAGAGACGTAATCTAGTAGACAGAAACAGCGCTAGGTTACAGGAGCTTTCAACACCAGTTACTTGGTGGCTAGCTATTTGATAGCCTGATCTATACTGCAGTTTTGTTGACTAACAAACCACTAACAGTCCACTAACTCCAGAGAGACAATTTATCCACAGATAAAGATGCTATTACACATTATATTCAGGGAAGCTTTTTAAAATATTCTAGCAAAATGACTTGTTTGCTGGCTGAAGCTGCATCTTCACAAGACAGCTTGCCAGTATAGCTGGAATAGCTTTTTAAGACATAACAAATAATGCTCTCCTTTCTTCCTTTTGTATAGGAAAAAAGATCTTGCATGGTAAGATGAAGAAACCGCATTTCAATAACCCATCTTTAGAGCGCTACTTTTCTTCTCTGCAGGTCCTGCTACCATCACCCCTACTATCGAAAAATATGAACCCTTTTCTTGATCTATCCAGTCCCCAGGAGGACTTTGCAACCCACTTAGTAAAAGCAGTTTAGATATAGCCAGTACACTCTACACGTTAAGAGAGCATTCCTTCCCAAAGCAGTGAGAAACCCTGATACCCCGTGACTTGAAGGTGAATATGCCCAAAAGCTGAGCAGAAACCTCCCTACTATCTGCTATTCAAAACTGAAGAAAATGTCCACCTACGGTTGCATTTACTCCAACTCACTACCCTCAAGGTCAAAGCAGAGAAGCAAATGCTTGCTATTTATTGCATGCTCAAAAATGGACACTGACCCATTGAACAAGATTAGATGTTAAATCTCAGAAGGATGAAAAACAGTCAAGACGACTAAACAGGGTTAGAGCTGGAATTGACAGATTTACTAGTTGCAAGTTGCTTCATCACTAAGAGGTCAATTTTATAATGACAGACATAGAATAATCACACGGGGACCTTACATTCAAAATGGCACGAGACTTCACAGAAGACACGCGGCGTGTGCAAGCGTAGAGGGAAAGCGTAGACACGTTTCTACAAACTGTTGTTAGAAAGTGATAGATAATTGATCTGTGCAAAAGCAGAAAGGCAACTACTAGTCTTAAAACGTCTGGGAAAAAATAGGCACATCATCCTCCTGACCGATTCCCACTTTTATCTTTAGCCAGCCACCCTCACTTCCGAATGTCACACCCAACAGATAAAGACAGTCCTCTCCTCTGTTTTTACTGGGTTCAACCTTCCTTGCCCTGAAATTGAAGATACAATTCTCAATAAGTCACACATGCCATCCAGCCCTACGGGTAAGCTGAAGCCATTCTTTGAATGAAAGCTTGCAGAATTAAAGGCACATGTTATTTCCCCTCTTGCCTCAGCATTTTGGTTCTTTATGGACCTGCCACTACCTATTGGCTGAGAGAGCATACAGCTATTTTCATACAAGAAGTTGGTGTCTGAGAAGATACCCTACAGATATGGAACTCCTGGGGGTTATGGAAAAGACAAAGAGGAGATTGTGCAGGTTTAATTCTTTGTAAGTTCACAGTGACCCTTTAAACACTTTTCTTTATTTGAGATTTTAAAATGTGACCGACAGAACAGGTATGATTAAGACTTTGTGCAAAAAAAGTAGAAAAGAAGAAATTGTGTGCTTGCTCAGACAGTGCCAGCCAGATCATGCTCCTATGTCCTGACAGGTTATCCTCTAACAACAGCAGCCACATTCCTTCCCGTGGCTGTTTGAGAGCCTGTACTAAAATAATTGCTCGAGTTTTTCCACGGCTTGCGGAGAAATACAAAGGCTCGGGGGTAAAGAGGTGGGAGCTCTGGTGCCTCTGAATGAAAGCCCTAAAAAAGAGGAAGGTGGCAGGAAAGGAGGGGAGAGAGAACCGAGTATTCAGGGAGGTAGTTTTTAGACTATTGCTATAAATAACACAACTAAAAGAAGCTTCATCTGAAATACTTCTATTCCAGGACTTATAGCATTGGGCCACCACAATTCCGATATACTGTAGGCGCTTGTACAACATAGCCATGTAAGCCTAGGGCTGCATTACAATGAATAAACATAGGGATGGCATTTTCATTTTAGCTTTTTCCTTCTAGAAAGATGAGTTTATTGTTTATCTGCACTAGAGACCTAATGTTATATTAGCATACTATTTCTACGCCCTACAGGTATAGCCCTTCTCTTTGCTTATGAGTTACTCTTGCTTTTCTATTTTCAGGCTTTCCCCTATTTTAGAGAAGCATCGGACAAAACAACCATCTGAACACACAGCATTTCTCTGGTATGAGATATAGCCAATATCTTCTAAAAATAAAGAACATAGATTTAAAGTGCATGGAGCACTTTATACTGACTGCTGAAATTATAATTCATTTTTGAAGGCATATCTGATAGATATTTCAATGTAGGTTTTTTGTTTTCAGCTTTTAGTTTCTAATTTTCAAAAAAATCTGTATAGAAATGCATCTTCTCTATCTTCAAGGCTCCTGGAAATTTTACACCTCCAGGATCAGTGTAAATTTGGCATCTCAGCTAGAAAAGCAAACAGCTTCATTGTAGGATGTGGCTAAACAAAATCCTTAGGTCTGCCTTAGTCATCACAACGAGAACTACCAGCCTGAGGTACCACAGCCTTGCAGACGTTTCCTAGGAACCAATTTGGCAACGGCGCTTCAGAACTAGATAGAGAAATCATTAGCCCAATTTCTCTGAAAAGGACTCCCATTTTTCACGTGGATGAAGAAGTGGGAAACTAAAAAATTATGTTCCCGTTCCCAGTTTCAGAAGGCAAGCCAAGGTCCCAGCAATTTGTGAAGAAGCTTCTCTGAAGCTGCTGCACTTCGAAAGGTGCTTTTCTTATGAAAGGTAGTACTAGTGCCAGCATGCAACTGCAATTTTACTCTACTTGCATTTCTGTGTTAAGAACAAACTGCCTAGGTCAACTAATAGGAGCGATGTGTGATCCAACACTTTCACCTGACAGCTTGCTATCATATACCAATCGGTGCTTGGTGTGTGCTAGAGACAGAGATTCAAGAGGGTTTCAAGTACTAGCAGAATCTATATTGCACATAATGCAAGTATGTTTTGTTTTAAACCAAAATACTCAAGGATTTTGCAAGAGTTCAGCTGTCAAACAACACAGATGTAGGCTTATAAGTCATGGGGAGAACAAGTAGTGAGGCTCCAGTGCTCAAGAGGATCTATATCTTATTACAGGCCCCTCTCATTGCTATTTCACAGAATATTTTAAATCATCTTTCTCTGCAGCATCCTCACTGTGCAAACATCCCTCTATCTCTCCCTCCCTCTAATATCTACCCCTGCAACAAGAAGTACATATTAGTCAAACCTCCTGACTAACAAAACTTAAGGGAAAACAAACCAACACAACAACAATAGACTAGGAAGACTTGTCTATTTGTAAAGGTACATCAAATACCAAAAACATCAACAGGGATAGTTAGTTACCTACAAAGTATAACCGTCCCAGAAGTGCTTGCTCTCATGCCTCATCCTACCATGTATCCTAGCAATGCAGGGAAATGGCTTTATCTGAAACTAACCCACTTCCCAGGAGCCAACGGGGCAAGGCCTTTCTGTGAGTAGAGAAAGATCATGACCAGATGAATCGGAGATCAGAGAGAAACAAAGGGGAACAGTTTCCTCAGCTGACCTTGCATTACAGAGATAGAGAAGATATCACAGTAAGAGTTAGGAACAAACAAGACTCCAGGTAAAATTGATTTATGTGAATTTGAAAAGACAGCCATTTCTGAGAGGAAAGCCAAGAACCTCCAATATTCAAGATAGGAAACAGGGACCAGACGAATGTCCCGTTCTTGTGAAATGTGTCCATGTGAATGGGACCAAGTGCAGGTTATCAGTCATTCTTTCTTCCACAATGAATATGCACAGAACTACGCCAGAACATCAAAATGTGTAGAGTAATATGCCTTGCAGAGCTGTGGAACACTGGGCCCCACCCTGCAACCTGCTCATGTTTAGTTAGGGTTTGTGTGCCACTCCAGACATCTCTACAGCAACTCCTTCCCATTCAGTCCTGCACCAAGTCTTTCCTTGGGTTTGCATTAGTATTTGGCAGTTCTCTTATAATGCATGTTTGTAGAGGAGGTCAGGCAGAGTCCAGCGATGCTTATCCAAAAAGGCTGGAGGGAGGAAGAAATGACTGCCTGCTCTCTTAACTTTACATCGTTGTGTCTAAAGCATAGGGAATGCTGTATGAAAGAGCTGGCCAACATATAGCCTGCAGACCAAGCGTTCCTCAGTTCTGCCACGCAACCCATAACTAGCTTTGTCATTAGTAGAGTGCAACTTGTAGCAACTAGAGATCCTGGTAAGCTTTCTCAGAGCACGCAGTGCTCCACGTGACTCCAGTTTATATCAGTTAGGTGCTGCCCTCAGCCTTGCTACAAGATGCCACCACAGTCCTTAGCTAGGCAAGTTTTGACCGTGCACCTACAAACAAAGAACGGCACCAGCAAAGAGAGAAGGCTCCCTGCCACCCTCGAGGCTCAACATCTGAGCTTTAAAGGAGTTACTTTTGCAAAAAGCTATAGATGCCTCAGGTTCTCTGTTCCTGCTCAGTAAATACAACACTGGTTATTGTCAGGATATATTCTTAGCAGTCACTGGATGTTAGTATACCATCACCCCTGACAGACAGGTGATCAATAGTGCCAGCATCAGTTGTTTGGAGGCCAAGGGGACTGCAAAGGCTTCAGACTACTTTCTAAGAATGGCCTTCCTTAAGCACCTAACAGCTGTACCCACGTCAAATTTGAACAATACCAGATCGGCAGGCCACACCGTCAAGCAGTTTCTAGGCATATCCCTGGCAGTTATCCTGGAGTTCAGCATGAAGACTTCAAAAAGTCAAGATGACACTTTATCCTCGCAGATGAACAGGACATTCAGAAGTGTCCTAGCACTTCTGGTGCTTGACCATCCACGCTGGTCAAGAATGCGGCAGCATTTTTATGGATTTCAAGAAGAGCTTGGAGATAAGCCATACTTCAGGACCCTTGTGCTGCTGCCAGGGACTGGCCAGAGTGAGTGGACAATGCTCTCCTAGCACACCATCCAGCCTAAACAGGACAAAAACACATTTCATACAGGGTATGCACTTCAGACCAAGCAAGGAATTTTTCATTCTCTATTTGCTTTCAGCAGGGGATTGTCTTTCAAAACATTTCTTTTTTAAAAGCTCCAGCAGCAGTTCATACTCGGGAAACAAGCCTCTACCTCAGGCCTTTGAATGGGGACAATTATAGCTGGCTCCTTTGGCCTTCAGCATTGGGTAATCCATCTCTGAGGCCAGGTGGAACAAAAAGCTTTTACACTAGGAAGACGAAACAAGTCCTGAGAGGTAAGGTTATTCTATACTTTAAAATACAGGAGACAGGGAAGAAGGGGAGGAGAAAAAGAAAAAAAAGATAACTAACAGAACAAAGCAGCAGTATTGGGCAGAATTGTGTTACCCAAGCAAATATTAGGTTAAACCCCCAAGCCAGCTGCTGAGCTGCACAAATTCCTGCAAGCATCCAGTCCTTACTTGCTCTTAACCTATTTGCAAGGTACAGACCAGGAGCTCCAAAGCATACCAAGCCACACAACTTCAAGGCACTGGAAGCACTGTACCAGACTTGTTCTGTCCCACATCTGAGACCAGCGCCAGCATTTCAAAGCATATGGAAGAATCTCACACATCTGCTCACTGCAACAGTCCCTCACATACACAAGGTCTCACTATGATGGCCATTATTTAACAAACAAGAACTTAAGCCCTGAAGCAGAGGGGAAAAAAAAAATTATCTTTGAAGTGGTGTTCAGAGTATTTTTTTTAATGACAATGTGAAATCCCCCTGTGAAAATGTCTTAGTTCTTGAGCTGCTGAAAAGGGAAAGGAAACAGGCTACTTCTTAAACTTGCTACCACTGTTATATGATACATCATCCCACTCAGATAGCAGGGCTGCGTGAGACAATCTCTGCAGGCCCTGTTCACTCCATATTGCAGTAGCATGCATATAACATGCTACTTCCACTGCTTTACTATTATAACAGTTTTTGTTGGAAATCAAAAATTCTAACTCTTCTAGCAAATACATAAGAGGTGTTTTTTTTTTTTTGTCTACCAACAGCTTTTCCAAATGTGCTAATCTCATTACTATGCCCACCACCCCCTACAGTATGAATAGAGGGCTGACCTTGTCACATCCACTGCCTCTGCTTGGCAAAACCATGTAAGAAAGAAATAAGGCATGCAACAACCCAATACCAGTTTGTGCGGACTTTCTTCCCCTCCCACAAACATTAAGGTTTAAAGGTTAGAAACTAAAGAACCAAACGTGTGTGCGTGTGTGTGTGTGTGTGTGTGTGTGTGTGTGCACATGTCCCCCAAGATCTGCAGAATTTGTCAACTCTCCCACCCTAATAGAAGTGTTTTTCTTGTCACTGTGGAGTGATTAGAATTTATACAACTTCACAGGAAAATCTCTGTTCACAAGGTAATTATTTTGTTCTCAACTTTTCACCAACACTAGCAACAAGAAACCAAGGAATAGAGAGGTACATCAATTCTAGATAACAGTTTGACGTACAAGGAATCTCAGTAGTGGATATTTTGAGTACTAATATGAACCTGCCGATACCCTACTCTCAACTGCCGTCAAGAGGATCTCTAGAAGTATTTCATTAAAGTTCTTTCCATCCCTCCACATGTTTCCTATCACTATCTCACACAATCAGATGCTGAGATGAAATTTGCTTACTCTAGGTGCCAAAGGGAATCAACATCTTGTGTGAGTCAGCCTGTTATCCAGCTTCCATTCCAGTTCACCAAGGTGAACTGCATTTCTGTGTTTCAACAGGCCCCCGCTTACCCATAGCAAAGTACCTTCAAACAGAGAGTGAGGCAGGCAGGAAAGAGGGGAGAGTAGCACATGAGGCAATCGTTTCCAAACCAGAAACAAAAAATGGACAAATAAATTCAAGTGTTCTACAGCATGCAGCCAGGGCACAATACAAGCAAGCAAGCTTTCGTTACCAGCCAGGGCACAATACAAGCAAGCAAGCTTTCATTACCAGAGCACAGCAGCTATACGCTTGCAAGAAAGAAGTCTTGGACTACTTGGCAATGGGCAAGTACCTCCCATGGCAGCCAGCCAACTGGCCTTCCTTCCTAAGTGTCATTGTAGAAGCTACCAAAGCCCAGGACCACTCTACTTGCCCATTTAAGCAACCACAAAATCCTGGGAGCCTGTATACTTCCTTCTCTGGAAGGGTTCCCCAGGGTCCCATGTAGTAGCGTAACCATTATGCCAACCTCTTCAGAGCTCATTAATTGAGCATAACTGTATCTATGAAGTGAAAAACATCCTTTATCGCTTGGCACGGGAGGAAAAAAAAAAATAAAGCTACAGATTTAAAAATGAACGACTTAAAAAAAAATAATCCAATGGTATGTGAGCAAAACGGTAGTTTGGCGGAAACGTTTCTTTGCAAAACACCTCGATTCTTCATCCGTCGACTACTTACGAGCCTTACCCGGAGGGCGATTGCTGCAGAGATCACACGGGGGTGGGGGGCCCCCACCCAGCCCCCTGCCTCGGCCGCCCGGCCGAGCTCCCGGCTCCCGCAGCGCCCCGAAGGCGCCGCGGCCGAACGAGCCTCCCCACGGCGGCCCCTCGCCCCGACATGACACAGCAGCGGCGGCAGCGGCCCCCAGCCCAGCCCAGCCCAGCCCAGCCCCGCCGGCGGCAGCGCCCGCGCCGCCCGCACAGCCGTTACATAACGGCCGCGGCGCGCGACCCCGCCCGCCGCAGCGCGAGCGGCGCCCCCGGGGGACCGTTAACCTCCCCCTCCCCCGCCCCCGCCCCCGCGAGACGGCTCCCGGCGGCGCGGCCCCGCCCGCCCCTCACCAGCGGCTGCATCTCGGCGCGCACGGCGGGCACCTGGAACCGGTCTATCTCCTCCATCATGGTGCCGGCGGGGCGGGGGCGGGAGCGCGGCGGGGGGCACGGGCGGGCGCGGGAGCTGCTCAGCCGCCGAAGGACGCCGCCCGCCGCCGCCGCTGCTGCTGCCTCATCGCCGCCGCTGCGCTGCTGCCGCCGCCGCCGCTCGCCGTCGAGGTGACTCAGCCGCGCCGCTTCCGGGTCCGGCCGCCGGCGCCCCGCCCCCTTCTTACATATTCACGAACGGGGCGGGGCTTCTGGAATGATTCGGGCCGCGGCGCCGGAGCCCGCATGCGCATTTCCCCGCTGGGGTTCCCCCACCCCCCCGCTGCCGCCGCGTGGGATGTACCATTCCCTCTCCGTGGGGGGAGAGGGGAGACCGTTGGTGGCAGGGGGGAAGGGTGGGTAGCGCCCAAGCGTCGAGCCCCTCCTCAGGCTGGACTGGCCGCGCGCGGCTTCCGGCGCGTTGCCATGGTTGCCACTGTCAACTTCCGGTCACCGGTGAGGGGCGGAGGAGACGCGGGGGTCTGGCAGGGGCCGGTCGGTGGCGGGCAGCGGCAGGGCAGGCAGCATGCCGACGAAGGCGGCGGACAGGCACCAGCAGGTAAGGGCCTGCCCCGCGCCGGCGTCGCAGCAGGGCGGCGCCGCGCTCCTGCCTGACAGCCCCGCGGTGACGTCACCGCCGGCGCCGTGACGTAGCCCCCAACATGGCGTCACTGCAGTGCCGCGTGCTGAGGGGGAGTCGCGGCTCACACGAAGCAGCGTTGCTCAGCGGCCCCGCTCCGGCTGTGCCACCCTCAGCTCCTGCTCCGCGTGGCTGCCGCGATGTCACTGGCACGACGCCAGGCTTATGATGACATCACCGGTTCCAGGCACTGCGTGTTACGTCATCATGCCTGGCCCAGGGATCATGTCACTCTGTGGCAGGCGCTTTTTACCCTCCAGGGTGCCCCTCTGAGCTGTAATCCCGCAGCGCTGGGTGGGATCCCCACCTTGACACTGCTGGGTGAGTGATTACATCACATCGTGTCCGTCCGTCCGTCCCCGCACGAAGGTGTTTCGTCACCCTGGCACCCTCGCCACCCTCTTCTGTCAAACTGCCGGGTCCCGAAGCAGCACCACCACACGCTGTGGCACTGCACTGCTCCTCCTTGTGAGCCTGCAGCGCTCCTCAAATGTCGCTATGTCATACCATCTCAGCAGTGTTACAGCACTGTGTTACAACACTTTCCTTCCTGGGCAGCTTTTTAATGTGCTTGAGATGTCCCCAGTATGGGCGCCTTTCAGGAACATTGAATTGGAAAGTTCAAATACCTGTTTTAAATTCATTTTTAAAAATTTCTTTCAATTACACTTAGCTGCACCTTATATCAGTATGCTTTTGTTTTACTGTTTGGTCTTCTCCCAGTTCCGACAACAAAATGAGGCTGCTAACCTGTAAGGCCCTTCCCTGGGATCAGTGAATGGGTGGGTGGATGTAGCTCTGTGAAGCTTCACCGGCTGCGTTAGGGCTCTGCAAGGGGACAGTAGCCTGTCAGCATGGATCACCTTGCAGGAAGAAGGGCCAAGTCAGGTTCAGTCCTGCACCTTGGGTACTACTGGAGTATCAAAATGTTTGATTTAAAGCAGAAGGTGAAATGGCGGATAAGAGTTTTCATAACAGGTTTTGGTTAATTCCAGCTTATTTGATCTTTTGGAGGGTGAGCATAGGTGGGCCAGAGGTGACCCAGAACGAGAGACCTGCTTCCTTAATCCAGAAGGTATGCCAGAAAACTATAAATGACCAAGAAAAGCTGAAAGGAAACAAAGGGGGACAGATAGGAAGGTTCAAAGCAGTGAGATGGTAGTCAAGATCCCTGGACAATCACTGCCGGTCTGTGAGAGAACCCAAAACCCCATCCACGGACACTGGTAGTGGAGCTCTGTCAGGATGCATGCAACAAGGGAACAGAAACCCTTGCTGATCTTTCCCTCTCTGGATTGGTTTATGATCAAGTAACTTCTAATTATCTGAGAGCGACTCATCTGGATTGTGGCTTTCCCGTACCATGGTTGTGTAGACTCTGTGCAGACCTATACAGCTTCTGGAGCCTGTGCTATTAAACCCTGCTAGATGTGAGCTGACTGTGTGTTGAGCTCTGCAGAGCCAGATCAGATCTCCCTGCTCCTATAACTTGAGTGCTGGAACCCGAAACCCAGAAGTACTCAAGTGGTCTGTGGGCCTGATGTCTGATGGATGCCACTTGGTTGTTTCTGCACACGTGGTAAGAGGACTTCTTGGCTTTAGAGTAGTGAAAGAAAAGAGAGAGGATCTCTGTAACATTCCTAAAGCTTCAACTATGAAGAACTAGCAATTTTCAAGTTACAAAGGGCTTTATTGCCACAAATTCAAAACCAAAGACCACATTCAGTCCTCGATAATGGAGATGTTTATGCTGAAATTGTATAACCCATTAATGGTAATAATGATATGCACTAAACTCAGGTTGAAATGCTTGCTGTGAATTTAATTTTTTTTTTAATTTTACAATTTCCACATAAATACATTCAATCATTTTCGGTAACCATTATCTTAAATAGCCTGAAATGAATAGGCTTTGATTTACATGTTACTTGAAAAACTTAATTAAAGTTCTGTAAAGACATTCATTTTTTCTTAAAGTTCTTGAAAAATCATAAACTGTTTAAACTCTTTGGATTTTTGACTTTTCACATAACTTTAAATAAAATTATTATCTTTAAAGTTATTGCAACTCATCCTATATTGCCTTTCCTTGTACTTGTCAAATCTGATTGTATTTGCCTTGTGCTTGTTATATCTGATTGCTCTTTCATGTACTTTTGTCTGCTAAAATATTTTTGCAGTGGAGGAATTGTATGTATTTCCGGTAGCTGGTTCCGGAGTCCAGGGGCTTTTGCCCCATTGTCACTGACTCAAAATGCAGCCCACACCACAGGTGCTGTGAGAGCCACAATGCTGAATGGCTGTGCCTGTGCCTGCCTCACTTCCCAATCAGAGCCTGACATTTGTTATTTGCTGAGGCCTGATGGCCCGTATAAAATAGACTGGTGAGTCAAAGTCTAGATTCTAATTCTTGCCAAGAAAATCTCTTTTGAAAATAAACAAGTTAGGTCCTTTCTCATACATGTTTTTCCTCTCTGTCAGTGATCATAATGAGGCAGGAAACAAGCCTGCTACTAGTCTGTGAGCCTGTTTTTTCTACTGAGCACTATTTCCATGGACTATTTTTCTTGTCCCTTTCATTGCAGATTCTTCTCTGTCACTTTATTGGTCTCACTTGTCCCTGTGTTCTTCATTCCTCTGTTCTGCTTCCTGCATGGTTCCTTTGTTCTGCTCTGCCTCCTAGGTTTTTCGTTGTTGACCGCTCTCTTTGAAATTTTTCTTCCTAAGGTGGTTCTCACAGCCAAGATAGTTACTTCACTGTTATCAAGTTCTTCGCTTTTACCACGTCATGTACAGGCCCTCCTTCACTTTCAAGGCTATGTGTTCTTCACGTGGTCTTGAGTAATTCTTTTTTTTTTATTTTTCCTCCAGGTGGTGGTTGTCTGCTCTTCTTCTGTGCCCTTCTTGTCTCTGCCTTCTCTGATGTCAGCTTCTTGCTTTGTTTCGCTCTTTATCTCTTCATCCTGGTGACTTCATCTCCAGTTCAGTCTCCAGCCACCAGATGTCTTTTATATGTCAAAAGCTGGTGTGCCATCAGGCATAAAGGCATTGTCCTTCAAGGTGAATGACTTGATGTGGTCCTTAATGAGAACTGTCTTTAGGCCATTCCTGGTCTGTGTGTTCATTAATAAGGAATGTGCTTCAGTGTTCAAAGTCTATGAAAATAACTGGGTATCCCTAGCTCTTTGTATGCATAATGCAGCTTTGTAAAAAATAAAACTCAGATATGCTCTGTACTTTAGTAACATCTTCCCTTTCAGATCTGAAATGCATTGCAAGTAACCGAGCCCAGCAGTATCTTGGGCAGAGGCAGAGTTAGGGAAAGCTTAAGCCAGCATCTCCAAATCTAACTGAAGTCAATGGAAGGTTTAGATTCTCAGCTCCTCTGAAAATTAGGTCTTGACTATGGCAAGCAAAACACTCAGGAGTATAATGTTCTTCAGAAACACTGACCTGTGAGACACGTACAAGTACCTGCAAAAAGCTGTTGGTAGGGCAGGGCACAGGACTGTATTAGCCCTGTGCCAGTTCTGTGCGTTGCCCTGGGTGGCAAGAGGAAGTGGCTAACAATTCTGAGATTTATAAAAGCAATTATTTAAGTGTGGTTGTCACACATGCTGCTGGAGGTGTAGGCTATGCTGAATCCAGAGTTCCATTTCTTCACTGTGTGGCTCAGGGAAAAGCCTTGTCTGAGCATTGGCGTGTACCCTGTGCTGCTGTGTATGTCTGTGGCTGGACCCATGCAAGGAAACACTAGATTTGACTGTGGTTTCTTAACTGACATTGCATGCACTTCTTTGTCTGCATTCACAGCATGCCTGTGCTTAGAACCGGGCTGGCTGGACTTACCACTTAGGATCAATCCCCACTTTCAGCAACAGATAACTTTCACAGCCTAAGCAAAGCATCTGGATGTGGACAGCGAGGCAGTTCTCCTTACACTTGATGTGTGGGCTTGCACCCACTAACCTGTAAACAGTTTCTTTTTTGTTCAGCAAGTTGTCAAAGCAAAACAAAGAGATCCCTCCCCACTGCAGTCAACAATTGGACACATTTTACTTTTTTTGTCAGCAAAGGCTTTAAGGTACTTGTTGGCTCTTACACATGCGTTAAACCATCTATGTAATATAAAATAAACAGTTAGTTTAGTGTTTCTCAGAAAGCAGATTAAAAAACGTGTTGGTAAATAGCTCTTAAATTGGCATCCCTAGTGTGTGTAAATGGATGTCTGCTGCAGGGCAGGCTAGAAGTCATTTTGCTTCCTTTGGCTTTGTTACCATGCCGTGCTTCCCCGCTCGTTGTGTCAAGCAGTGGTTTACTATGGAGACTGCTAATATTCAAAACAAGGATAAAAAGCTAGCAGGAAATTATTAAATGGTTTTACAGAAATGTCAAGCCTAGCTCTTATAACAGACTCTCCCTTTTCCCCTCAGAATCCTACGAGCAGCCTCATTCTTCTGTTTTTTCAGGTTACCTGTTAACCTTTGTGCCGTGCTCTAGGGGAAGAAGGAATGATAATGTCTCTGCTCAGGAAGCTAAAGTAAACTTAGCAGGAGTGTTCTGTGATTACTCAGCCTTGCAGTCTGATTGTTTTCTGCTGAGCTTATGTAGGGAGCAAAGAGGCTGTAGGAATGTCTCTTTAGTGATCTTAAAAAAACATAGTCTGGGTTTGTCATTGCCCTGTGCTGAGTGTTTCATTAATACGTAATCGATTTTCAGCCCTTGAAAAATTTGCTTAATATGAACTGACAGTTCTTCTTTGAAAAGTAATCAACCTGCCTCATCCTTCCCCCAAATTATCTGGTATTTTAGGCTGGATCTGCAAACCCAGGCAGCTCAGCCCTCCTTTTGCTTTAAGTACAGGGAGAAATTTCACCTTGCTCAAGGAGATACTGTATAGTGAGGTATCTAGCTCCTCACTTTGTAGTGTGCATGCAGTGACCAGTTGCAAGAGCTAGTCAGGAAGGGATAATCTAATCTGACAGCACAGGAGAAGGATGCACTGCCCAGCGAAGGCTACAGTGAGGGATCTTATCCTGGCTGGCAGAACAGCATACGTGGCAATGTCATTGCATCTCCTACTTGATTAGTCCAGGCAGGCTTTGGATCTGAACATGAAGGATGGACATATTTTTTTCTGAAGGATTTCTGTAGTCATGAATTGAGGATTTGACCCAGTTCTCGAATGAACACTTGCTCTTAGGAGTAAATCTCTGCTTCCTAGATGATTTACTTACCGTCAGCATTACCCCTGACAACTCAGAAGTTATCTGCAGCAGAGGGTAAATAGTTGAAAAGTAAGGCTATACAAAATATCTGTTAAAAAACAAGTGGTCAGGATTGTTCCTGGACTTGGAAAAAGCTTTTGAACTTTTGCTATTTATTCAAGAAGGCAGAGACTGATAGTTCTGTCTGTTTTGTGTGAAATGAGTTAATGAGTCTCAGATCAGCAATTAGTGGGTTGTCACATCATCAACAAAAAGAGAATAGTAATCACTGCTGATAGAGTTAGCAAGAAGACCAAGGCATGGATGGATGGTGAAGTGTGATTCTACATTTTCCTCTTCTTAGGCCGAGTTGGAAGCATATTAGTAGGGTGTAACGGCAAAACTCTCACCACACATGGAATCTCTTTGATGCTTGCCCTCCGCTTACATGTTCCTTCAGAAATATGGATGCAGAAACAGGATAGCTCTTCCCCAAATGCCAACGTGGTAATGCCCCTCTGATATACAGCAGTGTGTATACAGCAAAGTGTTCCACACTTTGGAAAGTGGCTGTGAATGCCTTCTTATTTTCATTTACTGATTTTATAATTAAAAATTATTTAGAGGAATTTAATTTGCAGACAGCCCAAGAATGCTACCTAAAAATACACTTAGAAATGAATGTTGGGCAGCTCAAGCATAGCAACAGGAGAACTTCTGGCTGAAGGACTTGATTTTGCTGCTATTTGTATCTCCTGATGGCTTATCTGCTTTAGGGGGAGCAGTGGGGAGGGAAAGGAGAATTAAAAGGCACTTAAAACATCACTTTTCAGCTATTTCCTCTCTTCATCTCTGTTGCCCTGTTAGATTACTGTATCTTTGCTCTAGGGGCTATTTTCTAGCAATGTCAGTGTCTGGTGTAGGTAGGAATTTCTAGGCGCTACTATCATAAATATGTCGTGGAAGAAAGATACAGAAGAGGCCAATCATTTGAGTTTTAAAGATCCTTAATTTAGATATTGTGACTGTTACGGAGTTCTAATTTCTTTTCGCTGCGGGAATTATGCTAAGTCTGTTCATTTGTTCCGTGTAAGATGCAAATGGTCATCAGAGAAAAACATTTCTAGCATGCATAAATTCTTGCTTTGGCATTTTGCACTGTAGCAGTGCAGCACCTCCCAGTGTGATCTGAGTTATAGTGATGACTTGGCAATGAGAAACTCCTTGCAACTCTTTTATGCCTTCTACCTATTCCCTGGTTCCCTAGCAACAATGGCTCTTTTATCTAATACAACTTTCTCATAATTATTCACTCTTGTATTCTTATTAATTATTATTACTACAGGCAGGTATAGTAGCAGCATTTGTTATAAGGATTTATGAAGACTGTTAATGGTTTCTATAGTAAGACCATCTTCAGTTTGTATAGGATTTGCCATAATTTAACAGTTTGGGTTGAACTGTGCTTTGTTGGGTGTCTGACACAGGCTACATTAAAAACCAGTTCTCCCAGATGCTGAACCATATGAACCAAAATTCTCCTAGTAACTTATTATGTGAACTCTGTCCATGCTAGTAAGCCTGAGAGAGATCCAGAGAGGCAGGGAGCCTACCAAAAAAGTATATGATTAGGTAATTAATCAGTATCTCATACTGTCTGTGCCCAATTGGATGAAATGAAGGTTGCCACAGCAACCTTAATTCTCATGTTTTCTAACTTCTGAATGCTTCTCTTTGTGATCCTAATAATAGTCTGTTAACTTAAGATTCTTTGTCTAGCTAATTATATAACAGCAAAAATGTGCTTGAATTTTAGAGACATGTATGAAGGCAGGTCCTTGTCATGAGGATCTTGTTAGTCAACATACAGTCATTATATTGATTTACAGTTATAGTTTATTTATTGTTTGTATTGTGGATGCGTTTGTGACCTGTTTGTCACCTGTTTGTGACCTGGTACTGACTGTACCAGTGTTGTACAGTGTACAAACACTGTATAAATATGGAACAACGAAATAGTTCATACTGCAAAAGGATTACAGCTTAAATAATACTCTCTGAATAACAGATTGATATAGTAAAGAAAAGAATGTGGAGATGGTGGCTGTCATGCTGAGCAACGGTGGCAGGACCTCAACTACCTGGATGCTCTTGAGGACTTCTAACAGCTAATGTGAGAGAGAGGAGTTTTAAGGAAAGATCTGAAGAAGGACAATGTGCTGGCTTTGGAAGGGTTCACAGGGAGCTACTCCCTTGCAAAAGACAAATAAAGAGGACAAAACACAGTGCTACCCCCCAAAAAGGGATGTCAGGACTGCCTTTTTCAGCAGACAGCACAGCGGTAGGCTTTGTGGTATTATCAGAATGAGGAGACAACATACAAGGTTTTGTTCTCTTGACTGACCCGTGTTTGCCCTCTGTCTTGCCTCTTCTATAGGTTTTAAACAGATCTGCTAGTTTCAAAGAGTGTTCCCTACTGCTAATATTGCAGAATTTGATATAGGCTGTAACTATAGGGTGTTGTGGTGCACACCAGCAGGAGTGGTGCTTGCATACCGAAGGCTGCCTTCTGCTTTTTACACTGGTTTCTGTAGCATATTGAGTCAAGTAGAGTTGCAGTCTTTACCTTCAGCGGCCACGGTCCAGGATAACACGCAAATACTATCGTCAGCTTGCCATTGTCAGAGCAGTACTGTGACGGACGGTTTGTCTAAGCAGCAGAGAGAGGACTGAAGGACTGTGGAATGAGATAAAGACCAATGTCCTCCTGGTGCTTCCTCCTGCCTGCCAGACAAATCAGCTCTCAGCTGGTCCAGCTGTCCGTCCTGTCTGTGTAGACTACACAGGGAAGAGATCTGTGTGGTACTCGAGCAGCCCTGAGGCATAATTGTTAGGGTTTTGAAGGGACTGGCTTTCTTTTTTTATGAGGGTGTATAGTCCAACTGTAGCCCGTCTGATGTAGATCCTGGAGCAAACTGTCCGGTCAGTTGTGTCCTTGCTCCCTCCTGTGGGGAATTAGTTTGCTTTGCTCCCAGAGGAGCCTCAAGCAAGCTGGCAGGAGCACCACGTAGGCAGGCAGGGAGCGAGGTCTGGCAGTAAGGTGGGAATGAGACACGGTGAGCAAGTGGGCAAATCCCACCAACTGGTGCAACGAGACCCCTCCCTTGCACACCCTCTCCCAGTCTCACAGGACTGGATGTAGCACTCCTGTCGATTTTGCTGGCTGATAGAGCATAATAGCATGCATGGAATAAAACTGAAGGCTTTCAGAGCCTGGTTCATTGTTGTGATAGTCTGTAAACTTTGTTACACTCAATTATCTTCTTTATGGGCAAAGAGCAAGCACACCTTATATATATGTAGCTAAGACTTTATTGTTAACAGAAATCTTTAACGTCTAAGCATTATTGGTCCATATCTAATTATTTTAGAAAAAAGAGAAATACTTCTGTGAAGAAAAAGTTTCAATAATAATAATAATACCTTTACAATTGTTATACACAGTTTCTTAGTTTCTACCCCTTTTCCCAGTGTTGTGCTTACCCTTCTTCTGCTCCTCTGGGTCCCAAGGTCAGTGATTTAATTTTAGTGTTGATGGGGATGTAATGGCGCGTTGTCAGCATCTGGAGTCCTTCACCAGGAAGAATGTGATGTTCATGTTGATGATTTCTTCTTCCTTACCTTAAGATCCACTTGGGTTCGCTTTAATATGTTTGATAACATGATTTCACACTGTGCTCTATCTTCATTGGTTTGGTGTTCCACATTACATCCGAATTTACTGTTTATGGTGCTTTTAAAGTATGCTAAATACTATTTTCTTCTTCTCTTTGTTATCACTAAAATCAATTTTATCCAGCTCCAGCTCTGCATTTCTTCAGCTGACCACTGGTGAGTTGTTTATAGCTGTGGGGTGTCCTGTGTCAAGCCTGTGCCCTGTCTCTATCATCCCATGCCTGTAGTCCTCTACACAGCATCCTTCTCAGGATGTTCTTTATCAAAGCAGGCCTATATTTCTCTACACCATGTCGTTGTATTACAGTCATAAAACCGTGGTGGTACCATACAATGAGAAACAAAAGTAAAATAAATTAGCCAGTCAGTTAGAAAAGTCATCACCTAGTCCATTAGAAAAGCTGCTGTTCGGCTAAACCAAGTAAAACAAAACTACAGGCAGATCAAGAAAAGCTTAGGAGGAGCAAGCCTGACAAGCCTCAGTCCTGAGGCCTTGCAAACTCAGTACAACGCCTGTGGCCTGTTATTAGCAATGGCAATACTGCATTAGAGGGCTACATGGTTGCAAATCGAAAGAAATCTTGGGGCAAGACTGAACAGGTGAGTTATAAGTGTGAGAGGCCAAGTAGGAAGAACGTTCCCAAGCCGAGGAATTCAGGGCAGTGAGAGTGGGAGAATGGCAGCACGAAGCTGAGACCTCGCTGCTTCCCTGTGACAGTGGTGCCTTGGGCCATATTCACATTGCTCTGGGTTTCGTTGGCGTTCGTGCCGTATCACTTCTCACTTCCTGTGCTGCGCTAAATTATTGCTGCCTTTCTGACACCTAGGCTCGCTCGCTGTCCTGCAAACCCTTTATGGTGTGGGGAGCAGGGCAGGGTTGCTGCTTCCTTCCAGGGGCATCAGACTCTAGCTTCCTCAGTGTCACATTTGGATTTTCGTAGAGTTGCAGATATTTATTCACTGGCAGCTCTTTAGATTATGTTAATTGAAATGTGTGCCACTGCCAAAATCAATTACCCTCAGATTGCCTTGTCAATGCCTTTACTGCTGGATAAGTGCTTTTATAGACTCATTTACAGAGCCTAATAGTAAGGAGGCTTTGTTTTGTATTTAAAATTAGCAGTTTGATTTCGATTTGGGTCTAAATGAAATTCTGCTCTGAAAATCTATCTTAAATTTTGTTGCTTAAATCCCGTTTAGTTCACATGTAGCATGCTCCTTGTGGGATAGGGTGCTGTGTTACCTGCACCGATAGGAAGCAGGTAACAAGCAATTGCACTGGGGGAGCAGGCCGGCCGTGTCATTCGGTGGTGTGAGGAGTGGCTGTGACACCAGGGCTCATGGGTGCTCTGCTCTGCCCTGCTACCAGCCCATGGTGGGATTTGAAGGAAATGTCAGAACTCTTTCTTTATTTTTTCTAAGAGTAATAAGACATTATATTTCAAAGTGGGGGACATATTCTAAGCGTAGAGATGTATGTCTGCTCATTTCTCATTCATTGTTTCTGATATGCCTTTTCCAGAATAAAAAGAAAACCCTGACACCTTGTTAATGTCAGCAATCTTACATGCCTTGACTTGTACAAAGGGAAACAACTTTGAAACTCTCAATCTCTCATCATCTTAAAATATTTTTCTTCTGAGTTCTTATTGCCAAGCCTTAACAAATAATGGGGTTTTAGAAATAAGACTTGGGGAAGTTGGGTCAAAGTCACAATGACTACATAATTGCTTAATACATAGGAAGCAGATGGGAGAAGTGGAAATTTAATTTTCATAATAAAGGGGAATCATGAGGGGAGAGTCTAGGAATTTATATAGACACCCATGCTCCATAAGGTATTTATAACATATATGGAAAAGGGGATGAATAATACATAATGTGAAAAAGCTAGACTTTGCAGTAGAAAAACTAGGAAAGTCAGATGAAAATAGCAAGTGGCAGACTTAAACAGCAAGCAGTGGTTCTTTGCATTAGCATTAGTTGTACTGTGGGAGTCCTTACTGTGAGAAGTTGTGCGTGCTAAAAATGTAAACGGATTCAAAAATGACTGAATAAGTTTGAAGAGAAAAAGGTCTGCCGATATGAAATAAAAAGGATAGCATATCTGGTTCAAGAAGTCCCTATTGGAGATTGAAAGGGCATCCTGGAGATTGCTCCATAGATATCTGCTTTTGAATACTGTTGGAGACAGATACTTGTCTAAGTGGACTGTTCATCTGAGCTGAAAGGCACACTCTTGTGTTCTTCCAAAGAAAAATGAAAAACACACGGGCGCTTTCCCTACCCCTTTGTTTTCATTCCCACTTCTCCTCTTGCATACCCTTCTGCCCTCTCACAAAATCAAAAGTTTTTTCCATGTAAATTCCCCTATTTTTGCTATACAGCCCATCTGATCTCCTTATCACTTTTGTACCCACTCCTATACCTTCTCTCATATCTCCGGAACGTATTTCTTTTCTGGCTTTTCTCCTAACACCAGGAGGTTTAAATAAAAATCTCCACACTGTGGATCCCACTTGCGTCATTGGCTACCAGCCTCCTTTTCTCCTTACGTTTTATCTTCAGCCTCATAGAATATGTTGATGTAAATTTTCTCTGAAACTATTCTTACGAAGTTCTCTAACGTCTTCTCCTTTCCTTGAGTTATCAGTTTTCTTTGATACGGTCAGCCAGGCTCCTCTTGGAATAAGGTACTTTCTCTCACTATCTTCTGGGTTCTCTTCCTGTTTGTCCCTCAGTGTCCTCTCAAAAGGATCCTCTTCACTTCCTCTCCTACTTTCTGTAAAGCTTTCATAAGACTTTGCCACTGGTGCCCTTCTTCTACTCTTTAACCTCTATGTAACCTCCCCTAGAAATACACTGTAAGGCTCCCTGTACCTTTTTCATTGTTTTCTTCAAAGCCTGTCTTAAAACCTTTTTTTTTTTTAATGCTCTGATGCACTCAGGGAGATGAGCTCAGGCAGTGGTTGACGTCCCAGCTGTTCATCAGTGTTTTCCATTGCTTTTCAGCACTCATTACTCTGTAGGTATTAATCTGCTGTCCCTTGCCTCACCGTGACATGCAAGCATTTGGGGCAAAAGCAGTTTTTCTCATGTGTTTGAACAGGGCACTAGAATGCAGGGTGCAGAACATTTAGGTGTGTAACAAATTAGCAGTAACCAGGGTAAAGCGCAGTGTTGCTTCATGCAGGTAAACTGTTGTTGTCTTATATTATGACAGTCACTGCTTTTCATTCCAATGACTTACAGGCAAAGCACTGGAATATGTTGGCTTTTGAAACATACCATTGCAGGAAATGTTAACAAGCACATTGAAGTTTTATTCTGCCGTGGCTAAATTAGGAAACAAAATGTTTTAAAGGTTTACCTTGGATGTGTTATTTTTCCAGGGCCAAAGTGGACCTTCGGGAGGAAAGGCAGTACTACCAAGGCCTGCTAAATCTGTATCCAAAAAACGGGTAAGATCCACAAATCCAAGAGTTTTTAAAAATCTTTCTTTTCCTCTTTATCTGTGAGAGGCAAACTAGAGTATATTTGAATAATGGCATATTTTACAGAACTGGTAACATTATAGCGTATTTAGCAGTAAGGGTTTGCTATAGATTTCCATTGAGGAGGGAATTCACTAGCAAATTAGAATAAAAAATGGAAACTAAAACAAAGTCACAATTTAGATAAACTACAAAATGAAAGGATCAAAAAAAGTTTGTGATGTAAGTTCCAAAATATAAGCTGACATGGACTGTGGAAAAAACTGCCTTCTCTGGTTAGAAAATTCAAAACATAGCCCAGATTCATATAATTAACATAGAAGTACAGCATTAGAGAGAACAGTGTCAACTTTTTGACTGTTAGACTCATCACAACGCTTTTCATTGCCAGGCAAATAAATCCTTAGGGGAGCACCCTTATTCAATCTGCCTTCCTCTTATGTAGAGCCAAATCATGAGATGATGTAAATTGGCTTAGCTCCATTGACATGGATGGAGGAAGACAAATTAACCTCAACCCAGTGTTCTTTAAGCAGGCAAGGTTTGTAAACAGCTTTTCACTTCTTAAGACAAATCGCAGCCTTGTTAAACATTCATCTTTTGATCCTTTAAAAACGGTAAGGCATTTACCTTTAAATAAAAAAGTAAATAAAAAATTGCTTACCTATTTAAAACCCAACAGTATTTTAATCATCGTCTCAGCACTGAACTAGCTGGCATTGAATTATATAAGATAAATGTCCTACAAGCAGATGTTCACGTGGGTAACATTGCATCACAAACAACTGTTCTGCTGTCGCGGTCTCTTGAGAACGAGAGATCCTGACTTACCTCCTGTTTACCTCATTTCAGTTCCCTTTTTCCTGGTGGAAACTTAATCGCAGCCTGCAAGTTTCCTTAGGTGCCTGGCACACGCAAAATTCTCTGTTGCTTTCAGCTGCTGCGCACTTATACACGGCACTCTGCTTTTTACCTTTGCGGTGCTCTGCAGATAGTAGTGCTTTGCTGGGGCAGCAGCACTAACCAAAAATGAGGATGTTCTTTCTCCTCCTTCCCACTCGAGCCTCTTCCTTGTGCCTCATTGGTGTTTAGAGTGATTCCTTGTGCCTCATTGGTGTTTAGAGTGATAGGGAACTTCCTAGGCATGTTTTTCTATGTCTGGAGCCCTATACTCACACCTCTTATCCTGGAATGTTCCTGTGATCCATACTCCAGTCACTGTACCTGCAAACAGCCTTCACTTACACCCTGGACTCATCGACAGCTGCCTATGGCTATAAAGTTTAATAGACCTGAGAGAATTGTGTTTAAAGGAATGACTGATTTATTTTAAATCAACTCATTACACGTTTCAAACTGAGGGAGAAATTTTGCTCTGAGCAGCTAAACTCTTTAATCAGCAACTTGGTGTTCTGGCAGTTTATCTGTAATAACAAGTAATTGAAATTCATCCCTGCAGTGATCCCTTTCCTATTAATGACACCATATCATGACACCAGCCCAAGCCCAGCCCAAGGAGACCAGCTCTCTGTGTTGTGGGAGTGCAGACCAGCTGGCCTTTGCAAGAAAATGGTTAACATTTCTCCTGAAGTCTCATCCCTACAGTTTTGTATCTTGAACTAATTTCTAAGTGTATCTCATATAATAGCACTTCAGAAGTAATTGCGAGTCCTTGAACTGTGTCTTTGATCAGATCTAAACTACAGCCCATTTGGGCATTATATGGCCAAAAGTTACAAACTTCTGAACTGAAACTCAAGTGGAGTTACTTGAATTTTGTTACTGGAGCTACTCCAGTTTTGTTACAGGCCAGGAGTTGTCTTCAGACCACAGCTCCTCGAACTGAGAGCAGATTCTCAGTTGTCCTGCTCACACCCACTGCACTCTTGCTGGCAGCTGTACTCATTCAACAGTCTTAAAATTTGGGCCTGCCATTTGGGGTTATCTGGTCTGGTCCGGGCACAGATGGACAGGGAAGTGCAGGTTCCTCTTCCTCACTCCGCACCTGGAGAAGGGCTGCTTTGGAAGCAAGTGAAATGGTCATAGTCTTGGTGCACTAATGAGCTTATCGTTTCTATACTAGGATGAAGATGTGTTCACTGAAGTGGGAGAGGGGCTCGATGAATGGGCAGCAGCAAAGACTCTAATCAAACCCCCAGATCAACTGGAGTTGACAGAAGCTGTGAGTAAAACTGTTCCTGGAGTTGGCGTGAGAAATATACAAAACTCCCTAAAACGAAGCGTGCCTCCTACCCCTTTGTTTTGACGGACATTCTGCAGAGTGAAAAGCTCCAGCGCTTGCTAGTATACAATATCTGCAGTTTAAACCAAAATGGCTTTCAGCAGGAAAACTGGGAGTGTGTGCTTTGAAGCACAGCCCTGGGCTTAAGGCAGAGTAACTCCAGATGGAAAGTTTTTCCTTCTTATTCCAATGCGGGAGTGTGGCTAGGGCTTCCCCATGCTGAGAAGGGCTCCGCAGCCAACCTTGAGCTTTTCAAGAGCCAGTGGGAGTCTGCTACACGAGACAGGGAGGGGTTCTGTAGCTACGTGGCTATTTCTTCTCAACTTGGTTCAGTGGCATTGCAGAGTCATTCACCCTTCTGACTGCAGCTGTTTCACTGTTTTCCACTGCTGTATAAACTCTCAAATGGTAGCTACACATACTTCCCCCGGTCAGGGAGTGAAAACAGTTTCTGCTAGTATAGCTTTTTGGAAGCATGGCCCATCCTGCAAGCATTGCTGCTGAGCGTAGTGTTCATTGTATTTTTGGAGTGCATAGCTTCAAAACAGGGATTGTCTTTCTTGCCATATAGAAGACATCTAGCATTTTGCAAGTGCTACCTCACCCTAGCTAAAAATTTACATGACAGCTGAAGAATTCAAGATAGGAAGCAGGATGACTGTGTTCTTGGTCTCCTCTGAGCTAGCTGTGCTCCAGCCATCGTTCTTGTGGAGACATCAGCTGTAAGGTAGATATCTGCAGCAAACTGAGTATCACAGAAATGAGCATAAAGGATGATCGTCTTATGCTGTTTGTTACAGTAACAGTAGAATTTTATTGATGATACTATTTTGTTTCCATTCTGCAGGAATTAAAAGAGGAATTTACACGCATCCTGACAGCCAATAATCCGCATGCTCCCCAGAATATCGTGAGATACAGCTTTAAAGTAAGCATGGCATGGCCTTTAAATCCCGGATGAGATTTTTTTGTCATTAGCTGCTTTTGTGTTTGGTTTTAATTTATAAACAAGTAAATTTCTTTTTAATGTGGCTTCGTGTTGCATGTTGCATATTTATTGCCAGTGGTTCCTAAAGTGTTTTTGCGGAGGGTGAGAGTCTGACATCATTGACATACTTATTTATTCAGAAAAAGGAGATAAAAATTACTTAACAGGTTCTGCCAGTGAACATAATTAGCGCAGCTAATCTCAGGCAATAATTTTTTCCATTCAGTGGTGGTTAGAGCAGAAAAGGTGACACATTATGCAATGTGTAGGACATTTATGCCTCAGTGTCCTCACATCAAGATTCAGTTGTTTGAATTATAGGAGAGCTCAGAAATGTGCTCTGTGAAATCAATGACAAGAACTCTGTTCATGATGGGTAGGTGTGAGCAGGGGAGGGTGCATCAATGCCTGCCAGGAAGCTTCCAGGAGTCACACCTTCACATTTCTGTGTGCAGAGCAAATGCTGTATTGCCCCGGAGCGGTCTTCCCCAGCTAGTTTGTACCACTAGCAACATAGCCTGCTTCAGGGAGGAAGTGGAAGAGTGGCCATGCCTCCCATCCTTTCCTTGAAAGGGTTGCAGCCTGTGAAAGAAATGAGAGCTTTCAGAGACAGTTCCTCCAGCCCAGTACTGGATTATCTCCAGATTTAGGCAGGGATTGGACAACCATCCTGAGCCTGTCTCATCTCTGTGCTACTGTAGCAAATTTGGCTAACTGGTAGGCTAGATCAGGAGAGAAAAGAATCAGATCCTGTGGAAGCAGAGGGGGTCACTTTCTCTTCTCCTTGGAGTTGGAGTTTTCAATATTTATGAGATGGAAATAGGTAATGAATGATCCATATCTTCAAATGCTTCACAGTGACTGAAGTAAGCTTGGTGCTGTGTTGTGATCGGTACAGAAAATAATGGTATTTTTAACAGAGAACAAATTAGTGAAGCATCTGAGTTTTGCAGTGGCTTCTAATTGCATTTAGGTGAAAGTCAAAGTCCTAATATGTGATTTGAGCCTAAGTCTGTGCTGTATAGTGGTCTACAAGCAAGTGCCAATCAAACGAGCTTCAAATAGCTGAATTAGTGCAGTACTTATTAGCCGGGGCACAAAGCTAAGAGCCCGTACTGTCACCAGGTCAGAGCTGGTATCTCTAAATGGTGCTGCTCTTGTATAGGTACGACAGCTCATTCAAGGATCTCAGCACAACATGACATTGGAGTCTTTTAGTGATTGCTGTGTAGTAGAGATGCACCAAAACTAGATTTAAAGTCGCTTGCTGTGGTACTGGTGGAGAACTGGAGGTTTCATGTTCTTGCTTCTTTTCCTTGTGTTTTAAACTTCTGGCTCTCAGTGTTCTGAGATATCAATAGCTGCTGGAAGAAATTCGGTATAAATATGTCAAGCACAATATATATTTATCGGTATGGAACTTGCTTGGCTTTAGCAATTGAGGCTACGCAGTATTTCTGGCTTAAAATCATGTATTTCTCCCCACTCATTTTGTTGTTTTTTCCTCTCTGTAGGAACGAGCATACAAGCCAATAAGCTATGTGGATCAAATGGCTATTCACTTCTCTTTGAATGGAAACATGATACTCAAAGATTCAGATGAAGGCAGGCGGCAGAGTGTCAGATCAAGCAATGCAGCAGGTAAGTTTATTATCTGAAACCACAGTAATTTTTGGTTAGCCACTGATACCGTTTATTCAACGTGATGGAGTGATCATGCTTCATGACTAGAGAATGGAACAACTTTTACTTTGGCTTGTATCCTTCATGTGAAAGAAAAAAGTAAAAGCAGTCAGATGTTTGCTACAGTGCAAAAAACAGTGCATGCTTTCAGGACTAGGTGAACATTAACACCATCAGCTATTTAGTGGCTTTCAAACAGCTTGCGCTACAATTAGTTGGATATGCATGTCTAAACTCCCTATCCTGCTTTGAAAGTTTCAGCCATGATTTAAAGTTTAAGGTAGTATTAAAGCAGAAATGGTTGGAGGCTGGATGAGCATTCCGGAAACTATCATGTACTTGTTTAATTCTTACGCTCTCTCCAAAGCATCTGCTTCTGGACAATGTGAGATACAAGATATTGGGCCAGTTGGAGCTTTGATCTGAGCTAGTATGGCCATTCTTAGGGTCTTAGTTAAGAAAGATACCTTAATTCAGAGGCTCAAAAGCTGTTTCAGTAAATAGTTCTAGGTTGAATTTTCATCAGGGAAAGATGTACTGTGTAGAGATTTTCTTCTATTCCTGCTGTTTGTGAAAGGAGAAGTTGTGTCACAAAGACTGCCTTTTCAAAGTGGTAGCTTTCAGGCACAATGGTACCTTTACATAAGCTCCTGAGAATAGCTATTACTTGTTACCTCTGAGGGTCATTGCCTCTTTTATTTTACACTTAACAAAATGTGTATGAGGATTTGAAGTAGGACAGAGTGCTAAGTGGGATCTTCAGTGCCACAACAGCATGGATTGTTGTTGCTGGCAGTGCATGTTTTCATAGATTCCAAGCTAGCAAGTTTAAAGTAAGCTTATAGCTTGATGCTAGCATGACTGCATACTCAGGGCTGTGATTGGAATGTAGACATCCTTCATTCTCTAACGTAGCTAGTATATTCATTTTTATCCATGTAAATAAGAACAAACCACATTGCCACTTTTTTTTTTACCAGTCATTCTTAGTAGTTGTAAGTAATTACAGCCATTTTTGCAGGGCAGAAAAGTCCAGAGCTGAAGGTATATCCAGAAAGAAAGCTACCCAGATCAGTAGTGGATTTCAGGGATTTGATCTGAGTGGAAATCAGAGTTTTGATTTCTGTACAGCCAGAATTACTGCAGTATCATAATAATAATAATACTGTCTCCTGTTGTGGCTTTGAGCAAACTATTACCCTGCAAAATGAGAATGGGTCACAATGTTGACTGATGAGACAGCGTTAGAAAAGAATGCATCTGTAGTAATGCTTTAGAAGATAGAGGGATCTGCAGAACGTGGGTTAATACATCCTATTATCTAGGGCTTATGCATTTACCTGCTCTGTTACCAGAAACCCCCCCTGCTGAGGATTTTACAGTAATGTCTGAAGAGGCAGAGATTAAAGATGAAGAAAGCGTAGAAGATACACAGGTAATTCTCCATAGTTAGCTGAGAGCTGCCCATTTTATTTTTAATATTAGATTTGAAATTCACTTTATTATAAAATGGACTGTCTCAGAAGCTTCTGTAATTGATTTCTTTATGCCTGAGATGTCTCTGCTGAGATTCTGCAGATTCTACTGAATAGCTGGGGTCCTCCTTCTGTTCTTTGGTTTGGAGGAGCCACACAGAGGGATGGCAGGTCCCTGCATACCAGGTCTATCTTCATCCAGAGAATCCATCAAGATGGAGTGTAATCTTCTGGGACCTGGAAACTTCCTGGAAACTTCCTGTCTGTCCCTGAAAGGGACAGTGGGCAAAAACAAGATGTGGAGAGCTGAAAGCAGGCATAATTACCTGAAATAAGTAGTGGCCTGACTGACTTAAAGGTAGTTGGCTGCTCAGGAAAGGAGCATGTTGTGAGAAGTTTTTTACCCAAACTGTGTCAGGCCCTGGAATCAAGATCTGACGAAATTCAGGTAAATTTGATCTCTTTAGCAAGGAAATGAAAACACAGGGTACAGGACTAGAATACGTTCTCCTGGTCCTTGGGTCCAATTCCTTTTGTCATAGGCAATCATGCCATATTACCCCATTCATGTCAGGCTCTATGTTAAAGTAACTATCTGATAGCTAGATATCTTCTAATTTCCAGTTAATTTCCAGGGAATTTTCCCAGTGTCAACTTGTAGCCACTTGAAATTGTGCCAATATTGTCTTCAAACTGAAATAGCTTTTTCCCTCTAGTGTACCCCTACCTGTCCCAGTGTATTTCTGTGGTACTGTGTCCTCTCAGCTATACATGAACTGGATTGAAAAAGCCACATTCACTTATTTGTCTGTTTCACTACTGACCCCTCAATCTTCAATAACAATTTCCTCTGCTAGAGAGCAGAAATCCAGCTGTCTGAGATAAAGACCTTCTGAAGAGGGAAAGAGATGTCTGATTCTTTCGGTGCAGGGTTTCTACTCTACTCTCTTGCAGGCTGCAGGGGAGGAAGAGGCAGAGGAGGCAGGAACAGCAGAAGTGGCTGAAGCAGCAGAGGCCGAAAAGCCTCCTCCCCCAAAACCAAAGGAGCGCAAGCTTGCGAACCAGTTCAACTTCATCGAGAGAGCCTCAAAGACACTCAACAACCCCTTGCGGGTATGCTGCCTCTGCCATTCCTTCAGTGACTGGGAGGAGGCTTCCTTGGGGAGGATCTGTAGAGCATCTGTTTTTATGTCATATCCTGTAATCCCTGCCGATTCTGGAAAAAAACAGTGACTAACTATGGTAAAACATTTGGGGTGGTGAAAACGGCGACAAAAAAATCCTTGCCTCATGGACTCTTGGTTCAAGAGGTCAAGCCTACAAGAGGTTTTGGTGCCACTGTAAATCTTTACACCTCTACTTGGATATAGCATTTTTCATATCTATTTTCTTATCTGAAAAAGAAGAAGGATAGAGCAATGGTTAGGGCAGTAGCTGAAGGCTTGGGATCCCTGGGTTAATTTTTCTTTTGCCACAGACCTCCCTGTGCTTCAACCTTGTACTTCGATTCTTAACTACAGAGCAGGGATATAAGCACCCATTTGTCATTTAACAAGAGGACTGTAAAGATAAAGGTGTTAAAGTTTGTGTTAAGCTCAGCTGCTACAGTATCAGGCTTGTGTAAGTGTGACAGATGTTAACTGCTGCTACACAGTACATCTCCCTTCCCACTCCATGCCTGCGCTTTGTCGTCAGTAAAGACCCGAAACCTGATGTTCCCCACACCTTTTGCTGAGTCTACGGCCATTCCAGGGAGCGTGTCTTCACAGGGCCCTCCGATAGAATAGTACCAGTGATGTTTGCCCCCATCTGAGAGCTCATACAGCAGCTTCCTCTGAATCTGAGATACATGTTTCAAAGCGAAAATTCTCCTGTTTCCCCTGCTGCCATGGAGTCCATTCTCTATACAGCTTCCCCAGAGAGCCTGCTTGCCTGCTTGCAGCCATTCCATCTAAGGTGAGATCCCTGTAAGACTGACGAGCTAGGAGAAATCTGAGAGTTACTATGTCACTGGAGCTACTGTCTCCTAGAAGAGGAGTCCCTAGTAGAGATGGAGGATCTAAGGAGAGTTTGTACAGTTGTGAGTTGCTTACTCCAAAGTCTGAGCTCAGATTCTACATCTTTTAAAATCCCTGTAATGGCCACAGAATTTGCTGTTTCTCTTTCCTGAGTTCTGCATATTCCTTTCCCATTGATATTACTGAAAAATGCTTGAATGCCTTTGAAAGCAGAATCTAGCCCTTAAATAGCTGTGAAGTACTGTTGTGCACTGTGAAGGATGTGCAATTTCCACCTCTCAGACTGCTGCATTTCACAGGCCAGTGAAATGCTACAGGCAGCTTCTTAAAATTGTCCTGACACAACAGTTTTCTGAAAGAAAACACTGTTCCATGAAATGAAAGTGTTTCATAGTTACATTAATTTTATTCCGATATTTGATGAAAGGGTGATGGAAATATTATTTCACTAAGATCAAATGTTTTGTTTAAAGGTAATGAATCTGTTCAACTCTTTTGTTTTGACTCTGATGTATCCGGCTGGAATTTTAATATATAGGTCAAAACGTTTTAAATCTGATCGCATACTATAGCAAGTAGCACAATGTTTCAAATGGTAGAGCTGATGCAAACCATTTTAACACTTTCAAAATGAAATACTGCAGTTAAATATTTTAATAATGTTGGGAAAAAATCAGCCTCTTTTGGTCTATAAGACAATCTATTTGTAGTTGTACAACCCGTAATAACATTTGTGCAGTGCTTTAGGAGCCGTTTGGATGCTGAATTAATGCAAGTTCTGTATTATTCTAACTAAATTTTGTGAGAAGTTAGTTTCCACAGCTAGGACTACGTCACTGCAAAGAGTTTCAGCATGTTAACGGTATGATTGCACTTCTTTATGCTTTTTCTTTATTCAGGACAGAGCGTGTCAATCGGAGCCTACACCTTGTAAAAATTTTTCAGCCACTGCTAACCAGGTATCTGTTTTTGACTTTGTAAGCTCTTTTAGCATATACTTAGGAGAAAGAGGTAAGAGAAAGGAGAAACAAAGTTGTCATGTTTGTATTCCTTGCGCTGGATTGTGCTCAGATACTGTGGCTTTGACCTCTGGTTTAAATCTGAGAACAAACTAGTGTGGCCCTGTTCCCTGCCTTAATTGGGGAACCTGCTGATGGTGGATCTCTCTAAGGTGCGAGCCCCTTTTTATTGAGTTATGTCTCAGCAGCCAGCCTGGCCAGCCTGTTTTATAGCGTCTCAAAGGAGTGGGAACGGGGAAACCCTGGTGAGGGAGTGGTTCTGGGCTCAGCAAGAGCTTGGTTCCTGTTGAACCCTGCGGAAACAGGGACACAACTGCAACTGCCTCTCACAGACACTGACTTCTGTTGGGACACAGCTCTCACTGGGGTAGATACCGCCCTGCCATTGAAGATCTTCTGTCACTGCATGGTGGGGTCTCATAGCTCCTGGTCACTGAGGAGGAGCAGTGATCCCGCATTCAGCAGGTGGTCAGCTGCAGGATACCTCTGGTCAGCTGGTTCCTTAAGAGGCAGGATCAATGGGGTCTCCCCATATGGAGCAATAAAATAAGAAAAAAAGAGTGACTCCATAGTACCTCCACTTTGAGCGCTGCACATATGGAATAGAGACTTCTGAAGATTTCATACAGCAGGGAGTTCACAGGGGTTCGTGGAGTTTTCAGGAATATGGTCAAGAACTTGATATATGCAGAACTGGCTTTTTTATTTTGTCCAAGTTGAACCATCTTGGGAGAGCAGACAACAGGTTTCTAAAAGCTGGAGCCAAACACAATGAGAACTAGAGCACAAGACACATGGAAGGCCCACTCTCAGCCTGTTGAATTAGACTTAGCTCCATTTTAGGTAGTGGGAATGTGCCTATTTATTCATGAGGAAGAACTATTCCAAAATTGTTATGCAGTATTTCTTCCGTCTCTTAAAAATGTAAAAAAATTATTTACCGTGGCATTTTACGCGTCAAATATGCCATAGCTTTCACTGGAAAGGAAATCCAGCCAATTCTGCTGCTTCTCACAGATACTCCCAAAATGTATTTGTGTTTGTCACTGATATGAACATTGGGTCAAACTTTAATTTTTGTACCAGTTTACCACAAGAGAAAGTATTACCTGGGTGTTCCTGTGGTAAACTGGTACAACAGCTTTTAAAATTACATTGCAGGAAGGTGATAGGAAAGGAGAGGGGGAGTGTCTCTGTTAAGCTGAAAACTGTAACCCAGTCTATTTCTGAACTTGAAATCACAGAATAATTGGCCTAAGATCTTCTCTCCGTCCGGCTGGAGTTTCCTTTGATTTCTTTCTGACAGTAAGATGACCTGAAAGCTTGAGAAATAGAACTATTAAGATAAGAAACTGTTGCTGAAATTTTGCATGAAAATGCCTGAAAACTAAGAGGAAGTTTTCCCTTGTTTTCTTTTTATTCTTTTGAATATTTGAATAAATATAAATGAATATCTTAACAAAAGCTCTTTTTTCCTCAACTCTTCTTCCTTCTTTTTCTTCCTTACGCTTACATATTACTCTTCCAAAGTTGTCTGTTCTGCTCCTTCTCCCACTCTTCTCATCACATCTTCTTTATCCTTTCCGTGATGTTTGGAACATCCTTCCTTCCCATTGCCACCTATATTATAGTTTTTAACACAGTACAGTTTTTTTGATGACAATTTATGCTATCTTTCTTTATGCCAATGTTTTAATCTTCCATTTGTGTTTGAGTCATACTTCCTCTCCAAAGCTGATATGTCAAAATTAGATTTATCTTTTCATTGTTCTGAAAGTAACCTATCTGCTTCCTACCATACTAGCCCTCTAATACAAATGAATAATTCTCATGTGGAAAAATTACTTACAAATCTACTCAAGTAAGACATTTCTGGTGTGTGGCAGAGCAGAAGATGTGAAACTGCTCTCAGTTTGCATTTGATCATATGCTTCAGAATTAAGAGTCCAAGATTTAGATTGTGTTAAGCAGCTACAATACAATTTTTCAACACCACACGAGAAATGTCATGAAGCAGATCTTTGATGCATGTTTCCTGTTAAACACTGGTCAAATAGCCGAACAGGGCTAACAGAAAAGATTTAGATGCAAAGCACCAAGAAGGCAGTTGGGTTAAGGAAATAGTTAAGAAAGCAATACTGTCTTCTCAAAAAATAAGGCATGCCCCATGAAGCTTTAAAAATACTGGGGTGCAATCCTTCATTTTTTGTGCAAGCAACAAGCCCACTGTCTTTTGACTGATTCCAGACCGATTCCAGGGGCAGTGTTACTGTTGTGAACACTGTAATGTTTTTGTGATGGTGCAGATGTTTGTTTTCCAGAGTATAATCAGGTCTCTATAAGCCCTGCCTCTATCTGTCTCTCAGTGGGAGATCTATGATGCCTATGTGGAGGAGCTTCAGAAAATGGAAAAGTCAAAAGAGAAAGAAAAACCAAGAGCTCATGTAGGAAAGAAAGAAGAGAAGAAGAGAGGAAGAATGTTAACCTCCCTGGAGTCGCAGGTACTGCCATGTGCACATTTCATAATACTGGGAGATGCTTACTCAGACTGTTAGTGGTTGCATCCATAGTGCACGTTAGGTGAAATTCAGGAGCTCATGTGGGTTGTGTAACTAGTTCTCTCAGCTGGCAAGTAACAGACCTAAGAAATGCAGAAATTATTTTTTGCCCGGAACTGTATTTCCCAAACAGGTTTTCCTTTTTCGAGTTACTGTATTTTTTATGAGAATGCAAAACAGTGTGATGCCATCATCTTGACTTCAAATTTGATTTCCAAATGAGGTTTGTGGCTTTACTGTGATGTGCATTATCACGTTCCGTTTTTGACTAGCACGTGAGGGATACAAGGATGAAATAAGTATGAGTATGAGTTTTCAAGGAGTTCTAAGGGATTTAGCTGTTTTCCGATTTGAAAGTCAAAGAAATTTGTGATCCTTTCAAGGTGTTACTAAAGCAGCATAACACATTTGACTATTTTTAGTATTTTTGGTATAATGTTGTATAATTATCATTTATAATGATCTATATGCTATATATATATTATAATTTATATACAATTTATTAATAATTACTTTTTAATTATTGAAATCTAAGCCTGCATACTCAGAATTGAAGAGTCATTCTAAGAGGCTTGACCAGGTGAGAGGGGGGCCGGATCTTTGATGCATCATTTATTCATTTAGTTGGACAGCGTCAGAAACGTCTCTGCCCAATGTTCGAAGTGCTGTAATTAAGTAGTTACACAGCAAAATGATATCTCAGCCATGGTATTGCGATCATCACGAGAGGTCAGGCACCCTGAACCCTCTAGAGCGGCAGGATGAATGGCAAGGGCTGCTGCACCCCAGCAGCCCCCACTAGTCTGGCTTTTCTGAGTAGCAGGTATCATAACTTGTGCCAAGCTTGTAACTCAGCTGGTGCTGTGAGCTTGCTGCTAGGCTGATACTGGTTCCTAATTCAGGCTGCTCCATCAGAGTAGCCTAGCAGTGCCCTGCAGGCATGCCACAGCAATGATCCCATCTTAAAAATGTCATCCCACTTCAAGCACTGGGAAAAAAATATAGCAACCTCTAAAGATTTGCTTCACGTTCCAGAATGTTTTCAGGGAGTTCAGGAAGCTTTCATCAGGATTTGATCTGTACAGAATTATGGGCAGTTCTTTTCTTCCCCTTAGTCTATCCAAGTTAAACCATTTAGAAGACAAACTGAAGTAGTTTTTGTAATGATTGGAGCTAGATGCAATGAAAGCTATGATATAAAAACATGGAAGTCAAATCTTAGCTTGCTGCTTGAATAGGTGTAGTTATGTCACTGTAACTATGATGTACCTCTATAATATATGCTGGCTCCTAAAAATGGCTCTAACTGTAGGAGTATAAGCACTTTTATACCAATACAGCTGAGGTGGCAGTAGAGGATTTTGCTGGTTTAGCTACCCCACTATTGCTCTGCCATCAACAGCCTCTTGGTGTAAACAAACCAGGAACATATTCTGACAGGCTTCTTTGTGTGAACTGTGCCATTGAAATTCACAGTTCCTTCTAAAACTAATAAGTCTTTCACCTGAGTAAGCGTTGGAGAATTAAGCCTGAAGTCAGCAATATAATTATGGGCCTAATGGATGGATTGCTAAAAGCTGATCGTTAAAATGAAATAAGAATTCTACTGGTGAAGCTACATTGTAACAGGCTGCTGCATGCTCCACTGACAACAATGAGAAGCTGAAAACCATGCACCCGTGATCCTCCCTTTGGTGCTTTCCAGGGGGATTGCAGGGAAACTAAAAAGTCAGGATGCTGGAAAAGTGAAAGGAAAAGCTTCTTTGTGCAGAGCCAGTCTCCATAATTGAGACTGATTGTGAGGCTGCTGAGTGAACTTGAAGCGTGTGAAAAGCCTGCTGAATTTCCCAGTCGTTAACATTGGAGACATGCAACTTGACGTAATCCAAGGCTAGAATCTGACTTGTAGCAGGTATTACATCTGCTCGTGTGTAAGCCTATGGAAATAAAGGTCAATAGTGTCAAAATCTGTACCTCTAGTCTCAAGTCAGCAAATGGGAAAATGGGTTTTGTGGAACTGCCAACTCATATCTTACATATTTTGGGCTGCGCATAGTAGTTGTAACAGAGACATTCCAGCTAAACGCTTGCTGAGGGCATCCTGCCTTTGACCATTGCTGAAGGAGAACTGTGGAACATCAGGCAGGAGGTGTGGCTGGTCTGCGCGAAGGGCTGAAATCAAGGATGCAGTGGCGAGAGGCAGCAATCAACATCCCAAGGGCTTAAAGCACTTACACTGGTGAAAACTAGCTCCTCTTACCCTGAGACTACAGGAAATGAAATCGATGAAGTCTAATAGTATGGATCTTTAACAAATCTATCAAAAGAGGAGTGGAACTATGCAATTGGAGAGTAACAAAGATAGATTATATGTAGAAAGAGTAAAAATGGTTCCAATAATGTGGCTTTTACTATTAGAATTAATTTGGAGGGAAAGAATAATTAGAGACTTGGTAGTAAATCTGAAATGGCATAAAATAGCACGTGAGTTTACCAAAGGTAGGCTGTGTCCGAATAATCTCATCTCTTTGGTAAGAGAACAGTTAAGGTTTTCCTGAATAAGGAAAGTATGGTAAAGCTAATCCACCTGAAGTTCTGTCAAGCTATTGCTATAATATATTTTGGGAAATGATTAGATAAATAGGAAAGATGGTTATTAGTACAGGTTGGAAGGGACTACTGGAGAGGAAGGCTGTGCATTGTAGGATTGATTAAAAAATCTTTGACAAGGTGAGGGCTTACTGTTTGAAGTGACAGCAAGAAACATGACTGTCAGTTGGTGAGTTGTGACATGTCTATAAAAAAGGCAAGTACATTGCTAGAATATGTTCTGTGAGGGATGGCAGAGAAACGTTATTTCTGTTATGCAAGATGCTGGGGGAACTCATCTAGAATAGTGCAGGGAAGTATAATTTTGGTCACCTAAAATATCTGTTTTCATAAATAGGTATAGATAGATAGATTACAAACCTTAACAGGTATGGGAAAGAATATAAGGAATTGAAAGCTTGAACACAAGAAGCAACTAAAAACACTTGGCTTATTTTATTGCTAGTGCAAAGGTGGAGAGGGAACCTGAGATACCAGAGAGTCTGAGATTCCAGAGAGGGAAAAGAATTATTAAGACTGAGGACAGTGTGACAGAAGTACAAATAGATATGAAGCATTTATGAATATGTTAAATCTGGAACTTATTGCACTGGGACAGGGACAAATTCTCCCAAGTTCCAGGAGGGAGTTCACGGAGACTGTGAAGGAGAGAAAATATGCCTCATCTGCCTGTGCTAGGGAGGATCTGGAACCAGTAACCCAATGTTACCCTAGAAGTGTCTTCCAGCCCTCTTTCGTGTGTGCTCTGTCACAGTAGTGTACCAGAAGCAGCGTCTTCTCTCAACCCCTCTGAAGCAGAAGCGGTTGAAAGGTTTCTTTAAAAGTCCAAACAAAACTTAGACTTAACGCAGAAATGCTCATTCCTGAATCATGTGATTGGTGATAATCTCAGGTCCTGCCTGACCTGTGCATCTCACTATAGCAGTACAGTTAACTCTGAGATATGCCCACTGAGATAACCTGGCCCACAGGGTCATAATTATCGTTTGGAAGCTCCTGGATGACCACGAGTTATTTTTGAAATAACAACTGAAATCTGAGTGCATTTAATCTTCACATAATTGTTCATCTTGGGGAGTGGATGAGTTGTTACCAATTCCCTTGTCTTCATTCTGCTGTTTGCAGAGTATCACTATTAAGAGCAAGTAGTGAAAACGAACAGATGAGAACAATTCTGAAAATGAACAACTGCTTGACAGCATTCAACCTAGGGGACATTCTTTGTGATTTACAGTGGATGTTTGTAGTGTGTGAAGGTGTTAGCTGGTGACAACACAATTATACTATGCTTTTTTCTTTGAAAGCAGGGACTTCTCCTAGTAGCAGTATACCTTTTGCCAGAGGTACAGGCAATTATTGTATTGGTTGTAGGATGGGATTTGTCTTCTGGATGTGCATTTATGCATCAGCAGAGCTTGTTTCATGCTTCAGTCTATTGGAGTTACACATTGCAACTGTCCAGCTGCTGAGAGGCAAATGTGAAGCAATTAGCGTTAATGAATAGTAGAGCAAGACCAAGACATTTATTTTCAAAGTACCAGCCTGTTATCCATATTGACATAGGACTCCATTAACATTATTGCTGTTCTAAAAATTACTTAGGCACCGAAATAAATGAAACAAATCTGTTAGTTGATGAGCTCTCGTTACATTTGGCTGTCTAGCCAAGGGTTGGCCCACAAAATAAAAATCAGTTTCAGACAAATCTTAAAAAAGATAAATTAGGCCTGTCACTTCCACTGAAGATATATTTCAGTAAAATGCAGAATAAATCAAACCCAAAATAGCACATGATCCAATGAGAAAATAACTTACTCTGATCTAGTTTAATGCCAAAACTGTAGTTATTCATGGCTGCATTGCTAGCTGCCCAGCTAGCTAATAAGAAAGCTGACTTAAAATTCTTTCAGTTTATCTGGACAGTTTCCTGCACTGCAGAAAAAAATTCCATTGAATAATATATTGTTCCTGTATTTACAGTTTTTTTTTTTAAGGTAAGACTGTTTCCTACTTACAAAAAGAAAAAAAAGAAAGACTGTTATAGATGATGCAGGTTTTAGCATGCATCTTTGAGAACACAATAAAATAAGCCTTATCTTTTGGTCTTCACTCCAGAATGACGTGTCTCGTTGAAAATTTGGAGTATTTGGAGTATTTGGAGTGCAAGTTTCCTTGGACATAAAAGAGAAGAAGAGCTACAACTGCTTGCGTCTATAGGGGACAGCACTGCCATTCTTCCACAGCTCCTTCCAGTAGTGCATGCATGTTAAAGGAAGGAGAAATTTTTACCTACAAAGTGGTGAACAGTAGGTGAACGGAAGGCAGCTTAGCTACTTAACACACCTGATGAACAAATAGGACTCCAGGATATCTTTTCCTTATACCTTGTAACTATGACTTTTACTGTGTTGGAGAGAAAAGTTGTTATTGCTCTTTTCTTTTCTTGAATCATATTGTAACCTTTCCAACATTTAACCTCTGTCAATTAAGCTTACTCAAGAGTAATGTACTGGTAGCAACCAATGACATTTTTATAGTTGTGATGCCAATATTGCTGGACAAGTGTTGGCACAGGTGAATCGGTTTTTTAGGAAGTGTTTTAGAGAATGACAGGTCCTTTCATGGCAGAAGCAATAATGGCAACCTAAAAGTCAAAAGAGTGACATCTCAGCAATTGAGAGTATTGATTTCTGCTTGGGATGTTTGAAACATCCTCTTTCTCTCCCTCTTTCATTTCTCTTAATAATTATGAAGTCCTAATGTCTAAGGAACATTTTGAAGAAAAGCAAACTGGATTAAAATGTGAAAACCTCTCTTCCTGTGCTTTCTTAAATTCTGAACGTTATAGCAAATTCTCTGTGCGGTTCGCCAGAACTCCTCCCGCAAACCCAGGGAAAACCTGAAGAACGTGAGAATGGCCATACTGATTCAGATCAAAGCGCAAGCCCAGTAGTCTGCTTCCAGCAGTGACCACAAGTGAATGTGTAGGGTGTGGTAAGAACAGAGCAAGCGTATATCATCCTCCCTCCTCCTCCCCCTCCCGCCAAATATTCGTCCAGCCTTCAACTATTTTCAGTGATTTTTCAAGCCTGATGTGGTTTGGCACATGGATGGAAGTACTTGTTCAGTCTCCCTTGAACCTCTGTAATTCTTGTGTCTACAACACCCTCTGGAAGAAGTTCCACCGATCTGTCTTTTTTTTTTTTAAGAGATCTGTCATTTTTTTTACTCAGTTCTTCCTGGTACAGAAACTGTTCCAGATTTTACATCATCCTTGTTGCCCTTCTCTGAACTTTTCCAAGTTCTATTTCGGTGGGGAAGCAAGCCTGCGTGCAGGATTGAAGATGTGAGCAAACTGTGGATTTATAAAAGGTGTTGCAGTTCATAGAATTGGGATTTTTTTCTTCGTCTTGTTCTTTTTATGTAGTTCCTTGGTGAAGTAGGACTGTTTGTCTCCCTTGAGTCTGTGCAAAGTCCCCAAAGGGCTGGGATGCATGTGATTCAGAGTCATGTTCTTAGTTCTCACTGGGACTGTGTAGTATAATCTTCAGCAAGTCATTTCATGGTTTCTTTCCACATTCAGGACACTCTCTGGACCCTGCCAGGGATAATGGATTTCTTTTTAGTGTCCTCAAGTTTCATTTCACAAGGAAAGCATATTATGCTGGCAGCCATAAGGCCCTAAAAGTGGTTTGTAGATGGAAGGCTTTGAGACACTGATGGGGCTTTGGGGCAGTGGTAGTAGATGGTGACTTAGGTCTTTGGAGTAGCATGCTGTCGGTGCGCTGTGTGTGCCCTTGGCATTCTCACATCATTGTGCAAGAGCTGAGCTGGTGTCATCTTCATGGCCTAGCACAGTTTGAGAGCTTTTAAACAGGTCAGAGCCACAGAGCTTGGACTGCTCCAGAAAGGGTAATGTTCTTAAGTAGCAATGCCAAGCAGGTACCCCAAACATGCAGATATATACATGCATACAATAGTAACATGACCGGTGACACAGATGAACCCAGACGGAGAGCAGTGCCTTTACCAGAACCCATGTAAGCACAAACAGCACTCACATAACCATGAGCAACATAAATAACTGCATCCTGTTCCTTCTGTTCAGCTGATCAGGATAGAAGTTCACTAATGTCACGTGCACAGAGAGATCCTGCCAGTAGCTAGCCTGGACACTTCATCTATCCAGTGGCTGGCTCCCAGGTCCTGGTCCCTCCAGTTGCTGGCACCCAGACCTCTTGTTCTACTTGCTGGCTAATCCAGCTTGGAGTTTACCTGTGATTGCATATGCACACACATAGGATAGAGAGCACACTCACATAGAAAATAGTTAGGAATAGACTTTAATAAGGAGATAGAATGAGACTGGGGTGATCAGGCACGCAGCTTAGTCAGGCAAGCACACTGTCCAGCCACCTGCTTATACTTGAACAGCCCCTTTTATATCCCCTTCTCCCCACTTCTCCATGCTTGTTTTTCCCTCATCCACCTGGATCATTCCCTTTCTCCACTCTTGTCTCCTTCCAAATGAACAACCTACCCCTCATTACTTTTTCCCTTTTGGTCACATTTTTCTTATGCCCGTACCCCAATTTGGTATTTTTGACATGGTTAACCTAGGCATTCTTGGCCTTCCATGATATTACTGATACAGTTGCCTAGGCACTGCTGGCTTTGCAAGGTGTCACTCCCCAAAACTTCCCCAGTACTTCCCTTTAATTATTTTTGAAGTTTGGACATTTCTCACATAACTGCCCCTTAACTATCTGCGAAATCTGGCCTACATACCTTCCCACATGCAAGTTTGCCACTTGTAGTGGCCCCAGGCTAGGAAGATGGGATTTTTCACAGGAGTCAAACCAAGCAGGAGCTGAATTCTTCTTGACTTTCCACAAGAGCTGGACAACGCACTGCCTTTTGCATGTTTATTATATACTGTATGATCTTATTGATCTGCGTATATGCATCAGAATTGCATATACTGGTTGGAACTACCAGTTCCAACCAGCAACTGGTTGGAATTACCAGTGATTAACTGAAGGGCTCCTAAATCCTTTGATCTTTACTTAACACATGAGACCCTAAAGGTCTTCAGACAGAGACCAGAGGATGCTGATACGTGGTCAAATATGGTTGTGTCACTGACACTAATGAACTATTACCAAATGAGATGGGGGAGGGATCATGTGTGTGCTTTTAGCTCATTCCACCATGAGGTAGATGTGATGGACTAAGGAAGACGGGTTCAAACAATTTGCACTGAGGTTTAGACAAACACCTTGCAATTGCGCTAAATCAGGAGCAAGTATTGAAGTTACTGCAGTTCAGCTGAAGAATGGGAGCTTGCTAAACTTCAAATAAAGCGATTGCCTTAATTCAAGTGCCCTTACCATTGGGTGCTGGTGTGAGGAGCTTCAGGTTATCCTGTATTCGAGTAAAGATCAAAGTACTGAAGAGTTTTCCAGTCAGACAAGGCCTGGAGGACTTATAAACACGTGGGATATACATTTTTTCTTTCTTGTTTTTCTTTTCAACAGGGTGATGATATAACCAAGGTCTCAAAGGCTGCCAAAATAATGGAGCGGATGGTGAATCAGAACACATTCGATGACATCGCACAAGGTACAGGCCTGCTAGGAGACATTGTTTGCACTCAAGCCAGTACTCCTGCAGATGAGTGGCCACAACTGTAGCAAGGGTCACAACAGCTCTTTTGGAGAAGTCAGCTTGTAGTAAAGGAAGCAGGCCAAAGATTTCACCAAATTATACCCAGGCAGAAATTAGCAATGGAAGATTAGGGCACAGTTGGCGTCTTTATGCAAGCAACTGGTTTGTTACCGTATAGCATGTTGGTATCTCAAATGTCTTGCCTCTGCTGAACAGTTGGAAAATGGAGCCAAAATGAGCAGGGCTAGCAACCTGGTGACTTACGCAAGAACAACAAAACAGCAGACCCCAGTCATTTAAAGGGCATGCCACATCAGCCTTGCTCTGAGCAGACTGGGGCCAGCAGGGCCAGCTGATAGGCATCAGCTCAGCGTAGCCCCCTAGGGCACATTCCCTCCTGGTCAGAGGCTGTGGTGACTAAGTAGCCAGTGCAGAGCAGCCCCCTGGCTGCCATGCAGCTCCCAGCCATGGGGACACATGTCTATGCCATTTTGCAAGGATGCTGCTACCTTTATTCAGCTCCCTCCCAAAAGGCCAGTGTGCACTCATGCTGGCCTGTGTATGCAGAGTACCAGGAAACGGATAGCTGTGTCTACTCACTTGACCAGAGCATTTTTCTCTACACTGCTTTTCTGTGTCCACAGCTTTTTCATTCTTCCAAGCAGGAATCCCTCATCCTTTGATGTGTATATGGCAGTCTGTGCCTTGGTGACATACACAAGCAGAGAAACTAGTGGTCAGATGATTCTAGGTGTCCCCAGAAGAATGAGATCTTTTGACTCAGTGTCCCATCCTCTGGCCTCTGAACTGTGGTTTGGGAACTTGGCTTATAGGCTTAGCCTTCCCACAGCCCCACTGGCCTTGGACACGTTGCTCCTTGCTCTGGGCTTCTGCTTTCTTTTTCAGCCTGTGTCTGCTTTTGGACTATAAGCTTTTTGCTGCAACGACTTGGTGCTTGGTAAAACGCATTTACAGGGCTTAGGTGCTGTTTTGAGGTTAAGACTCCAGGACTGAAGCAGTCATTATACAAACAACTGAGTCGTAGAGAAGCTGTCAGGAATGACAGAGCCCTTTCTAAAGCTTCCTTGGCTCTGCACCATGCTGTTTTATTCCACCTTTATACACCAGGACTTATTCTTTGATTTTTGTTTTTAGATTTTAAATATTTTGAGGATGCCTCCGATGAATACAGAGACCAGCAGGGAACCCTTCTCCCGCTCTGGAAGTTCCAGTATGAGAAAACCAAGAGACTTGCAGTTACTGCCATCTCCTGGTAAGTCTTTGTATTGCAAACTTGCTCTCTACTGGTCTGCGGAGGAATGGAATTGAATGTCATACCACCTTACAAGGCAGCGCTTGTTTCTCTGGGAACACTGTTTTAAATAATTACAGTCAGCTACTTTTGGCAGCACTTAAGCATGCCGGGTGCTTCTGGATGGAAAGCACCTTCTGTGAGAATGAATGGTGCCAGGCTTGCACCTTTCAGCAAAAGCTGAAGACACAGCAGGCTCTGTGCACAGTATTAGGGCAAAGCAAGTGCAGTTAGCAGAGCAAATAGGAGTCCCTTCTTGAGCAAGCTGGGAGAAACATGTCCTAGCTTTGGGGAATATTCAGTAAGAATCAATCCTGCATGGCCTAGGGCAGGAGAAGGGACAGTGAATATATTTTTGAAAAGTATCATCACAGAATGAAAAGTAAAGCAGTAGAAAGGGAAATGCTAGTGTTGCATGCGTCAGTCAGGTATCACCATAGGCTATAAGATGCTGAAACACTGATACCAGACAAGACCTTTATGCATGACAGTGACACATTTAAAGTGCTGCTCCAAGAAGAGTACTCTGTTTATTCATGGCCGTATGAAGGTATTTGTGCAGACAACAATAGTTATTGTGCATCAAGATCTTGCACAGTTCAGGGTAGTAGCCACGTGTCCTACAGTCCACTTTTGTATCTAGTCCAGAAACTATCACTGATACTTTCAAATCAGCTCTCTTTTTCTGAGGCAGTAGTTATTATGATGAAATAATTCTCAGCACCAGGTATGAGTCCTTTTACTTTCTAGCAGACTTGATCCTCTCCGGAGCTGGCTTGGTCCATGCACCGAGCATGAGATTGATATAGTCGTCTCCTGCTTTCTGCTCCCAGGCGTCCAGGCCTCCTCTCACTTGTTTGCAGCTCAGTGTCTTGCCAAACAAAGTCTGTGGAGAGGCAGAGTATGAGTGAAGTCTCACATCCATTCAAGCCACTGCAGTAATTAAACTTTAAGAAAGGAGGATGCAGTTGTGTGACAATTACAAAATAATACCAAAATGAGATATAAAATCATGAGAAAAGACATCTTGTATAGTTACTTTGTGCTGCTATTATTTTTACACCAGGAAATAACAGAAAGATGGCCCTAGACTTGGAAAAATAGTCCCAAACTGACTTATGCAGTAAGGTTTCTGAATTTACTTTTGTTCTCACATTGTTATTAGTGACAGTGTTCCTAATGGATAGAGCAAGGACATTAGCATTCCTGGGTATTAGCACAAGTGAAAAAAGAGAAATGAAAAGAGAAGTGTTTTTACTTTATCAATGCAGAATAGAAAGTTGGAGAAAACATTCATTAGATAAGTTTGACATACATTTATGTCACAGAATTTTATCCATCGCTTGTGTTGTGTGAGCACAAGGGCAGCAATAGTATTGATCTTTGTCCCATGGAAACCCTACAGTAACTGTTCACACATAGCAGTAGTAAAGAAGGCAGATGTCATTCAATAAAGGGTCTGTAGAAGGCATCAGAGATAGCTAAATGCTCATAGTCATTATGCTTCAGCAAATATATTGGTCACCAACTGGGTCGGAAGGGAATTTCCCTTCCTGGTCTGTGGTAGTGGTCATGAATTATTGAACTGATAGCTATCTCTTGAACATCCATCATTATTTAGTGACAGGTTAGGGAAAGTGAGTATATTGAATATTATTCTGTTGTGGTTTAGAAGCTCCTTTATTCTTGCCTTGAGTGATGGAAGCTGACACATCCCTGCTTTCTTCCCTTCCTTGAGGACTCACCTTTAAAAGTAAATTTTCAGTGATGATGAAGTGTACAAGCTGAACAATGCTGGAGATTGACGTGGCATCTCACTCTGTGCCCTTTTTATCCTTTTCTTGTACTGCTGTGGTCTTCTGGTGTTCTGTTTCTTTTATGAGTCTTGAGTCCAGAAAAATTATTCATGCAGGCTTTACTTGTGCGTTCACAGGGTCAAACTCTTTGACTGTACGCAGTCCTGTGAGAATGAACTCTGATGTTAATGTGTGAAACACTATGCATTTCTGTTGAGCTGTGTGGTTAATAATCAATGCAGTCTTATGTTAATTTTCTCGTTACAGGAATCCGAAGTACAATGACCTTTTTGCAGTGGGGTATGGCTCTTGTAAGTAACAAGTATGAAAGTATTATTGAGATATTCAGAATATTAAGATGGTGCATTGAGATTAAATCATATAATACTCTGGGCGTGGATTGCGTCTCATAGGTGATCTCAAGTGATTTTGGAGCGGTAGATTGATATTTAACTCAAGATAGGGATTAGGCCTTTATAAACATCCAGAAAGGCATCCAGATTAGGCCTTTATAAGCATCCAGAAAGGCATAGGCAGTGTTAGCCAGGGCTTTTGGCTTATGGTAGTGCTGAGTATCCCTTCGGTCAAAGACTGCCTTCTCCGGCAGTCAATCCTTTTTATCTTTCCTCCTGGGCTCTGATTGGCATTTTCCTGCTCTTGCCTTTCTGACTGCTGAAGGACCAGATCTGTTATGTTTTGCCCCAAGCCAATCCTGAGAGACTTCTCTAAGTGTAAACTCATTGCTTTCTTGTTAGAGGACATCTTCTTTCAGGATGTCTCAAAGGATAAAATCTCCAGTAGGGCACATCAGGCCTGGATGTTGTGAGAGACTCTTCCCCTGCTGGGGTATCTAGGACTGGACATAGGATAACTATGAGCAGCTATGAACATTTGTTCAGGGGTTCCTGTGTTTCTCCATATTAATCTGTATCTAGTATTACTGCTCTTACATTCAGGAAATGGAAAAGAATTCTAACAAGCCAGTATTTTCTCACCATTTTGTTGCTGTTTTGTTATATGTGTTACACTTAACTGCTAGTTTCTCTCATTTTTTTACAACATATCCAGTCTGTTTCCATGTGTGGCTTCCCTGCAGCAGGTGTTGCAAGCACAGCAAGGGAATATTTTCTTTGAAAGGGCCGTGTGCAGTGATGATCATCCATGGAGTAGTGCCTTAGAACAATACCATTGCCATCCAATGCCATTTTCTGTCACCTTCCCTGAATGTAATTCTTTTAAACCTGAGATCTCTGTCAACATCCTTGCTTTCTTCCTGATTGGTAACTCTTGTTGCTTACAGACAAACTGACTGCTATATTCTGAATTCTTGCCGTCGCTTCTGCCCCTTTACTCCTGTCCAGACAAGATAGCAAAGTCACTGCACATAAGCTTTAGCTCTTGCATTCCCCACTCTCTTCTCTTTCCGGCTGTAACTGAAGTGCTGACTGTAGTGAATACTTTTTCGTCCAGGGACAGCATTCTGGTAGTTTCCTCCTAGGATCACTGCCTCCCAGGGAAATTCCTATAGGAAGGAGTCCTCACCTGAGACAAGATTCCATCAAGTTTTCTTGGGGTTTCCTCACCAAGGCTGCATTCACTTTTCACTGTTATCCTGTAAGCAGATGACTCCATAAATTTCTCAGGACCCATGAAAATGCCTCTGGGACTCACTAAGACTCTGCTTTTCTCCATTATTGGTAGTTTGAGTAGAGTCATGTTGCTGGCATTCTCGTGTAGGGGATGTTGACCTTGAAACCTCACCTTTACTTGAGACAGGTGTTGTTAGCAAAAGGGAATACAGAAGAACCATGAAAATCCCAAAATAGATTGCAGAATGGTACTCATTATATCTGCAAGAGGGACCAGGTATGTTGACCCATTCAGTCTCCCCATCCTCTCTACCACGACAGTTGTCCTTCTTCCTTGACTGTTTTTTTATTTATTTAAATAAAATATGACTCTAGAGTAGATAATAATTCTCTGTCTAGCTTGAAATAGGTAGAAACTGAAATGAAAATCAGTCACGTTGCTACAGGTAACAGTGTTTGAGAACAGCAGATAGCACCATTAGTCACTGAGACTTTTACCCCAAACACCACAACCGCAGGAGTTCTTTGTGGAGAACAGAGAGTGGGGAAGCTAAAGAAGGGGCCCTACAAATAAGAACATCTTTGCCCTCCAGACATTTGAGTTGCTTTACATATACTTGAAAATTACAACTGAACATTTTTGCTAGTGCTATTCGGGTTGAAAAAGTTAGAATCTGTTGCGAACATTTTGAACCAACAGGACAAGTAGTTTGGGGTTTGTTTTAAGGGAACCTTTTTTTTTTTTTTTTGAAAGGACGTTGAAGGATCTCAGCTGTGATAAAATGACTAATGAAATTCTTTATTCAGAAATGTGGTGCACACAGGATAAAAAAACCTCAGCACTGGGCTTCAAGGAAATTATTGTTATTCAGGAAAGTGATCTTGAAGTCACTGTAGGTTTTTCTTTTCAAACACCCAGTAGCGCTCAGCGATAGTCAAAAAGGCAGAACAAATATTGATGGGAATTGCTATGAAAGAAAAAGTAGACAGAACTTCTGGATACAATAGAAACAAAATAGCAAACAACATATAAAACACCAATAGAAACAACAATAGAACACAAAACAGAAAACAAGTTCCATAATAAACTGACATCTTGATTGTGATATGCAGTTCTGGTTGTGAACTCTGCAGAGGAATATATTAGTCTATGGAAGAACTGGAAAAGATCCAGAAAGGGGCAAAAAGGATGAGCAGAAATAAATATAACAACTTCTGTATCAGAGAGAATAAACAGACTAGGACTCTTAAAATAGACAAGGAGGAGAAGATATGATATGGGTCTGTAGAATCCAGAGTGGCATAGAGAAAGTGAAAAGGGGTCAAATATTCACTATTTTCTGTAGCCAGAGAATGAGGGATACCTTATGAAATTGTTGAAGAGCCGGACCAAGGCAAATTTAAAATAGAATAGTGTGATCCAAGATGACATTGTGGAACTTTTGTGCCTGTCCTCCATCCTCTGGAGGACAAAGGTATACATGATTTCAAAAGGGATGAGACTAATTCATGGCAGGCCAGTTTGCTCATGACCATTGGAAAGGACAAGGACAAAAGTCTGATTCACTAAGTTTATAACTGCAAGTTGCTGGAAGCTTTGAGAATGTGCATGGGGATAGACCTATATTTGCCCTAATTCTTATGCTTTTTAAACAGTTGTTGCTCAGTACTCTCAGAGAGAGTATAGTGGGCTACAGGGGCCTTCAGTGGGCCCAGTGGGCCCAGAATAGCTGTTCTTATGTATTTCTCTTTACTCTGACAATAAAAACAGATGGGTTGCCTTCGTTTATGCTAGTGAGGATTATATTCTGCCTGCAATATTGCAACACTACATTTTTGTCTTAAAATGACCTTTTTTTCTTAAAGTTCACTCCATATGAGCCCTGGAAGTGTTCCTTTCATTTTGCCAAGAAGCCTAAATTGGCCTAACAATCTCTTTAATTCATCAGGCAGCAGCTATTCTAAAGGGCAGATTAGGATCAGCCTTTGCAAAGGAAAGTGTAGGGAGGAATGCTCAGGATACTCCTTGCCTTGTACAGCAGAGCAAAATCTTGTTGTGTTCACAGTTCCTGTGCTCAGAGGAGTGTAGGAATTAGGCAGAGCCTTCCCACTGCCCTGCTACCCAGGGACATAAGGAGAGATATAAGCTCAAGAATGATAACTTCCCCACTTAGCCTGTTATGACAATTGCTCTGACTCATTACACTAAGCAAATCCCTGACATCTGTGCTTTTTGGGTTGTGCAGAATTAGTTGTTGTTTGCATTACTTGTGCCAGGGTCCATTGTGCCGAGTGTAACAGAGATGTAGAGAGAGGCAGATCCTAAGTCAGTGGCTTGTCATTTAAGTATGCAAGATATTCAGAAGACTTCTTGTCCCAGTTTTATAGCAGATGCAGAGGGCAGAGTGCATCTCACCTAGCTGTAGCCAGCGAACAGTTAGAAGCTGAGTCTCCGCCCTAGGCTTCCCCTTTAGTCAGTCGTGAGAGATCATTACATCCAGAAGGTGCCTGTCCTGTCCTAAGGATGGTGTCCAAGCAAAAGAGCTAAATAGCCCTCTGGAAGTGGTGGTCTCTCCTCAGAGAGTGAGCAGAGGCAGAGCACCTAGACTAGATGCACCTAGACTCTTCGATGGCTGAAGTGAGGAGAGATGAATCCAGGTCAGAGTGAATAGTCCTGGAGACACGTACGAGCTGGAGTAGAGCCAGGAGCCAGGAACCCAGATCTTTGGAGTCCATGTGTGGTGGCCATAACTACATCAGCATTTTTTTGTGCAACATGGATTTGGCAGCACTGCCAGGATACAAGTAACACATTTGTCCTCCTGGCCAAAGTACAGTTTTTCAAACAAAAGATCCCTGTTTACTGTGGGTCCTTTTCACTCCAGTGTGGGGAGTTCTTCACAAAGAGGCCCTGGCCTGTTCCCTGCATTTTTTGGAGTTCTCACCAATGATCTGTTTGGACAAATACCACGTTGCTGATGCTAATGGCACTTTACTGGCATAAGACAGTCTCCTCTGAACACGGAAATATTGTCATCGTAATTTGTGTCTTTGCTGTTTGGCTAGAATTAATTTTTATTCCCGTCAGGAGGAGCTGTCTCTCTGTTTTGTTTTTGCATGAATGAAATTGCTGAGTTTCTGGCTACGTTGGCAGCCTGCAGTATAGGGTTCAGAGCAGCTGTCATGGATGTTGGGTGTGTATTCTGCCTTGCTCACAGGACCACCACTAACACAAATGCAGGGCTTAGCAGTCGCCTTCCTTCATGTTCCAGAAGTAAATGTATCAGTGATAGCATTCAGAGATGGCTTTTGTGTGCAGCTCCATCTGCTAGCACAAGAGGTGGGTAGGGAAAAGCAGTTTCTGCCTGGTCAATGTATTTTCCTCTGTTGTTTCTTTGCACTGTGCAGATATAACTTGCCCATCACAAGGATGGGTAAGGAGTACAGACTCACACCCGGAGCACTGGCAGTCTGAGATTTTTGAAAAAGGTATCTGCACCCAGTTCTACTGGATCTGAAATGGATCTGGTTTGTGAAGCCTCGTGTGGCTGGAATTATGCCACGTAAAGATATCTGTACTGATCTAGCTTTCTTGTAAAATCGGGAGGATGAGCTATGCTGCTACAGGGCCCTTTTCTACTGGTGTGACTGCATCCAAAGTAAGGGTTGTTATGACTCTGTGACTGAATTAAATTGGTGTAAAATCCGGGCCAGACCTTTGACAGAGATGAGCTGGTATCTGATAGGACATGTTCCGAGACTTCTAGGAGCTGAGGAGTCATGGTTGAACACTGAGACCACAGGAGGGCTCTTGCTGCACTGATCTAGGGCATAGCAGCTATTTATTGCCCTCTGATTGAGGCTGACCAAAGGACATCATTACAAAAAAGATATACCCCAATGGGACATACTCAGGGTGCTTCAGAGGGAACAGGGAGAGGAGAAAATGAGCCAGGCAGCTTTCACAACAATGTATTGCAACTTTCTGTTAACTTCTGTGCTTCAAAGGCATTGCCCACTCCACTGGAGGCCTCGTTCTACAGCATACCTGCCACTCTTCAAATCAGTTGAATCTGTTCATCCTCGGTGCTCCAGGAGCACTTAGCACTAAAGGATAAAGTAGCTCCTCAGAGAGCTGGCTCCTCAGTAACATAGAGAAACTTTCTCTCCAGGAGGGATAGTGAAGACAAGATAGCAAGATGAATATGAAATCAAATTGGCATGGTCAAGGGAGTTGCTTCTCTTCCCTTGCAGACAGTTTCTCTGGAAGGTTCTGATCCTGAACAGACAGCTGAAGAGAGGGTTCCTCACTACACATCATGATTGGCAATGACTATTTGAGGAATCAAGCCTTTAAATTGGAGTTCAGAATAAAGAAAATAACTGTTAACAAAACTTGCTCACTCTTGAAGGGGGAAAGTCATCCTGCAGGGCCTAAGCGATTATATGGGGGGGCATGCCTTTTCTCTCTCTCTTTTTGTGCAAGACACCTGGGTCCCGCCATCTAGAAAGCAAATAGTAGAAAAAATAATTAGTAGTAAATTCCTAATACACTCTTCACCCCAAAGATTTCATAAAAATTAAGATCAGCTCCCTATTACACACTATTTTGGCTTATATGCAGCCTATTGCAAGCCTAAAGACTTTTGTTAGGCCAAATACTTAGTTTTCTGGCAATTGCCAAATAAAAATGTAAGTGGCACAAGTAAAGAATAGGAGAGGCTGAGGTATCCCGTACCCAGGTACTTCTAGGGGAAGGAAATTCATTAGGCACCCTTTACCCTGATGGTTTCAGAGGGCGGTTCATACTTTATGCTATAGAAAGACATTGAAATCTTGAAGTCTTTGGCAGTCTGAGTTAGGGCAGATTCTCTTTAACAGAGGGTGTAGGATCCTGACCATGAAGACAAGACACTTGGGCCAGGCATCAGAAAGGACTCTTGGTATCACCGCATAATCATGCCCTGCCCTGCAAAGTGGAGGACTTCAGCTATGGACACTCTTTGTTGATTATGACAAACGTGCAAAACCCACAAATCCCGGAGGCAGGTTAGGCATCAGGAAAGGATTCTTTCCTGATCCCAATAGATGAGCAACTGAAGCATTAAAGCATAAGCTCTGATGATAACTCTCTTAAGGCAAGCCTTCTGAACATGGCGAGGACAATGTTCTTCTTGGGGTCAAGGAAGAAAGTAATGGACAGCAGGGCTGGATCCCATCCCACCACCACATGTTGGCTGGAGGACTTTTCTTAAAAGCTGGATCAAAGCATACCTTTTAGAATAATGCTCAGTTTCTTTGTCAAAACTCCATCTGATGGTGAGTCCTTCAGCCCCACCCGCCGCTATGCTATTTCAACTTTGAATTGGTCTTCCTGGTAGTAAATGATATGTCATTTTAAGGTTGAATTTATCTAACTTAAATTTCCGGCCTTTGAAACTCATTATTCTCTTGTCAGCAAACTCAGAAAGCCCTTTCAGCAGGTCCCTTCTGCATGGGTAAATGCTCATATGCATTGATGAAGACGTCTTTCGTTCTTCTCTTCTTTAGGCCGAACTCATTAAGCCATACTCAAGCAGGTTTCTTTCCCATCTGCCATGTCATTTCAATGGGCTTTCTCTGACCTCTCTCCAACACATCCACATTCTTCTGAAGTGCAGACGCCATAACCAACACACCAATCCGGTTGCCATCTTATATGTGCTTCATATAGAGACATAGTTGCATCTCTCACGGTCCTCTCGCTTTTATACCAAGGCACTGTGTACCGACAGCTCATGGTAATGGGTTTATCCACAGTAACTGGAATCCATCTTTGAGTTTGTGCTTTCCAGATTGTAGCCTTCCCTCCTCAATGTAACCCTCATTCCTGCTTCCCAAATATAGCATGGAAATCGGACATGCGATGGTGCCCATTTAACCAAGAGGTTCAGAGCGTGCTGTAAGAGCAGCTGTCATATAAGTATAGAAAAGTATAAATATAAATTATAAAGTATATAATTATAAAGTATAATTAAATTTCTGTGCCACCCACTTTTGTGTCATCTTCAGGCTTTATCAGCAAACATTTTATATCATTAAGTAGATCAAAATAAAAAATATTGTGCAGCGTGGGGCTAAACTGGGAATCTGCACAAGAAACCGGCCCTTTTCTCTTCTCTCTCTGTTTACAGCTTCACTTTAGGGTCTGGCAGTGAGCCAGTTTTTAATCCATTTTAATCCAGTTTTTAATGTGCTCTGCTAATTCCATATCATAAAAGCTTTTAAATCACATATTATGATGAATACAACTGAATGCCTAGGGAATACACAAATATATTCTGTCAGCAGAGTTACTTCATCAGTCATCCTGACAAAAAGGACAGCAGCTCTGAGACATTTACCCTCTGTGTAGGTCTTGTGACCTAAGCAAGTGGAGAGATAATTTAACAGGCCTGGGATCCTCACGCTGAAGGATAAGGAGTATGAATTTTAATTCAAGTTTACTACTTGTTAGAAGTTATAACGCTTTATCTGATCTTGAAATGAAGATAAAACCTTGAAGTTTTCCGCAAGATCTTGGTGAAATTATGTGAATATCAATGATACATGAAGTCCAGCTCTTTCACACTCACAGATACATTAGAAAGTCATAGAAAATAGAACTGAAAAGCATTTCAAAAAGTTGTTAGTCCATTCCTATGCAAGACAGGACTTTTATTTAAAACATAGGTTGGAGAACTAACCTTAGTCAAACTTAATCAAGATCGCATGCAGTGTAATTCCCGGCACAGTTGAAAGAAAAAGCCCTGTAACTGACAGGGGATCCTTTTGACAAGGAGAGAAGTATGTGTCTTGAGATTGAGAACCCTACAAGTAAGTCTGTGGAAACTCAGATTTGAAGATGTAGCCTGTGAGATAAAGGAGAAGCAGTATTAGAAACTGTACCGGCTGTTTGTTTGTGGATAATTTTCTTTTCTGTAGTGGTAGATTTAAAGGCTGTGATGTGGCATGTGTAAGATACTGTCTGGATTGGATTTACATGACAACCTGCTATTAAATTTTCTAGTTTCTGATGAGTTACTGCAGAGCTTTAGAAAGTAAAAGCACTAAGAGGACTGACTGCTGGCTAAGAAATTCAGATCTCTGAATCAGGTCTCTTCCAGGTGGTTTTGTAGATGTATAACTATTTTAATTGTGTTCCCAGAAGGGGCAGAGAATGCTACTGGGAGCTGAGTTCTGTTTTTCCAAGCTGCGTGAGTTTATTTTAGTATTGAGAATATGAGATTGAAGACCTTGTCAGAGAGAGAAAAAGCATTTTAGATTGGTTAAAATAAATTCCTTGTCTTGTATAAGGCTGTGTGCACAAGTGATTCAGATGAGGGGATTACACTACAGCGGGGGGCTGGCAGCTCCGCCGTCGTGTGGGTGGTCCAGCAAGGAGCCTTGGCCTTTTAAGACCTCAATGTAATGCTACTGCGTTTTCCTAAGTACAGAACCACAAAAAACTAATAGAGATTCATGTGGCCCACAGTTGCATGCACACACCTCTAAGGGAGATTCATGTTCTAGTGTGGATTCAATTTCCTATTTGGCATATATTTGTATAAAGCAGGAAAACAACGTAACAGTTCCCAGCTTTGGGAAATGTGTTAGTTCAAAGGCTTGTGCCTAGCATAGATTGGATGTAACTAAAATTAAATAGGTCTTCAATGTTAGCAGACCCAGGAGGATCACTCTGACTTTTTGGTAACAATATTGAGAACTGTGTTGTGCCAGTATGATGGCTGAATATTTCTTTTTGGCTGTGAATGTATTGTTTATTGGCATGTTGGGGCATTTGTATATCAATTGTAGGACTGTTTGCCAATACTGATGATGTCAGTTATTAATGGTAGTTATTTAACAGTCAGTGTTACGTTAGAATTTATCTTGAGAAAGAAAAATGAAAGTCACAGAATTAAAACTTAATGGTTGCTTAGTTGCCAGTAATTTTACTTGATTATATTTGTTATAGCAGGCAAATTGAAGCCTCTCTAAGTAATACACCAAGTTGCTACTCTGAAGGAGTTCCTATAACAATGCAGAAAACATGCATCAGCCAAATAAGCAAAGAGAAAAAAATAAAAGGGAAAATGTGAGTCTTATTTGTGAATAATTTAAGAACATTTTTATGCACGCTCAGTGTCCCCACAATCAAAAAGAAAAGCCTGGAGGACGCGGGCCTGCTCTATATTAATTTATAAATACTGTGTCTGTTATGTGACTTTTTAATAGCTGTAAGGAGTATTTATTGACTACGTTGTACTAATTAAAAGAGGCTGTTGGGGAAAAAAAGGCAGAAAATGAAACCCAGTGATAAGATGCCTCTAGGGCAAGCATATCAAAAGTCATTAAAAACTAGACGCAATGCTAGTCTATGTTTTCATCCATGAGGAAGAAGTAAACAGAAAATCATTACTGATAAAAAGTTTTGATGAGACAAATAATCTAGGAAGTGGTAAGAAATGGAACAATCAGAGCAATGACACAGAGCACTTTAGATCCCTTTGGTAGCTGAGTAGAAGAATCACGATGTATTACAGTGTCCAAGCGTATGTTCATACTTCTAAGAAAAGAAATTCAAGCCGTACATCCATGGTAGAGCCTTATCCTAAGGAGCAGTTATTTTTTAAAAAGCGTGAAAACTGCAAGGGATACCATTTCCAGACACGTAAAGGACAGGAAAGTGATTGGGAGTAGTCAGCATGGATTTATGAAGGGGAAATCATGCTTAACCAACCTGAGAGCCTTCTACAATGAGATGACTGGCTTAGTGGATGAGGGGAAAGCAATAGATGTTTATCTCGACTGTAGTAAGGCTTTTGACACTGTCTCCCATAACAGTCTCACAGACAAGCTGATGAAGTATGGGCTAGATAAGTGGACAGTAAGTAGGACTGAAAACTGGCTGAACTGCCAGGTTCAGAGGGTTGTGATCAGTGGCACAAACTTCAGCTGGAGGCCAGTCACTAGCGATGTACCCTAGGGGTTGCTACTGCCCCCAGTATTGTTTAACGTCTTCATTAATGATCTAGACAATGGGGCAGAGCGCAGCCTCAGCAAATTTGTAGACGATGCAGAATGGAGAGAAGTGGCTGATAGACCAGATGGTTGTGCTGCCTTTCAGAGGGACCTAGACAGGCTGGAGAAACAAAGTGCTGCACCTGGGGAGGAATAACCCCCTGCACCACTACAGACTGATCTGGAGAGCAGCTTTGCAGAGAAGGACGTGGGGGTCCTGGTGGGCAAGAAGCTGACCATGAACAAGAAAAGTGCTCTCATGGCAAAAGAGGCCAGTGGTATCCTGGGCTGCATTAGCAAGAGTGCTGCCAGCAGGTCGAGGGAGGCGATCCTTCCCTTCTGTTCAGCCCTGGTGTGGTGACATCTGGAGTACTATGTCTAATTCTGGGATCTCCTGTACAAGAAAGACGTGAACCCACTGGAGCAATTCCAGCAAAGGCCACAAAGATGATTAAGGGACAAAAGCATCTGTCTCATAAGGAGAGGCTGTGACAGCTGGGAATGTTTAGTCTGGAGAAGGCTCAGGGGGTCTCTTACCACTATTCATAAATATCTGATGGGAGGGGTAAAGAAGATGGAGCCAGACTCTTCTCGGTGGTGCCCAGTGATAGGACAAGAGACAATGGGCACAAACTGAAACACAGAAAATTTCACCTGAACATAGGAGAACACTTTTTATCTTTGAGGGTGGTTGAACACTGGAGCAGATTGCCGAGAGAGGTTGAGGAGTCTCCATCCTTGGAGATATTCAGAACTGAATTAGGCATGGTCCTGGGCAACCTGCTGTAGTTGACCCTGCTTGAGCCTGGGAATTGGACCGGATCATCTTCAGAGGTCCATTCCAACCCCAGCTATTCTGTGGTTCTGCAGTGGTGAAACCTCAACGCTATGCTGCAGTTAAGAAAGGCCTCTGAGACCCCTCGCTCTATATAGAGGGGAATTTCAGGAGGGAACTGAGAGACTCTTTTACCTTGGTATTTGGTGCTGATCACCCTGGAATGGTGTGCTCACTTCTGGTTTTGACGTGCTGAGGAGAAGGGTCCTAAACTGGAGAGGGTTCAAAAAAGCATGAAAGACTGATCTGAGAACTGAAGGACTGACCTTAGAAAAAATCAAGGAACTCAGTCTGATAGCTTGTCAATGAGAAGCTTATTAGATAGTTGGATCGCGGTCTGCTGACTCCCTAATACTGGAAGACAGATCATGTAACAAGGGGATCTTTAATCTGCCAGAGAAATGCTGTAATGAGATCTAAGAAAAGCTGGAGCTGCGTGAATTCAGAGCAGACAAAGTGTGGCTTTTTAATAGCAGTTAGGTAATTGAGAACAATTAACTTTGGAGTGTAGTAAACTCTCAACTTCTGGAAATTTTTGAATGTGTAAATTTTAAAGACATGATCTTTGCCTGTAAGTTCTGCTTTTGGCAGGCATGATTGTTTGATTTAAAACAAGAATTAATGTAGACAAATCTTATGTTATTCATAGCTTATGTTCTCCAGGAGTCTGATGTATTAGTCTTGCCTTTTTTGAGGCTGCTGTCTGCGCTGTCTAGTGTTAGAGACTTCAAAGTTGACGTGCAAAATATCTGCATCCTCCTCCATGGTCTGGGAGATCTCTGAAAACCTCTGCTGTGTTAGAAATTTAAGCCATCATACATTTGGTTTATTGAGATAAGTAATTAATTGTGGTCAGTTAAACATAATTACATTGAAAATTACAGCACTTTTATATCTTTTTTCCAAATACTGACTATCTCTTACTACTCATACAGGCTCTGGAAGTGTACAACTGACGGTACCTATTATACTGTCAACTCTGTTAGTAAATATAACCTAGTAAGTATAATACATTGAATGAATCACACGAAAGATTAATTCCGGTTGGTGACTTAATTACTGATTTGTAATTTAAATTCTCTAAGCTTTGCCTAATTCTCCTAGCCTTAACCTTTTGATTCATTTAATTTTAAATCAATTCATAATGTAGTCTTTTGCTGTAGCATTTTGTTAAGCATGAAATAATAAAGGGCTCTGTTGATTTGTTTGGGGAAAAAGACATTTTAAGAGGTTTTATACAGCCTGAGGATCAAAGGAACTGCTCAGCCATCCTGTCGTGTCTCCGGTGCATTGCAGGCCATTAACTTCCATCCACTTACCTCTGTGTCTAGCCCAGTTAGTTTGATTAATGCATCTTGATCCTCAGGAGACTAAACATTTGTATGCCATGGAGTCTTACCTGTCTGACGCCTTCTCTTTCTTAGTTTTGTCCCTGAAAACTGCTACTGTTAAGTTATTGTGGGAATTCTTTTTTTAGTATTTGCACAACAGAAGCCAAGCAGAGATGTGTTAACTCTTTTTGTTATTGATGTCAAGGCAATGATCTGATAATGAAAACCTACTAAAAGACTTTCCTCCCTTCTATACTGAGAAACTGCTTGGCTTGGCAGGACATGATCAACAGATGTTGAGGAGAGGCAAAACAGCTCTATACACTCTCCTAAAAGTGTCATTTTTTATTCCCCTCTATTTTAAAGATTCATTTTCTGAAATATACATGTCCTTATATCCATATTCTATTAGCTGAACAGTATTATGTTTGTTTTTGCATTTGGGCCTCCACTCCAGTACTAAGATTATGTTATTATTGTAGCTTGATTTTTCAGTATCAAACGTCTGGAATGAAGTTGGCTAAAATTCTGGAATCGAGTCTGCTATGCACACTGTAATCTAATGAGCAATCATATGATCGGGGCCCTGAGGGCACTAACAGGCTTTACTGTCCCTACCCACCTCCCCTAGGGGCTCCCACCACTGTGCCGAGGCCCAGGACCCCATTTCAGCCCAGCCCAGGCTGTTGGTCCCTGGCCAGCAATCTGTAGTGGTGCCAGGCTCCAGCTCCACCATGACCCTGTCTCTGCCCAGCCATGGCCCTGCTGATCGCAACCCCAATCTGCAGGTAACCATCCAGCCCAGTCCTGTGACCACAAACTTCTTTGATGATCTGGACTCTTGGTTGAACCTTGCCATGATCTCTGGGCCTTCCCTGCTCACCTCGCTCGGGGGCGGTGGGACGGGCCCTGGCTAGTGAGGACCCTGCCCTGCTGGCTGTGTTATTGTGTTAGGGTTTCAGCTCCCCATCCCTTAGGGAGCAGCCAGCCCTTGCTAAGCCCAGACGCATATTCTGTTCCTCAGATAAACCAACGTTTAGGTAGATAAACAGCAAAGTAAAATCTGGATAAAAAACAAGCTAACGTAACTTAGCCATAATTATTTACTTGTGCCCGTTGCTTAATTATTTTTTCCGAATTAGCTTGTACTTTGGAAGTTCTTCTGCTTGCATTCCTTTTCACTGCTAAAACCTTGATATGGTCCCCAAAGCAGATTACTTAATCTGAGTGGTTCTAGTTCTATCTAAAATAACATATGAAATATGTTATAAATAACATATGAATCTGTATCAAAGATTTGTTCGTGATTTAACTCTTCATTAGGACTTCAAGAGGGAGGTTCATTAACTTGGGTAGATTCACAAAGGCTGGGTATTTTATGAAATCCTTTTACCTGACAATAAACCAGATTTATATGGCACTTTCTTCAGGGGAATTCCGGTATGATACAACAGTGGCTTCTCTCAGCTGATGCATGACGATTAAGCTGAAGGGTGTAGGATTGCACCTGAAGGAGAATGTGGTAACTGGTTAGACAGACTTTGAAGGAAATTTAGCAGAGGTGGTTGCTTAGGTAGGAGTCAGGACAAAGTGCAACTGATTTTTTTTTGTTTTAATGGTTAGTGGTACTAAACTGAGATCTTTAGAGATCCCAAGAGGAAGGATTGGATTTGCATCTCATGGGGAAGCTAGTGTTGGAGCACTGCACCCTGTACGCTCTGGTTATTAACTCTGCTAACCCGGAGTGGCTACTACCCCTTTCTAAGGCATTGACACCACTTATATCTCTCAGATGTTATCGTCTATTCCACCTAAATATTTTCTCATCCTGATCATACTTGACTTTTAAATGAGTGGTGAGAGAATAGCAAACTTCTTGAAAAGTGGTCTCAGTTCTGAGCAGTGACAGAAACGAACAGAGTCTGTAAGTTCCTTTACTGGGATGAACAACAGTGCAGAAAGGGATGACTTAAAGGCAGAGAAAAGATGGGGGAAATCTGTCTTCTGTGTGGTGGTCCCAGGAGATGAGCAGAAGTGAAGCGTGCAGTGAGATTTCAAAGGTCTCAGTCATCTCAGAAGGCTTTAAACAGGAGATGGCAGAAGCGGGTGGTGTGTTCTGATGGTGGCAGGAACTCTCATCTTAAATGATTTACACTTACCGTAACTCCTTGTTTTGGTCTCTGCACTAAATATGCAACCCTCCCACCCTTTCATCTGAGGCACTGGCTTTTGCCAGTTTGAATTGCTGCTTATTTTGAATTAATAGCTATGGGCTATTGTGCAACTGTTCTAGTTTGAGTCAGGTGAAGTATTTCCAGTACAAATAGGGTCTTGTTCTGCAGCATTCATGTTCTGTGATGATATCTCAGCTGGAGCACAACATGCTGTCCAGGGTCACCTGTATTGAGGAAACATAAATTCAAACTAGAATAAGCAAAGAGAAGGGTTATGGGAATCAGCAGGGGAAAGAGAATAGCCTCCACACAAGAGAGAACTGAAAGAATTGGTTTGTTTAGCCTGCATAGCTCTCCTTAAATATATCAGGAGTGATAAATGCCAGGGAGGCATAAGAGCTATTTAAGGCCAGTGCAGGCACAAATATTAGTTTAGGGGAGAGTTTAGTATGCTATGGATTTGCTATGGTTTCCTGCCAGGGAAAGTGTCTGGACCCAGTGACCTGAGCGGTTTGTCCATATCCTCTGTTTCCCAAATGCAACTTTGGCTGTGAAATCAGCCACATGATCAGGTGATCTGCACCTTTCAGTTGCATACTGAGTCTCTCAAACTAAGGAGTCACTTCAATGACAAATCCTTCTGTGGAGTCTGTAATTTGGCAAGCAGTTCTCTAGAGGGAAAAGATGGTAGTTTTTTGTTTCTTTGTTTCTTTTTTTTTTTCTTTTTGCTATAGAAAACATCTCTATTTCAGTCCTGTGATGGGAAAGGTACTGCAGGAATTCTTAATAAGCACAATGCTATGTGGCTGAGATCTAGTGGATGTACCAGCTTGAAATGAATTTTGAAGTCTTTCAGCTGTAACGCCTAACTACCCTTGAACATGCTGCTCCAAACAGTTTGTTTGTGTTAGATTACTTCATATTGTGACAATACTTTCTTATCTGTGCACTGAGATGAAATCATCTGTCTTCTCTCTAGTTCAGCTGGGGAAAAGATAAATCGCTACACGTGAGGTCTGCAGAGCTTGTGATCAAGCTTTCTATACAGACGTTATTAGCAGTGGTATAACTGTTGGTGCTGCACTGGCCAAAAGGGCTCGTTATTGACCTAACTCCCATTTTCATTGCTTTAATCATTAAGCTTTGTTACTCTCATACCAAAATACCGGGCACTTTGGAAGAATCTACGCAGAGAATGTGAGTTATGTGGCATGGCTGTATGAATCAGCATGAGCAGCATGCATGTCAGTTAAACCCTAGAATGAAATTAGAGTGCAGAAAGCTATTGACATGAAAACATAGCATGAAGCAGGCAAAATTCCCTCTGTGTAGCTTCTCTCTGTGGCTTAATTTGCTTCCTGCTACACTGCTTGTAATAGTCACCCTTAAATGCAAGGCCATATATGTAAATAATGTTACCAACCTCTACAAACACAAATTTCTCTCTATTTTTATGAAGTCACTTGACAAATATATTAACAAATATTTGTTTATTTTAATAGCTGCCCTTAAAACAAAATAATTTAGCTCACTAAAGCAGTCTATGGGCCAGAATTTAAGGGGGTGGGGAATGACGGAATATATATGTCTTTATATTTGATGAAAACAACATGTTTTAAATCATATTGGGTGCAGTGTAAGAATTTATATCTTCAGCAAAAAAGCGTTTGATGTATGAAAGTGAGAGAATAGGAAAAATTAGAAGTGGGAAAGGTAATACTAATAAGCGTTGAGAGTTCACGTTTCATGGAATAAGGAAAATTTCTTTACCAGTGAGGAAAATTTTCCCAGAGATTCGTACAGTATTGCCAAGTCTCATCATTCAGAGATCGTAAGGCAGGCTCTCAAAATCGTGGCATTATTACGAGTGATAAAACTTGACTTCTTTTTATTTGCCTCCTCTATTTTCAGGATGGAACTTGTTTGGTGTTTTAAAACCTTCCTTTGTTGCCATGAGGGCTGTGAATGTTTTGTTCTGAAACAAAGTGAAAGCTGAGCTTGTGTTTAAATAATGAAGCTGAGGCTTGGAAAAAACCTTCTGCTATTGCAGTACTCCTGATAAAATTGCAGGAATTGGCAGCTCTATTGTGACTCCTGGCTGTAGGATGCCTTGCACGGCTCTCTAAGCAGTTGTCCCCTGATGGCAGTAGTGGCAGTGGTCCCCGACTGAATGGAGTTTTGGGACCTGAGAGAAATCCTCCTAGTGGGTTTGTAGCTATGCAGAACTGATGACTTGCGACATTTGCCATTTCGCGTGACTTGTCAGACCGGCTTGCAGCTCCACTCTGATCCCTGAAATACAGTTAGGAAATCTCTGGTAAATCATGGGTCTGATCCAGCTTTGCTAGTCTGATGCTCCTTGCTGTTCACGTGCTTCCCTTGAACTGTTTCAATTGACCTGTGATGGTTAGATTGCTGTTGTGATGAGTTTGACTTTTTGACTTTTAAATGAAATTTTCTGAATGTGGACTCCCATTGAGCAGCATGAGTTAAGTTTTGTGAAGGAAAGTTGAACTACATTTTCAAATATGCAAAAATGTTTTCAAGATTCCTAGCCAAATGCCTGGCCTCGTTGGGATCTCCCATATTTTAAAGGCACCAGAACTTAGCTTCTTCCTATATGCCTCTTGTAGTACAGAATCTCTGACAGCCTCTAATCCTTCCAGACTTCACAGTATGCTCTGAAAATTGCAATTTCATTCTCTTCTTTGAAACAAATTCTTATCATTTCCTGCATATGGTATTACAGCTGACAGTTTGTAGTCCCGGCCTGAATACTAAAACTGTGATGCTGTTTCTGAGTTCTGCTGCAGCGTATAAATGACTTCAACTGGACTCCCAAGGTAGGTGCCACCAACAGGAAATCTCAATTAATTTCCAAATGACAGTCAGTTGGGACTGCATTCTCTGTTGGCCATTGGCCACCAGCTGATTCACATTTTAACAAGCTATTGCCTTTCCCATTGCAATTCTCTTGTTTCTTGAATCCTCAACTTTCTCCAAGCCTCAATGGGTGGCATTTCGCTATTAATCATGCATTTTTTTCTTTGGCTTAGCACATGTTTCTACACATCTGCAGAGTTACTTCAGAGAAAGGAGAGAATGTTCTTTCTAGCTGAAATGGAAAAATGAATTGTTGTCAGTTTGGGCAAACAGTTGCAGAGCAGGAATTCTGAAAATTACATGAAATGATTGAGATAATTGGGCAGTGAAAGCTTATTACCAGTAAGGATGATTTCATCACCCCTTACTGGTATTTTCTGTGGTCATGACACTCCCTGCTGCGTTGGGTAGGACAGGACAGTCAGGCAATATCTAAAATAGTCCTGGGCTGAATTCTGATTTCCTGTCTAGGCTTACAATCTTATCTGGTTCTAATGGAATTATGTCTAATTTCTGTTCACATAAACAAGATCAGAATCAGCTTATTGTTTTCACTGGGAAGGTGTTTGGCAATCTCTACCTTCTGCATTACAACATATGACTTTTTCTTGTTTGGTGGAAGGAACTAAACTAGCATATTGGTTTGATTTTGATCTTTGGATATTGCAAGGCTGATCTCATACAAAAGTCAAAGAATGATATAAAATCTGTCTGGAATGAAATCATCCAGAAAATCATCTTATCTATGCTAGGACAGGCTTAATTCTGCCTAAATGGCTTCTGACAGATATGTGGCTACACTGTTCTTAAAAGCTCAAGAGGATGGGGACTCTGTTTCCTCTTAATCAGCCTGTTCCAGCACTGTCAGACTCACTTGCTGGAGAAAAATAACCTGCAAGAGGGCACCTAACACTCCTTGCCACAGTGTTCAATACTTCTCCAAAGCTGAAATTCAGAAGTAAAGGAACAGAGCTTGGACTGGAAACCAGCAGAGGGATTTCCCACTTCAGCCAGGAAGGGAGAGCAAGAACCCATCCTTTTGGAGGAGAGTCTCCTTTCCTTCTGCAGTGCTGCCCCTCCTAGCCCCATGGCAGCAGTAACCTGTTGACGACTTGAGCAGACATGTATGCAGAGTACCTTTAAACTCATGATGGTCCTACCTAGATCCCATTGTTCAGAGAGAGGGTCTTCCAAGGAAACACCTTCCCAAAGCAGAGTCCTGTTGTACGAAAACACCCATGGAGGGATGTGCCTGGGTTGATAACTGCTCATGTCGTTTACTCTTGGTTGGGAGATTTTCAAAGGACACTTAGTCCAGAGGAAGCAGAGAGCGTTCCCCTCCTTAGCCCCATTCCTAGTGTACAGAAGGGCTTTGAGGATACTCCTGTGCCCTCCTTTGTGTGCTGTGTGAGGACGGACCAGGAACATAACATCCAATATGGTCCCTGGAAACTGTGTCAGCTCCTGTCAATCAGCTACTTACAGACCTGATCTGTGGAAATGCTCGCTTTGTAAGGGCAGAGTTGCTGCTGAAGGGATTTAGTGTGGTACCACATATATTATGTTGGCTGGCATCATCTCCCTCTCTGTCCTATAAATATCCCTATTGGATAGTGGCACAGTATTAATTCCTGCATGTTTTCATGCCAATTTTACTTGCTTTTTCTAATCAAATATTTACAAACAAACCCGCGTTGCTTTCTGGCATCATGAGGCAGCTCTCTGAAGGAAACCATTCATTTTCCACTGTACGGCGTCGGCTGATTAGATGCTTTGTGGAAGAACTGATATGAAAGCACAGAAATGAACACAGCAATACTCCTGCCAAGCACTGTAGCCTGTTGCTATATGTTGCTTTTATTAGTTAGCTGGTTATACTCATTTGTCCTACCGTAGTGCTTAGTGAATGAAGCTTATCAGTGAATTATTTAGACTGTAAAGCAGACTCCAGGAGTACAGGAGCACAGCTTCCTTGCTGTCTCCTCTCTACACCCCTGCTACTGACGCCAGGGGTCAGCTTTCTACCATTCATTTAAAGCACTTTGTACGCCAGCTGTGGTGTCTGGCCACTACAGACTAGGAGGAAGCAAACCTGAAGATCCAGCCCTCCTCCAGGTCAGACATGCTTTGTCGGGATGTTTAGCTGGAGGATAGGATATCTCATATTGCACTTCTCCCAGCAGAGCAAATTTCTTTGCTAATTACCTTTGCCTTTCAGCCTCCTGCTGCACTTATCCATGTTTGTTGCTTTAACTGACTTCAGAGCGTGTGGGCTTGAGAGTTCCTTTGTGGTGACTTGAGATTACAGAGTGGGCAGGATCTTTGTCTGCCTCTTTTAGTTTCTTAAATGGTCTCCATTGCTTTGGCATCTGAATTCCTTTCTGCCTTGACTATCTTTTTCTTTCCAAATGAGGTCTGGCAATGCTGATTCCCTTCTTACTGATGAGAAAGCCAAGCCCATGTGCCAGAAGACAACCTGCAGGGACCTGCAGAAGGTAACATATATCCAGAGCTCCATTTGTCTGTACAGAAGGCTTTATTCCAGCAATTCTCATTAAAAGGCAGTGACTCTGGGGAATTTTTTCAGAGAGGTTATCCAACCTGCAGTTCTAATTCTGCAGACCAGTCCTCTCACCATGTGTTTCTATTTTGGAGAGTTCTTCCTTGTCCCAGCCATCCTCTACTCCTGCAAAGAGCAGGAAGCGCTTTTTGCTGGCTAGCATCCAGTCTGAGAACTGGGTCACAGGGCAGCTTTAAAGACCTGCTCCTCTTTAGCTCTCATTTAAGAACTACTAATTACATGGATTGAGAGTTACATGGTTACAATATCAACATCAGTGCCCTAAGATTTATGTTTGGAACCCTGCCTTACAGTGAAATACTAAACCAGCTAAACTTACCAAAGCTTATCAAAGAGAAGTTTAAGCAGTGATTTGGTTACTGTCCATTAGCTACTTCTTGGGGAAGGAGATACCTGACAGAAGAGAACTCTTTCATCTTACTTTTTCATCTAGGATAGAATATAGCAAATGAAAGTAGAGTTCAGAGATCTCAGAAAGCTGGAAATATATTGAAGTTTTGATAGTGGAAGTAATTAAGCATAGGAGCAAATACAGGATTTATTCATCACAGTGATCTCCTTTGGCCTTAGAATTTATGAATCTACATTGGTCTCATTCCGTCATTAATCCTAGCAGTATGTAAGTTACTTTGTAAGCTCTGGAAGTTGGATGGCTTGCCATTATTCCCAGGGCAGAACTGCACAAAGAAATTGTATAAAGCCCCATTAAAGACTTTTTCTTCAAAGACTTCTCTTCTGTCTTTTGTTCTGGAGGTGAGTGAGAATCATTTTTCAACAGAGAGAATTTATAAAAACCTGAAGGAAATCTATGTGAAGTAATGTTTTCATCAGAGTTGAAACTCATGAAACATCTAAACTCTTCTTAGCTTACGGCTGCTTTTTTGTCACTGCACAACAAAAACACATATTCCTCAACGTAACTTTTTTCTTAGCTGATCCCCACTTAGGGAACTCATAGTTCTTCAATTCATGCTTGGTAGTACTCACTAAGCTTCCTAACTGTCAGAACATAGTCAGGAATGTCTGAATTTTAACCTCCATTGACTCTTATTATAGGCCACTTTAGGTTTAGAGCCTATCGAGAATACTTCAGAAATTTTGGTCTTTGAAAAATAAGTACAGCCCAAATGTATGAAAACCTCTGTACCATTTTTTTGTTTTTTCTCTGAATGCTGCATGTTTTGTGCTCGGGGATATCACTTTGCTGAAATTCAGGGGAGAGATGAAAAGAGTGAGTTTTAGGATAGTGTGGGGTGAAGTCAACTACAGATGGTAGAAAAGAATTATTTAGGGATGCTTAGATCTCCATCAGTGAGGAATCTAAGCTGTGAATCTTGTAGCTAGTTTTGGGTTGTGTCTTCAGCAACTCTTCACTTCAGTTTCCTCAGCTATAAGATAAGGAGAATACTGCTTTCCTTGTAGGGAATTTGAGGCTAGCTCTATGTGAAGTACTGGCTAATCTATGCATCTAACTTGCTACGAAGTTAATGATTTTTGCAAAATTATCACATTGGATTTAGTTCATTGTTAAATTTTAGCAAGTGGCTGCCATCGGAACGAGTCTCATCTGCAATAAAAGAAAGGTAGTGTGTGTTGTTCCAAAAGCTTTTTCCAAAGCAGTCAGCTCTGAGTTATTCTCAGTAGATTCCTCCATGTATAAGAAAGTTGACTCTGATAGTGATGGGGGTCGTAATCCAAATGGGACTAACTGACATGCTCCAGCTCCTCCCATCAAATTGTGCCTAATGAAGTGGTTTCCAGCATCACGTAAGAGATCCCTATAGAGGAACAGCTATATCATCATTTTTATTGTGTCGTGAGGATTTGAAAGAGAAGCCAGCACAGTAGCTTCTCAAGATGCTATTGTGTGGCCAAGAGTCCTGAAGTTTGGAGATGTTTGGCTAAGTGCAGAGCCTTCCTGGGCAGCCTTGGTGCATTAGACTGTATGTTCGAGAAAAAACTTATGAGGGTGACTTACTGTGAGGGTGACTAAGCACTGGCACAGGTTGCCCAGAGACGTTGTGGAGCCTCCTTCCCTGGAGATATTCAAAAGCCATCTGGACACAATCCGGGGCAATGGGCCTTAGGTGACCCTGCTTGAGCAGGGGTGGTTGGACTAGATGATCTCCAGAGGTCCCTTCCAACCTCAACCATTCTGTGATTCTGTGTTTGTGTCCAAGCTGTCAAACTGTGGTCAGAAGAACAGGATCACCCCTGCAAACTTCTGGGAGCTGTTTTTCAGGTTGCAACATGGTATTTTCTCTGTAAAGTGTATGCGTGTTTTGTTGTGCTCAGTTTTTCAGACATGATAGCTTCTTGTTGCCTAGGGCCTGATGCAACCCTTCTGTGTACATGGGGATACCCAGCTGTGCTCTTCTGCCCACTTCGCATAGGGTAGGAGAGTGATGCTCTGGAGCAACACCTGCTTCCTAGATGCTGCCCAGCCCCAGACTTCTTCCTCTGCCGCAGAGAAGGTGGAGGGAAGCGAGATTGCCCAGGGAGCAGGAGTAACTCCCACAATTAACCAATGGTCTTGATCACACTTGTAGTTGGATTTAGTTCACATAGTGGTTGGCTTCCCAGAGTGGGAATCTGCTAAATTGGCAGTCATGGAAGAAAGGTGAAAGCTTATTCTTATGTGTATGAATACCTGATGGGAGGGAGTAAAGAAGGTGGAGCTAGACTATTTTCAGTGGTATCAAGGGAAAGGACAAGAGGCACTTTGGGCCCAAAGAGAAATACAGAAGATTCCATTTAAACATAAGACAAACCTTTTTAACTGTGAGGGTGGTCAAATGCTGGTACAGGTTGCGCAGAAAGATTATGGGGTCTCCATCCTTGGCTATATTCAAAACCGGATTAGACATGGTCCTGGGCAACCCGCTCTAGTTGACCCTCCTTTGAGCAGGGGAATTAGACCAAGCGATCTCCAGAGGTCCTTCCAACCTCAGCTATTTTGTGATTCTGTAGTTCTTTTCTTTCTTCTTCCTTTTCAGCCTTTTCCCATCACATTCAAATGTGAGCCCAAATTTGGCCCTTGTTTTGCACATAGATTTGAAGTAAATGCTTTTTGTGAGCCTTTTCGACCAGTTCCATTAACTGCTGTTTGGAGATTTCGCTCTGAAAGATCTTCTCTACTCTTCCCATCACTACCTTTTCTTCCCTGCTTTTGTTATCTGATCAAAGGGTTGCAACCTGTTGTTTTGTTTCCATATACTTAGCCATCTGGCTTTATTTGGGACTAGTACAAATAGAAGTACTTTCATTTTAATTCAGCTTTTTAGAAAATGAATAGTTTTACTCTGAAATCTACTTTTAGAAGCTCTTACAAACCACTTAGAATAACCACCAATCATCTGCTTCGCAGATCTGCTTCAGACAAAAAATATTGCGTGCACTAAAAATAAAACAATCCAAAAATAAGGAATTACTATGAGAAGAACTGATTATCTGGCGTATATACTAGCCATATGCAGAAAGAAGTGTGGAAAGTCCTGACATAATGATCTGTGGCTGGCTGCTGCACACAGGAAGGGGGAGATGACTGTTCGGGACCTGGGAGATACTTAACCACAAACTGACAGACATCTAGACAGTATTCTCGAAAAATACCACTGCTTTTATGCCCTATTTTTATTCTCTTCCCTAAGCATCTGATGTTAACCACTGCTGGGAACAGGATAGGGTCAGATGTCTGAGCTATAAGGGCAGCTCTTGTATTCACTGTTGCTTAAAGTACATACCTGTGCAAAATTGACTGCAGGTTGGCAGGAGTGTATATCATGTGTTTACTCAGCTCTCTCTTTGCCCCTCAATCAAATCTGCATATTCTGCCAAACGTTTTCAGAAAAGTTCTCTGAGCAGCTATATCATTTCTGATTGCCTCCTCCATGGTCTAGGCTGTACACGTCCATCTCATCAGGCATCTGTCTGCTTCCAAGAGGCCACAGCACCATCATAAAACACTGATGTTTCTTTCCTTTAATTATGGAATACATGAGCATCTCCTGCAGTGCGCGCATTGCCCTCAGAGCTCGTCAGGTCAGAAATACTTAGATGCAGGCAGCCTGGCTTGTTTGCAGTAACAGCAGGCTGGTGTGATTATCCAAAGGAGGCACATTTATAGATGTCCATTTGTTGCCTGATCCTGGAGATGTCAGAACAGCATGTGGCTGTTGGAAGCCACCCACTGCTAACAAGCGTTTGGCCGCTTGATGGCACTCTTAAATATTTAGTCGGTTGCAAATGCTATTCAAGCATGTCAGTTTTTCAGGGCAGCAATAGGGGAAACAGACCCTCAGGCATTAAATAGTGAAACACTATCAAGACTGCAGCAAGACCCAAGCTGACCAAAACAAAAGCAGGAATAAGAGTTCATTTGGTTGTGCTGATTGCTGCCAAACATGTAACAATAAGATTAGCGCTTGTCTACTTTCCTAGCTCCAGAGCGCTCTGCAGAGATAAGCACGTCCTCCTGGGTGTTGGGACTGGGAAGTATCCTTCAGTCCCTAGTTTCCGAGCATGCAGGGTGAGTTACTTGCCAGTGTCCACTTGCTTTGAGTCAATATCTGATGTCCTCTCCAAGATGTGGGAGAAGGGAGTCATGGTGGACATGATGAAGCAGCGAAAGATCAGAAACCAAAGAAGTGAACCTCTGAGAAAGACCTGGAAGAGGAGGTTGAAGCGCTGAAGCTTTTACCTCTGGAAAAAAGCTCTGAGCGAAAAAAATTGGGCAGTGTTTGGGAGTGATGTATGGGATCTGAGCAAAGTGCACCAGGGTACTAAGTGTGAAGTTAAAAGGTCACCAAGTCCTGGAGGCGTTCTGGGAAGTGGAGCTTGGGTTTTGCTATTCTGTGGTTGCACTGGCTTTTCTCCATGTTATTGTGAGTGCATTATGTGAAATTATAAGTCTGTCTGTCTCAGGGATAAAACATAAATGCAATCCTGGCAACAGTAGGAGTGTTCCTTTTGATGTTATTGATATATGGAACTTTTATAGCCCTATCTGTCACTCCCTTTTCCTCCCCCATCTGTGATGTGTATCCTCAGAGGTGCTATGAAGTGAAGCGCAGAGAGGAAGGGACTGAGACCACATTAGCCAGTCTTGGCAGAGCTGAGTCTGGAATACAACTCTCTAGTTCTTCAGCTTGCCCCTTCATCATATGGACCATCTCTTGCTATTATATGAGTATCTTCAGTGTGTAAGTTAGCATTTATAGCATAGGGGTAGCTGCACTATTATATTTGCATTGTGAAATCAAACCTTTGTAAGTACATTATTTAAAGGAGCAGATTTCAAAAGAGAATTCTGGTGCCTACTAGACCCATCAGGCAAAACCCTGTCTGATTAGAATGAGAAAAGTCTGTTTTTACATACAGCACTGCAAACTCAGCCCAGTTCGTATTCCTTCTCTTTTTCTAATGCTCACCTGCTCTCCTTTATGTGAACCCGGGGAAAGCTGAGCTGCCAGTCAAATGCGCCTGTTGTTTTCAGGGAGGCAATGCATCTTTTCATTCCTTTCTCCTCTGTTCTTGTCTACTTCTGAACCTCTGCTCTCCAATGCAATGACAAACGGTGCATCGTTCCAGGCATTTCTTGGGGCTCTCATTTCTGCTGGCCCAGCTGACTGCAGTGTCTCTTGTGTTACTTTGCCAGATGGTATTTCAGAGTAAGATACACGTGCACCTGACAGCTTGTTTCCTAGGAAAAAAAAGGTTGTTTTTGTCTATCACTCTGTGTTTCTTAGGCGTGTGGTTTGCCTCTGATGGGTGCGGAGCCCACAGCAGTTATTAGGACCATGACACAGCCTAAGGACATGTATAAATTACAGCCTGCCTTGTCACCTGTCAATTTTATCTTTTCTGAAATGTCCAAAAGACTTAGAAAATCTATTGTTCTTTCTCCTATCTGAATGGAAAGTTCTGTGCTTCCTAAGCAGACCCTCAGCTAATAACATTAACTTGATCAGAAATACCAGGAATTAGTCCAGCGATTGGTGAAAGGTGTCAGGCAGGATGTTAAATGATGACATTCAAATGTCTGAATTAGCATAAAACAAAACCATCTACGATTTGCCTACACCAGACTGACAGGATCTCTCAGAGCTTGCAGATCTTGCAAAGTCAGCATTGCTGACCGCAGGGTGTGTGCATTTGCCTTGAGGGTGGGAAATGTCTCTGCTCACTGAGTTCAGCCAAAAGCAGGTGGTCTTACTAGCGGGATTCAACTTCCGCTGACAGATGTCACAGAATAAATGCTAGTCAAGTTATCATCTGATAGAGTTTCTCTGAGGCGGTGCTGTGGAGATCAGTGGTAGGCCTGGAGCTAGGTGTTATTTTCATAGGTCCGCTGCATGGAAGTACGAACTCACAGCCAAGGAAATATGGGGCTGATGAAAAGGCAAGTCGTAAATCATGCTGGGAACAGGTCTGTTGTACACAGTTATTAATCTCTTGGTAAACTGGAATTATTCAAACCAAGTGCATTTTAATACAGACAAATATAACATTATGCCTCTGTAAACAAGCAGGAGTGCCATGTCCTGGAGAGCAGCAGCTCTAAAAAAGATAGGCTTTTGTGTGCAAACAATAAATTTGAGTTTTCAGTGTGATATTTTGGCAAGGAGGGCTAACATGATCCTGGAATGCAAACTGGGAGTCTTGAGTGGCAGCAGAGGTATGATTTAAGCATTAGTGAGGGTGGTGCTGGAATGTTATGTGTGGCTCTGGAGCCAACATTTTTTGACGGATGCAGAAAAATTGAAAAGAGTTCAGCAAAGAGCCCCAAGCTGATTCAAGGGCTGCAGAAGACGCCTTAAGGGTGGTGAGGAGAGGACAATATCCAGCTGAAATACAGATTGCAAGTGAATTTTACCTACCCCTAACACAAGTCCGAGTCATGCGATGTCCTCCATATTGCTGTGACAAGTCCCTTGTTTCCTACTTTTCTCCTTGTCCATTGAAAAGCAGCTTCCTCGTCGCAGCTGTGAAGACAGTGCCTTGGGCAGGTGTGACAAGGCTCATGTTGGCTCCCTGCTTCTTACTAAGCAGGTCTCTATATACAGGACTGGTAGAAACATGTGAGACGTGAGACTCTTGAGGAGTTCAATCCGTGAAGGTTATCAAAAATAGACTGAAAGGTGATAAGTGTTCAGTTTTTAAGTATCTTAATGAAGAGAGAACACCAGCTAAGAAAGAAGTCCTTAATCCAGCAGAGAAAGATATAACAATAATTAGCAGTGGGGAGGGAAAGCCAGGTAAGTCAAATGAGAAATTAGGTGCAACTTTTTAATCACTCAAAGTGATTAAGCATTAAAACAAACTACCAAATGACACAGTGGCTCCTCTGACTTTTGAGGTCTTCCAGGGAAGAATGCATGTACAAGCCAAAAACAAGTTATGGGACTCAAAACAGGACATACCAGTGAGCAGTGTGGGCTGTGATATAAAGAAGCCTAGGCTTTTCTGGCATAAAGTTGCAAAGTAATGAATTCTCTAAACTTTTTCTTTTCTAGGAAGGGGTGGTTTTGAAAGTTCTGTGTTAGTCTTTTCCTTGACCACAGTGTGATTCACAGCCAGAGCCACAGTGATCTGGGCTTGTATCAATATAGCAATATACTCGAGTACTTCTGGGCATTCACAGGGAGTAGAAACAGAGTAGGCATCAGCGATTCCTGTTGGAATTTCTCAGGGATCCTGGGATGGGGCCGCCTTGAGCAGATTCCTGTGAAGTCCTAAGTTCTGCTCCCTGTTCTTCCAGCTTGCAGGCTTGCATTTGGCAGTCTGCTCCACGGGCCTTTCTCGCTCTCTTGGCGATAAAAAGGAAATACATGATTTTTCTGAACAACTTCTGTTGGCATACAGTGGAACTCAAAGCGCCAGCCGCTTCTTTTCTTTTGGGATGTCCTTTTTGTGACTACAGCGTAGTGTGGAGCTGGCTGAGCTATTTAAATAAGCTAGGAGAGAGTCTTGCTGAAGCAGCACAAACTCACACATCATGCTTTGCAGCAGGGTAGATTAGCCAGTGCTCAGTGCCACACTGCCTAGGTTTGACTCACTGATAGAAAAAAAAGTACTTTGAGAATTCATTAATTTGTGGCTTGCTCAGTCATCTTCCTGTGCCACATAGGCTATAGCACAGGCTTATGCTTAGGCTGTACTCAGGGTTTTGCAGAACTCTCTTTGCTTGGAGAAATTTGCTGGCCTGCAGTAATCCTCTTCTTGTCCTTTACACTTTAAAGGTTTTAAAGGCATGTAAGCAGCTGAGCCACTTCTCTGGGTACCAAAACTTTTGTTTTTGAAATTGATCTCTTCTCCGCAGAAGAGATGGTATTACCAGTGTTCGGGGATAGAGCACAGCCAGCCCATTCCTTTGGCTTCTCAGAAATTCAAGCCGAAAGGAAGAAGCCCCAGCCAGCCAGCTCATCAAAGTGTAGATATATTTAGGAAAGAAAAATCAATGTGCTCGTGCAGCTGTGATGCTCAGAAACAAGCACCTGCTTCGAACCGTGCTTTCCCATCTTGCTTTTTCTTTTGGATGGGATCTTGGAGGAGAAAGAACAGATTTTAAGCAGCAGTGTTTACTTCTAGCACAGTGATTTCTTGGCTCGAGTCATATCAGCTAGACAGATTGCACTCTTGGTTTATTAAAAGCTGTGTATCGTAGGATCTAGGAGGTAAGGTTGCAGTATTTTGTGTTTTGAATCCTGCAATCCTGCAATCCAGTTTATCAAGCAAGAAACTGTGGCATTGGCTTCTTGTATAGTACAAATCTCTACTTTGACTGATGATGATTGAGGGTCCCCACGTTAAGATTTGCTATGTGAATGCAGGATTTACCCCAAGGTATTATGGTTTCTAACTTGAAGGTACTGTTGCTTCGAGCTGACTGGTTCCACCTACTACGCATTTCTTAAGAAATGGAGGAAATCCGTGTGTGCCTGATGGTCTGTGGTGAACCAAAAGGGAAAGGGTCTGTCTATCCAACAAACAAAATATTTTGATCTGATGTTCAACATTTATTGATGCTTTTAAGTTCAACTGAAGGAAAATCTGATAAAATGGACATTTAGCAATTGTCAGAATGAAATGTTTAGATGTATTTTCTTTCTTTTTTTTTTTTTTTGCATGAGCTAATTGGTGATGCCACAATTATATTGCAAATCATTTTGCTGTAACTGAATCTACATTTTTCTGAAAAAGGGTTTGGGCTGAATCTGCCCACCTCTAAATGCAAATGCAGATGAATATTTTATACAGCAGTAACAGTTGGTTTGAAAGCTATTTTGATTGCATGTGGTGCTTACAGGCTCAATTCTCCAGGTTGAGCCCAGTATTAACACTATCTGCTGCTTTCATTAGCAAAGCTTTTCTTCCTACATACACTTGTTCTGTGTCAGGATCTGAAATTTAAGCTCCACTCAGATGGACGTTTGGGATCCTCATCACATACAGCTCTTCCTCATTATAGCAAGAGTCTGTTTGCTGTCCTCTTATTGCTGTGCTGCCTTGTGTCTTCCTGTAAGTGGAAGAACAACTCCTGCTGGCATGTTTTTCAGAACAACCATCTAGTAACTCAGCTATTTCCAGGCCGTATATCTTGGGAAAAGAGTCACATTTTAATTTGCACTTGGAGGGTCTGCATGGGGCAGATGCTTTCTGCTTTTTCAGTTCATGCTGGTGCATCTGTAATAGTGCAGTATGTAATAGCACTGAGCAGAGAAGCTGTCTCAGGTTTCCAGCTGCTGCTAGCTCTTGGGTCTGCACCCTTTGCTCCACTGCATGCTCTACACTCTTTTAACGTTATTTCAGTAAGTCACCTGCATCTTGAGAGATCGACTGCACAGGATTTGGGGCACGCTGCAGTGCTCTTCTAGGTTTTACTGAAACACACAAATCTTCCTCTTGAAAAACCCATGCATTAAAACTATAACTGAGATATGCTGTTTTGAGTATGTGCTTTCTGGAATATTGACTATTGCTAATGAAATCAGCTTATAATTTTCATTTGTTAAATAGGATATGAGTATGTCACAGCTTAGGACTCTGGGTGAGAATTCACCCTTCAGTGAAATGGATTTATATGCCTGTTCTCTGGAGCTTATTGTTTTACTGGGATTTATATGCCATGCTTCAGTGTTAATTGTGGATTATTCTCATCACTCTACCTTTCATCAGAAACAGGCTCTACATTAGCAATCATATCCGTGATTCTGTGATTCTGTGTGATTCTGTTATATTATCTAGGCTTATCTGAAATATTCACACATCTTTGATTTAACCCATATCCAGTGTACTTCATAACACAAAGGAGAGAATGGGTGGGATTCCGGTCTTGGCCCTTACAGTTAGTGGAGCCTGGAGAGTAAGTGAGCAGATCAAATACAGGGATCTTCTTTAAGGTGAGTTTTCTGCGCTCAGTGAAGTGGATTGATTGATCTCTACTGATCACAGTAGGAGCTTAGACTCTGAGTGAGCTGGCAGACAGCCACTAGTAGACCTGCATTTAGGTGTCTTAATCTGCCAATTGAATCCTGTGTTTCACCTCTGTTAGAGCTTCTTCCGAGACCTTGCTTTCCTCTTTGAGGCTAACGTTCTCCAGGTGGATTTACTTGCTAATGCTGAGTTATTTTACCCAATAAAGGCCCTACTGCTTCCCCTCTAGTTGAGGAATGGAACTGGCCTATGATCCTGCCAGATCAGCAGAGAGGCACCTCCAGAAAACAGTTCAGGTCTTTGGTGGGCTAACTTAGTCACTGGAGATGTGTCTCTGCTGTTTGTGCACAGCATGGGGGACAGCATTCCTAGGCCCCTCAGCTCAGTGCCTACGGACAGAGAATGAATGTACACTGCAGACTTTTTGGAAATATGCCTTGTTGTTCAGCACACTCCAGGAGGAATTAGAGCAAGAAATAAATTGAGTTCAAAGGCCAGCTAGCAGATTTGACTTCCTAGTTCCTTCTCCTGTGAGTCGCTCCTGGTAGGTCATCTGCACACCCTTCCTGAGTGTTTCTCCTGCTGAGGAGAAGAGGGATTCATCTTTATCCAGACTGGGCGTAGACTTAATAACAGTTTGATGACATTAATTGGCTAAGAACAAAGGCAGTTCTATGAATTCTGAGAAGGATAGAGCAGGTCTCTTACAGAGAAAGCAAATTTATTTTCTTTTCAGCTAGAATTCTAGGAATAAGCTCCCCTTTTTTTCCAAAGAATATGTTAAAAAATATTGTTTGGGGTATCTCACATTTCTGCAAAATCAGGAAACCCTTTCCCCTGCCTGCCCCGACCTGCAGAGGGTCCCATGTATAATTAAAAAGTTAGAATATTTCTGCGGTCCAAATAAAGAGCAGCATTAATGATTTTGTTGATGTATGGGTTGCTTTACTAATTCTTCAAAAGTTCTTTGTGTATGTGGCCTCAATAAGTTTGAGGGAAGCAACATCTGTACGTGCAGGCTGATTTGGGAACAGCTCACTGCCAAGGAGAAATTAGTGTTATCTCTGGGGTATGCACCTACCAAGTGCTTATCCTGCAGGCTGGTCAAAATGTTAGGCAAAGCAGGAAGTACTTTTAAAAGAAGGTGACTATTCTGGAAATAAGACATATAGTAGCTAGTTGAAGCACAAAAAAGTGATAAATTTGTTTCCCATATACTACATGCCAAAGCAAAAAATAGCATTTGGAAGGATGGCTAGGATTCCCTCAGAGAGAGCACTGTTTTGATAGCTTAGGAAACCTCCTTCTTTGCTTCTGGGGAGCTTATCTGCATCAACAACTTTTCTACCCCTTTGAAAGAATTTGGAAATTGTTTTTTAGACAAGCAAAAAACCTAAGAACTGCAAAGGACAGTCCAGACATGATAAAACCAAAAGAAAAATAGCCCTGTTGAGACTAGGGAGAGCTAATTGCAGGCTGCAAAAAGCAAAGGTAAAAATAAGTGGAAAGGAAAATAGAAATTGTCAGCAAAAGAAAACTTTTATGCAAAACAAGGAGGAGACTTTGGATATAAACTGAAAATAAAACAGCAGTGACATGTGCATTGCACAGTTATGTGTAATGGCAGTGGGTGTGATTCTGTATACGCACTTAAATGACATGTTTTTCTCTGAAGAAGCAGAAGAAGCTGTAATATGAAACACTGCCAATATAGAAATTGAAATGCATCTATCCTTGGTTCTGTCTGCGTGTGTGCAATGTTAATGAAATCCAAACCCAAAGAGGTAAGTGTCCAGAAGTTTCGAATGCATTTGTCCTCTAAGGTCTCTCAACTTCCCCTCGTAGAAACAACCTGCTAAGAGAGTAGTTTTTCTGCATAAGCACATTGATCCCAAGTCCTGGGGCTGGTATATTAATGGAGGAAAGGCTGTTCAGGTCTAAGCACCCCAACATGACTGTTCTGTCTTGTAACTGAAGTCTTTCCCACATGACCTTGTGTTCAGATTGTTTTCAGGCATAGGTCAGTGGTGTCAGATCATACGTCTCAATAGCAGAAAATCTGGGAAACTGATTTGACAGTGAAACTCCTCTTTGTTTAGATGACTTCATGAAGCAGAGCCGGGGCATGCTTCTGCTATACACCATGAAGAACCCCTCCTTCCCTGAGTTCATCTTCAGCAGTGAGAGTGGCATCATGTGTCTGGACATCCACAGTGACCACCCCCACCTCGTGGCAGTGGGCTTTTATGATGGCAATGTGGCCATCTACAATCTCAAGAAGCCAAGCTCCCAGCCCAGCTACAGGAGTAATGCTAAGTCAGGAAAGCACACGGATCCAGTATGGCAGGTGAGCCTGCTTTTGCTTTCCTTTAACCTGTCTTTGTTTTAATTGCACTGAATTTGGGCACAGCTGGGAAAAGTCCTATGGGGCAGAGGTGTTGGTGTAGTACATGCATTAGTGATCGATTCAAATGTGATGTGTAAAACTACTTTGGAACTATACAGAAATGCAAAGAAATCGGATGAATCCTTGGTCCTCAGCAGAAACATGTGAGCAGACCTCTGCTTTAAATAGTTATTCCTCATTCGTTTTCATTATTATAAATGACTTCTGTTTGGGGAGGAACTGGTCTCCTCTGTATATACGAGCATTCAGTGCTAGCATATTCAGTGCTACCATTAGTGCCAGTGTATTTTCCAAATACAAATTCAAAGGGCAGGCACTAATGAGCAGAGCATCAAACATAATTGGCCCTAAAACAGACCTGTGTTAGGACACAGCCGGCCTCGGGACAGCTCCTCATGAAACTAGCTGCTACTGGGATTCAATACTCTGTCATTGACCTTGAAGATTTCTAGTGAATTAAGGATTATGATGTGCAAGTGATGCTCTTAAACTAGTGACCCTTAAAAAGCCTTCCTGGCATCTGTTACAAAGAGCTTCCGGACAGCTAGTTTTGTAAAGGGCCAGGGTGAATATATTGTTACATCCGACTGGCTTTATACCTATGTCTACACTGTAACCTGAGTTAAAATTGAAGCACTGGAAGAAGTATGTGTTTCTGATCTCTTTCATAGCAGTACAAGTGTGCCAGCACAGATTTCAGCGTGAGTTCTGTGAGCCTGCTGAGGTCCAGAGGTGTGTATTTGGTTCGCTAGCCAGGGCTACAATGTTGCCACCAAAACTGTTGATGTTACCTGAGTTAGGTTTTCCTGCCTAATACAGTCGTGCCTCCAAGCACATTGTCGATGTTCCTTGTACTTTGGCACATGTCATGCATAGGTTGTCCCCGTCATAGCCCCCTGTTATTGCATCTTCCAATAAAAGTCCAAGAAATAAAGGGATCTTGATGAATCTGCAGATGAATGTGGGACTTGCCAAGAGCAAGACTGGCGCTAGCTGTAAACAGAGAGGTTATGGGCAAATGCAGCATTTCCAAGAAGACTTGAATTTTATGCTTGCTCTTTGTCAGGCCAAAGCTTTTCTTCTAGAAAGAACGTTTAGCTCTTCTTATGGGTTTACTCAGGATCTCCAGCCATGGTTGTTATTATCATAGAATTTGTCACATGTGTGCACATGCACACCCACACTCACACATTCACATTACAGAGGGCAAAGAATTGCAAGCTCCTCCCATTACCATAGTAATCAGGTGATTGCACAGCAATCAGAAGAGCTTGTACCTCTGTTGGAAAGACCTGAACTGTTGGCATTTGTCAACATCAGCCAAAAAAGTTAAAAGAGATTTCTGAATTTCATTTCACGGGAGAAAAACGGGCATGAAGGATGGTCTGTTCGGCCGAGACACCGGATTGTTCTTCCTCATTCAGCGCTAAAAGGTTCTAGAAGGTGATGGCTTCTCAGATTGAGTTCAAAGATGCTCTGTTTCTCCCCATGCAAATACCACAGGTATAGTCTGAATGCCTCCTCTTTGTCTAGACTACCTTGTGCAGTTCTCACTTTTGTAGAGACTGCAAGCCCATGACTTTAAAGACCGATTAGAAAAGTAACAAAGGTCTCCCATAAAATTAAGAGTCTTGTTCTTTGGACTGCCTGGCTTGTTCTTTTTGAAACAATACAGTCCCTTTCACAACAGAAGCAAAATAGGAAGTGAGTAAAGCGGCCTGACAGTTCTTTTCTTTTGCTATTTCATCTTCAATGACTTAGTAATATCTCAGTAACTTTGCATAAAACAAAGGCAATGTAACATAGCCTATTATTAGGACCAAAATAATATACAAATTTGCTAATTCTGTTACCTAAGAATGAGGTTGTCTGCCTGATACTGGCCCCCCTTTCGTAAAGTGCATAGCAGTGGCTTCTTAGGTATTAAGTCCTACTGCAGTGTAAACAATAGAAAATTCTGGTTTATTTTAAATGACATACTTCTAATTTCTTTCTACCAATTGATTAAATTCCAAAGCCAGAAACAAATAAACACATACACAGACATGTGAATACATATGTATGCAGTGCAATGTGGCTAATATAGTTACTGAAACCTTAAGTCTTAAAGGAACATAACACTGGAAATGATCTCCCAGGTCAGTGAGTTCAGGCCTCTGCCTTTGACTACATGGTACAATCAAACACCAGCTTAAAAGGAGTGAGATCCTGGGAAACAGTGCCAATCTGTGGCGTTTTGCCTGGCAAAACCCTTTGTGAGGTTAGACTCTAGCCCACTTCAACCAAGAGAGTGATCCAATCAATCAGTAAAAGCCTCATCCCTCCATCATCTCCAGCCCCGAGTACTCCTAGAAAGCAAGTCCCTGGACAGGGCATCTGTTCATGCCAGTAGCTAAATCCCACAGTTTGGCTCTGGATGTCAGTCAAGGTGGCCAAGGTGGTACAGCTTGACTAGACTGTGCCACACACCTTGGCAGAGCCCACCAGAGCAGTGTCCCTTGGGGAGAAGCGTCGCCTGCTGGAAAGGCACCCTCAGCTTCAAGTTTCATTTTTACTTTCTCCCTTGTTTTTTTTTTTTTTTAAATATGATGATTAGGTTTATTTACAGGTGGGGAGAGTGCTTTTTTTCTTACCTTCTGACACTGGAATATGCTAAATATTTTATGCAAATCTAAAATAATGCAGATAGATAGATAGACTTTTTCAGCTGAGAAAGTTTGAAGAGTTTGGAAGCTTGAGCATTTCAGAAACAGAGACTGATAACTGAAACTATCTGCGGAGTCAAATCTGTTTCTGCTATTCAATCCCTCTCTTAAAACACATCTTATACAACAGGTTTGTTTCCACTGTGTGTTTCTAGTTCATAGTTTCACATCAAAATAAGGACTTTATTTCTGCTTGCTGCTGGGATTAGTACAGAGCCAGTACTGCTGCAAGGGGTTGGAATGTTTTTTTTTTTTTAGCTTGCTCACAATCAGAATTTCTGACTAAATTCTCAACTGCAGAGTATTGACCCTAAAATCTGCAAAGGGAACTTTTCTTTCAGCTGTGCTTAGAGCAAATCTCAGTGTGGCAGGCTTACCCACGAGCACAATTTGGCTTGGGATTTCTGTGGAGAGATCACTGGTTAGAAAAACAACTTTATTCATTGTTAGTTTACTAAATCTCATCTGTCCTGCCTGAGGACCTGACAACATGGAGCTTCAGATGGCATCCCGAAGGAATTATTTTCTGCGTCGTATTTGTGCATGGGAGGAGAAAGGACTGGCCACTGCTTGCTAACTCTGCCAAATGCTATTCAGGTTAAACGGGATGCTCACTGTTAGGATGAAAAGGACACAGCAGCATTCTAATAGTCTGCATTCTGCCAAAGGAACCTGGAGAAAGTATCAACTTGCATAAGAGTTTCCCAGTAGAATTTGTGGAAGTCCCATCTCAGGTGTAAATCAAATAAAACACACCTGAGACTCTCTCACTGGAATTTTTCTCATAATTGTGCAATCTCTTCTCCATCTCTGCTTTCTATGTTCTTATCTAAGTCCTTAAGTAACTCTTCAGTGAGTCTTAGCAATACGTGATGTCACCTCAGACTCACCTAGCAAGATCTTATTTTGCTGGTAGAAGTAAATGAGTTCAGTTACAGAATACCTTTACAGTCCGCATAACCTGTGGTTTTCCACCCTACTTCATACTACTGGGCACAGCTCCACAAAAAAGGCCTTTCCAGGGAGCTAACTGTATACTCTGCACATAAGAGAAGAAAAACCATTTTGTTGTAATCCACTGTCACACCAGCATATTGTTTCCTTGCTGATGACTGTCAATCTCGTAAATCTGTCATCCACAGTCAGACAAACAGCTTCTGCAGCATGCTTTGCTTCTGAGATGTTACTGCTTCACATAATATTGTGTTTCTTTGGCTTCAGGCGAACAAAGAGTTTGATGCAAAGAAAATAAAAAGGAGAGACAGAAGGTTGCTATCAAGGTCAGAATAAAAATTAGCTGTCTCAAAACGGGCTCAACTCTCATTCTGTTGCCTTCCCTGCTAAGGGGCACAAAATGGGCATTTTATGGGGGTAGTTCAGTGATAGGCCCTCATTCAACTTTATGATGTTACTGTTAGGGAAGAAATCCAGAGGAGAAGTAGAAATTTGAAGAAGAAAAGAGAGCAAGGGAGGCCTGAGACAAGGAAGGCTGGACAGGAGATAGCGATGAAGACAATCAGGATGGCTTGTCTTGAGAGCTGGCAAGTGGGAGAACATAAACTGAAGGGATAAACAGAACAGAAACCAGACAGCAAGGTTCATTTAGCACAAAGCATCTAGGGTGACACAAGTAATCTGCATCTCTCACTCTGGGTCAGTGCAATGTTTGCACAGCAGACCTTCCTCTCCAGCCCTCCAGTAGCTTTCTGCTGCTTTTTTCTTTCTACCATCCCTGCCTTGCATACCAGACCCAGTGCAAGCAGGGCAAAAAGCCTGGTTAACCTCTTACGTCCTAGAAATAAAGGAAGCCACTGTGTTCTCACCAGAGAGTCATTCAGCACATTCATGCACAGAAGTGCTGAGGTGTGGAAAGAGCTTCCACATGCCGACCAGCATGGGTTTGGGGCCAGGAGACCGTGGTCTGGCAAAAGCTGCCTTGCTACGGCAGTCATTTGGTGCAGTCCTGCTCCCTGCAGTGAACTCTGCATCCAGTAACAGGGTGTTGCAGCATTACCTGCCCCAAACTGTCCAGAGCCTTGCACTGCACTCATCACTGTAGCACTGGGAGGCATTTAGTGGCTGACAACCATCTATCATATGTTTGCTCCCTTGTCCTCCCCTGGAGGGAAGTGTAGGCAGGAAGGGCTGTGTTTAGGAAGGGTAGCTGTATGCTTGCTGTAGAAAGCAGGATGAAGAACCACAGCTTTCCGATTGTCCTTAGCAGCTTGGAGAGGTCACTGCAGAGTCACAGCCATGCTGGAGAAAATCCTGTCTCCCACGCAGTCAAGTTTCACCATTATTAGGGAAAGCCAGCTTGAGCCAGGGAGGTCCATCCGGAAGCCTTAGGCTCACTTTGGCATCCTAAGCCCTGGCCTTGGTAGTGGCAAGAAGACTGGAGGACGTGAAGGTGGGTGTATGAGAACCACATGTAGAGAATGAGAGGACAGATATGATGGCTGTTCACAGTCACCTGTGTTACTGACAGGATGTGCTATGAATCAGTGCACGCTGCATTTTCCCAAGTGCTGCCAGCTTCATGTTCAGGTGATTTGCCCTGTTGTAGACCAACCGAAAGAGGAAGGAGGTAGGAATTGCCATAGCAGTTCTGGAATGGAGAGGGCTCCTGTAGTCAGCTGGAGGTGGTTGAGGCAAGACACGGTGCTATGGCAGAACTGCTTGATACAAGCTTTTGCAGCATATTTATACCATGTTTAAAACTTTTTGGACAACTTCTTGGAGCCGCTTTAAGGTTAGACAAGGTAAATGCCCAGATGTTTCTTCCTAAGTATCTTTGACGTTAATGGACAAAATCACTGATCTTTTAACACTGATGTATTTTTTTGAGATAGTATCAGAATCTACCTTCTGGAGATTCAGTTTCTGTAGCTGGTTATTTTTAAACTGCACCTTGGGTCTGGATTCTTGCAGGTTAGAAATTCTCTTGCAAAGCATTGAAATCCTCCCTTGCAGATCATGTAAGGTTTGTCTGAAAAGAAGCTTTTTTCCTTTGATGCTGCTTTTCCTCTGTACTTCGTACAGATGCTGAACCAGCTTTCTGCCTTCTGCTGTCACTGCTGCTTGCTAAATAGATTTTTTTCTAGCACTATATTGTTCTTCTCCCTCCCCATCCTTTTACTTAAGATCTGAACCATCTTATTGTGGATTTTCAGGCTGTTTATTTCTTTTCTGGTGTCTACAAACAAAGTATGCTTACTTAATTTTTTGCTTGTTAGTTGTAGTTGTGCTAGTTCATGGAGAAAACTTTGCTTTTAAAATTTAAGAGTCCCTAAAGGCCTTGGGATGCTGGAAAATGTTAGCCTGCAGTTTCAAATGGCAGAGAAGTTGTAATGCATTTGTTTGGTTGCTTGAATCTTTGAATCCTATTCTATGACTTTATAGCAGTTGCAAAGGTTAACTGAATATTTAGCAGGAATCAGGAAACTGTGGAAAAAAAGTATTTCTGTGGTGGTCTCTAAAATGTGACTGCCCTAGTCTAAAATGCTGACTGCTAGATCCTGAAAATAGATGGAGAAAGCACACAGACCAGATGGGTCTTAATAGCACTGACCCAGCCTGTGAAAGATGGAGTGCTTCACTGAGGAGAAGGAAATAGAGATAAGAGAGAAATAAGGGCGGAGCTAGATGCAAGCTGGGCAGGGACTTTGTAAGTGAAGCCATACCGATTTATAGCAGGGCGCAAGAAGCAAGGGCTGGGCATTGCTGATACATTGTGAGCTTTTGCACCCTCTTGCGAGCCCACAGGGCCAGGGTGAGCTACGGTCTAGGAGACGCGCAGCACTTGGCATGCCCAGGAGCTGGCTCTCCCCTTCCCTGCTGCGAGTCTGCTCGATTCTGCAGTGATGGGAACCTTCTGTCAGGCACATTACAGATGCTGTCTCTGATTCAGCAGCATCAGACAGTTTGGGGATTTGGATGCGAGCCTGCCTGCTGTGTGTATCTGCTTGTCCTACACGTGGAGCAGGCAACTTCATATTTTGTCTGTAAATTGGAAATCTTGCTCAATGAGCACAGTCAGAATTGAAACTGTGAGCCATGAATTGCAATAGGTTGAATACCCCAGAGCTTTGCTGGCCTCTGGCACCCATCGTTCAGCTACGTGTTGTGTCTGATGCAAGAACACGACCACTGACGAGACAAACAGGAAGAGTCTAATGTCTGGTTCCTTGCTCCTCAGCTGTTAACATCCAAGCCTAATAAGTACAGTGGGAAGTGCTGTGAGGAGAATAAGCAAGCAGATTCCTGGTGAAACACTGTACCAAGGAGAGCATCCAAATCCCAGCAGGAAGAGAACAAACTGAAAGTAGGGCCAGCCTTATCCAGTTCTATTTATAACTGAGCTGTGCTTCCTCCAGATAAATTTGAGTCTCTAAAGCATGAATGATGCACAGGCCTCAGGGTGGGTCTTTGCCCTGCATGAATGTCACCCTCATGGCCATACGCTCTGCTTAGCTCAGTGCTGGAGTCATTCCCAATATCACAGAATGTGCTTTTTGGTAGGAAAGGTTTCACTACCTTCTTTTTGCCTCCCAAACATACGTGTGGTGTGTGAACGCAGCGGTGACTGATCTTTCTCTCCTGTCCGTTGGTCTTGCCCTCCTGAGTTCGTTGGCGTCCAAGAGATGGTGTTTGGGGCTGTGAGTCCCAAGAGGAGGCAGTCAAGGTGGAAGGCACTTGGTCTACATGTGGGAGAGAGGTGTTTTTCGGAAGAGGACTGTTTATAAGGCTCAATGTGACATGGCATGGGAGTTTATTTTATGTGAAATCCTCAGTGGTGATGAACACATCTGCTGAAAGGTTCCCTTTGGTGGTAGGCATGCTGGCTACCCCACTGCCCCACCTGTTTGGCAGAGGAAGCTTTTGAGGAGGAGCAAACGTGAGGAAGGCCAGTAGTAAGGCTTGCAAGTTGCCATATGCTGCTAGAATGAGAGGAGGCATCTGTAAATTATCAGGCAGGAAGTTCATACTATCGCCTGCAGCAGGAGTAACCATCTCACGCCAGATCAGTCTGATGTTTGCTTATACCCACGAATAAAGCTATCTGCCAGCTTTCTGCCCATGAGCATGTAACTGGTGGCCTGAAGAGTGCTGCTCCAGGAGCATCCAGGCTCTCAGGGACCTGACCTCTTACTCAACTCCTGTGTTGTGCCTTCCCTTTCAGGGTGCTTTGAGATGCCTTGGGTTATCATAGCGGTAGCCTGAAGAGTTCTGCCTCCTGGATATTTGCTTGGTGAGTTATTGTCCTGCCAAGCTGGCTGCCTTGGATGCTGCCTAACATCTTTGTAGATGAAGAAGCTGTCTTCATTTCAGTACCTATCAACTGAAACCAAACCTGTGAGCCACCCTGACTCTCCAAACTAGCATATTTATTATCAAGAAAGCTGTGTAGAGAAAAAGGCGGTAGATAAAGTCAGGAGACATCAGAGTAAGTCCCTAATTCTGCTTCAGATGAGATGGCAGGGAGTACTTACATCATTAAAGATGTAAGAGCAATGAAGGGAGCACAAGCTAGACTGCAAGTTATTGGGATCTTTGAACAGTTTGACATTTGTCACCCATCTAAATCATCTTCTCTCTAATGCAAACAGTACAGCCAAGCATCTAAATATTACTGGCTTACCTTTAGGAAAACGTACTCGTCGTAGACCTTATCTCTTTAATGGTTTCTATCATGGAGGCAAGTTTACTTCCTAAGCACGTTGAGCTGATCCATTCTGTCACGTTGCATGATTTTATAATAAACCATGAAGACATTTTTCTACAAAGGACAGAATAGCACTGAGAACTCTGCTCTGCTTATCTTTTCCCTTATCTGTAGATTGCTGTCATAACTGAAGCATTTACATTTAAGAGAAAATCTAGATCTTCAGATTAGGAACATTCTTCAGTGGCTTTATTTTTAAGTGTTTTATATATATATGTAAATCAAAGTAATTTTTATTTATCTCTCTCCATCAGCTTTTACTCACTCTCATAAGACTAGTCTGTTATACAGAGGAATCTCATCTATTGCAGTGAATGAAGCAGTCACAGTGTGGTTGAACTTGACATGCAGTAAACTCATGAGACATGAGACTGAATTTAAAATCAGACTGAACCTTCATTTCTGGAACTGAGGAACTGTTCCTGAATCACAGAAATGAGAACTGGCAGAGTCTGTGAGAGGAGAGTCCCCTTCCTCCCAGCCAGGGCATCACAGGTCTTGCGATATCATTCCTGAAGTGAATTTCTCCAAATGAGACTAAATAATCCAGCTGTCTTCACCAATACTGAACAGACTGGAATCATTACCTACTACGTCTTACATGGTACACACCTCCTAATGCTTGTGAAAAGGATTTCTGTATTTTTTCCCTAGCAGTATCACTTTACCTCCAATCTCTTTCTGCACTACTGCCACTTAACCAGAAATTCCCTGATTTGTACTTGTTTATATGCTTTCTTCTTCCTCTCTGTGGCACTTTGTATTTGTCTTTATTGAATTTCATCTTGTTTTCAGACTGTCTCCAGTTTGTCAAGATTCATTTGAGTTCTGATTGTAACAGAATCCTCTCCCTCTAAACTAGTGTCATTTGCAAATATCCCTTACATTTTGCAATCCCTTTTGCAAGTTACTAATGAAGCTACTGAATAGAGTAGGACTCGGGACAATCCTTTGTGGGACTCATCTACAGAGGTTTTCCCAGGTGGTCAGGAAATTACTGATTATTACTCTTGGAGATTCATTTTTCAATTACTCATCCACTTTTTACATCTAGACCTTATTTTCTTAGCTTGCTTCTGAAAACATCGCATGAAGTCTAAAGTCTTACTAAATTAAAGGTAAATCACATCTGCTGCTTCCCTCTAATTCTTTAGACCCATTACCCTGTCAAGGAAGGAAATCAATTGTGTTTGACAATATCTTTCCTTGAGAAGCCCATATTCACTGTTTCTTATCTTCTTATCAAGGAGTCATCCAGTATCTTATCCTATGGTTGAGATCCTATGATGACTTACTTAATAGTTTGTTTCAGTTCTCAGGTTCAGCGTTAGGCTGACTGGTCTACAGTCCACTAACCTATCTTTCAAGACAGGCTTTGTTTTAGGTTTCCTGGGGGAGTTTTTTGCTCTTTTCCAGTCCTTTAGGACCTCTCCTATCTTCTGGTTCTCATAGATAATTGCAAATGATTCAGAGATTGCTTCAGCTGCTGTCTTAAGCACCTTAGGATGAATTTCATCAGGCCTTGCTAAGCTGAATATATCTGTCTTATCTCAGCATTCTGGCCTTAAAGTTAATTTTATTGTATGTCTGGTCACAATTTATCTTTCTATACAGGACTGAACCAAAGAAGGCTTTGGATACTTCTGCCTTACATGTGGTTTGCAGTGGGACCTACTTTCCTCTATGTAAATGGTGAGTGGGGTCTAACAGTCAGAGGCTCAGATGAACCTTTCTGGAACATCTGATTTTGTCTCCATGCAGGCACCCCTGTCCTGGCCCAAAAGATTACAGCCCCCTCAGAAATGAGTCTCCAGCTTCTTCCTCCTGCATGCATCTTAGACAGTGGCTAAGTTTCAAGACATGCAATGATTCTTGGGGCCAATAGTGAGCCCGGTAGCTCAGCTCTCCCCATGTGGCAGGCCTGATTCTTCTTTTCTGGGGCAGCTCTTCAGTCATGGCTGGATTCTTCTATCCTGTTTGTTTTTACCAGCACCTGGTCTAGAGCTCAAGGATGTGGACGGGGACGGGGACAAGGCATTCATTGCTGGGCTCCTGAGAACAAAGTCAAGTGTGCTTTCATTGCTTGTGCCTTTTATGGCAATGTTGACTGAAACTGTTATTTTGTCTGATATTTTTCATTCTTAACTACATGTACCACAGCACAAATGCTGTCTGTTTCCCAATGTAATGGTCAGGAATGGTAACAAGTCCTGATACAACCCAGCAACCTCTTTTGCTGAGGATGCACTACAGGGCAAGAGCTCTGTATGCTGTCTTATGCCATGCAGGCTTCAAGATGGGCACGCTGGCTGCCCCACAGTTCTGATCCCCTTCATTAGGGGACCTGCTGGAGCTTACCATGGCTCCTTCCTTTCTGCTTCCCAGATTTACATTTGGCAGGAAGCTCAGACCAACAAGCAGCCAGTACACAGTCAAATCTTTTTCTGCCATGTGGCCTGTCAGAGGGCCAAGGTGCACTCAGGACCCAGGAGCTCCCTTGCCCCAAAGTATAGACCCAGCCAAAGAGACTGACTGGGCTGCTTTGACCTAAAATGTGGAGCAAGCAGTCTGCCCTCAATTATCACAGCACCATAAGATCTTTGTTCTTGCCTCGAGTTAAGGTGAGTCATTTGCTTTAAGCCCAGTCTTGCCTTCATTCCAACTAACCATTGTGAGGAATGAGGCTTTCTGTCTTCCTTCTTCCAGCCTACACATAGGACAAATTGTACTGCTATCTATCTAAGTTAGCATGGGGAATCCCCCACACTGCCCTGCTTCTCACCCCTAAAACTTGCTTTGCCTGTCACTTGGGATGCATAACCACTGACAATGGTATTACTTTGCATGTGAGTGAAGTAGCCTGTGCTTTCTGATGACTGAATGGGTTGGTGTTTTAGGGTCTCTTGTGACTGTTTTCAGGAGAGCAGCCTTGCTTTTTATGTGTTCTCCCCCAGGTGAAGGCCTTGGCATCACATTTGATACCTGACTGATGATCCTCAGCTAAGCAGCAGGGCCCGCTTATGGGGCCGGGCTGATGAGCCTAATAAGCAGCAAACAAAGAATAGCTGGCAATGTGCTTAATGCAGGGCATTTGGGGACTTTGTTATATAGGCATTACTTTGTGTCAGCAGTGAGGAGGGACAGGCTATTTGCTCCAATGAAACTGAAAGTCAGCAGACTTGGGATTGGCTGACTGTCCTAGGGCACTTTCACCACAGTGGATCCTTTGGGCAAACTGCAGAGGTGAGTGATAAGGGGAGGGGAATAAACCAAAAACTAACACTTTGTCATTGACGGAAGAAAGAGAATATGAAAGATTTCTTCTCTGTTGGTAATGACTTGATCCTCCCAGATGCTGTTCAGCTGAGAATAGCTGTCAGGAACGGACAAGAAACACATTTGGCGGTGATAGAGGGAAGAAATGAGACCTGCTTCTTAGCTCAAATCAAAGACTGCAGTAGGGGAGTTCAGGAGAACATTCTCTCCAGGAGCACAGGAGGAAATGGCCCAGCTCCAAAAGAAGTGACTTATAAAGCAGTTTATAGTGGATCACCCCTTCAGCACGAGCTCTCAGCATGATGCTGAGGCAACCTACCACATCTGTAGACATATAAAAACAGGATATCAGCAAAATGGAGAAAGTATCCTTGTCTCTTTACACAGACGAGAGGTGGCCACTGTTCAAACAGCATGCCCAGGTTTAGTGTTTTTGCTTTAAGAAGGAGGAGTATTGCTAGATAGAGTTTGATGTCTGGCTCTCTGAGCATCCACACTGTGTTCATCTGTCAGCTGGTGTCCTGGGCCATCGTGTGACTGATGCATCTAGGCTGCGTGCGTGAGAACTTGCACCCGCACTAAATCACAGAGCATGTTCAGCGCTCCTACCTCGAGAGAGTCCCAGAGCTCTGCCAACACTTTGCTTTGGCCCAGGCTTGTGTGCAAAGAGCATGTGGAGCTGTGGACTTGAGAGTGGGTTTATATCTGTGCTTTGCTGCTAGGGCAAGTACAGCCAGAGACAGCTGAGGGGTCATTCTCTTGCTGTGCTTGGGTGCCTGCTCAAGGAGCAGATGTTTGCCAGCAGGAGGCCTTGATCTAGGTCTTGGGTAAAAGTCTTTGGCCACTGTGAACGTAACAGAGAAGTGTCTAAATCTCCCTGTTTATCTCATGTGTTCTCAGGGTATGGTTGGGTAACTAGGGTTCATGCTGCAAAAGATCACCTGGTCCCTGGAGGGGCTGGGAAGCACTTGCATTCCCGTAATTCGCAGATGGGCTCCTATGAGAGACTCTGACGCAATTCAGATATGAAGCCAGATGGGCGAACACCCTGAACTGTTGTGCTAGGCAGAACGGCAAGGTATCCGAGAGCAAAGGAAAGGCAAGAAGTGCAGGGAGAGCCTGGTCCAGCTGTATCTAGAGCTCTTCAGTGAATTACAAAGGAACTCTGAAGCGTGGAAACAAGGACACACATCTAAAGCTGAGTATTAGAGAAAAGCATGAAGACATAGGAACAAAACTAGAGGAGGTGAAGGTGCAAAATGAGCTATGATTATCATGGGTCATAAAAGGGAAGAGGAAATATTGGGAAGTACATTAGAAGTTAAAGGAATAATGAGTATAGGCCCATAATTAAAGCAAGCTTTCAGTTAGTACTGAGTCATATGAAGGATAAAATATTTGATGCCATATTGTTTAATCATACCATAAACATCTGAAACTGGCTGCTAAATATAATTAATGCAAGAAGGGAATGAGAGCAAAGGCCAGAACAGTGAAAGAGCATGTTAGAGAGTATCTAGATGAGACAGATGTGCGCTCATCAGCAGGACCTGCTTAAAAATATGCTGGAGTACTTAAAGAATTAGCCAGAGCAATCTTAGACTATTGACAAGCGTCTTAAGGAATTTTGGGGCTACATCCATCCTGAATTGTAAACATAAGCTGGTATTTTTGTGCAAGCCCGTATGCAGCATCAAGACTGATTGAGTGCAAGTCTCTACTCAGATGCAGGGCTGGGGATTGCTCTGCAGCATGGATGCAAGGAAACATCACTCTGCTGCTTCCAGTGGATGAAAATACTTGTAACGTGGGTGGACTGGAATAGGGATGCATGTCAAGTCTGCTTTCATCAATCCCAAAACACTTTTCAGCGATGTCAGGGAGCCAATACCTGGCAAAAGAGGTTCCTGCAGGTACTTTCCTTGAAGGAGCTCTCCTTTCACGCAGGAGAGACCATGGCATGGAATGGGTACAGGGCCCAGAAACCAGCATGTGAACAATTCAGCCAGGCTAGAGGCATCCTAAACCAGCCATGGGTTCTCAAAGTGTGGATGATGGAGCATGCAGTGCAGCAGGCTACACTCAGGCTTGTAGTACAAGCATAGACATGGAAAGGAGGAAAGGTCCCAAAGGACCAGAAAAGTGGAAAAATATATTGGGGGAAAAATGGTACAAATGGACCCAGGGTATTACTGACCAGCCAGACCAATTTTGATGACTAGAAAAACACTGGAACAAATGGCAAAGCCATCTGTAAATGTCTAGATGACAAGGTGATTCAGAGAATCCAAGATGGATTTGTCCAGAATACACTGTCAAGCCAGTATAATTTCTTTTTTTTCTTTTGTTTCAGAGAAATGGGCATCATGAGGAAGGGGGAGGCGGTCAAGGTTATCGCCTCTATCCATCTTGCCTTGACTAAAGGTTTTGATCCAGGCTCACACAGTGACATTCTTATAAGCAAAGCGGAGAAATATAGATTAGATAAAATCACCATAAAAAGGCTCCTCAGGTGGCTCAGGCAGTGTGGTCAAAGAACAGTTATCCAGGGCTTGCTGTCAGACTGTGAAGATGCTTCAAGTGAGACCCTCCCGTTGGCAGTCCAGGGTCTTCTTTTAATCAATACTTTCATTAACAACTCCAATTATAGAATAAGGAAGCCCCCTTGGGAGGACAAGGCACTTTGTGGGAGAAGATTATGTTCAAAATGATCTTGATAAATTGGAGGAAAGGTCCAAAATCAATGTGGTGAAATTCAGTAAAGACAAGAGCAAATACTGCATTTAGAAATAGGAAATTAAATGCATGGATACAAAACAGGGAAAGACTGGCTAGGCAGCAGGGTGCTAGAACAGGTATCATAGCAGATCACGGCTAATGGTCAGCAATGCAGTATTGTTGCAGAGAGACACATGCTGTTCTGCTGTGCTATCAGGAATCTAAGATACGGGAGGCTGCAGCTCCTGTCTGCTTATGCCTAGGGGAGGCCAAGTAGAGCATGTTTCCAGCTGCAGAGAAGGGCTGAAGGAGAGGGACAGGAATGATCAAGGCTTAAAGAGCAGGACCTGGAAGGAACACTGAAGTAATAGGTTTTGTCTGGTTGAGCGAAAAGAGAAAGGAACAGTGACACTATAACATTTTTTGTCCCTTTAAAAACTGTTTTAAGAAGAGAATAAACAGTCTCTGTGTCCACAGGAGAGATGGCAAGGAGTAATTGGCTTGATTTGCAGGAAAGGAGATTTCACATATACAGGGAAATATATATGTTATATTATTATATAACAACAATAATATAATAAAGGCCAAGCACTGACACTCATCACATAGGAGGTGGCTGTCATTGGAGGCTTGTGAGAGCAGGCTAGATAAATTGTCAGCGGTGGAAAAGGTGCATCTAAGCCTGCCTCAGAGCAGAATAGAAGTCCTCTCCGGTCCCTTCTGAACCCCACAGATTACTTTGCTTAGGACTGCACTGATTACCAGGTTGGCACTGGAAGGAATTTGTCTCCAGGTTACATTATCAGGGACCTTCTTCACCATGGAGCTTGTCACCTGCTGGCGTCTTCTGAGCATGTCCTACCTAAACAGTTCCTGTAAGGGGGACCTGAGGATTCAGTAATGCTTTAGTCTATCCTCTTCCCTACCTGTGGCAGACTTTAAGCGTTGAAAGACCAAAACTCCTTTGACTTAGGACAGGAATCAGTGGAGCCCTGGTACTCCAACTCCAGCAAAGGGCTCCATGAAAGATAATTAATAGGAACGGAAGGAATTGCTCAGCAGTTATTGTGCATCTGTTGTGTGTTGCTTCCCACAGTCAGGCTTTGACAAGCCAAGAGCCAGCCGGAGGGATCTGTGTTTGCAATAGGAGGTGTCACCTTACGAGAAAGCAGTCAAGTCAGCTTCATTGGCAGAGATCATTTTGGCCAATTGTATTTTACCAATGTGAGTGATTAACAGCCACCACACCATGAAAGCTGATCTAATGTTATTTCTTTTACAAAAGTGACATCAGAAACATGGGAATTTTCAAATCAGATTGGATAAATGGTCTAATCGCCTGCCTTGGACAGGAGCCATTACCAGCTGCTACAGACAAAGATGATAGTATTCTCTTGCTAAGAATTAATGGATTATTGCCCTGCTAACCCTCTGTACATAGCAGTGAACATGCAGCTTTCTACCTTTTTTTTATGAACAAATACGGTTTTATATAGTCTTACTTCAAAAGACCAGGCTTCACAAAATAAAAATTAAAAAGTGCTAGGCCCTTCTCATGGGTGCCTCATAGCAACGAGTTTCACAGGCTAATTTTGCATTGCAGAAACAGTCAGGTTAAAGATCATATTCAAAAAAGAACAATTTTCCTTGATTTTATTACAGATCCCATAATGATCAGTCGCAGCAAATGACTTACAGCATTATGTTTACTTGTCTCCATTCCACTGTTTACACACACTCTTCTTTCTCATGTGGTTCTTTACTTTCAGCATATCATAATTGAATTTTTGCTTTAGATGATTGTATCATGCAGTCAAAATCCTGGGATCATTATCACAAGCTTCGGAAAAGAATTAACTTCTTCCTACCACACACACAATTGCCTAGTGCTCTCGTCAAATGTCCCACCCCACACAGCACAGGTATTGCTAATGACCGGAGGTTGTGCCATGTTCACAGGCCTCTGGGAGCAGAGAAAAGGCCAGTTCTGAGCAGATACCCAATTTGACTGCAGTATTGTGAAGGTTAATTACTCTAATAAGCGTTCATGGAATTCAAAGATCAGGAGAAAAAAAATCACAAACACTATTTAGGTGTCAGAGGTGATGAAGGCAAACTGAAAGAATAAAGTGCCAATTTCTGTTTTCTGAAATTCAAGCTAATGGCACTGAGGGTGCTGACCATCATCTCAGACTAGATCTTGCTGCCCTTGAGGAACTGTGGTCAGACCCTACCATATGTACCTAACTTAGCCACAGTTGACTGATTTGAATCTAGGAGCAGGGGTACACCGAGCAAATGAGCCCAGTTGGCTGTTTGGGGCTGTCAGCCCCAGCTGTTTGTGCAATGGATGAGGAGAAGTGGTTGTAACACCTAACTGAGCACTGATGGTAAAAGACTGGAATAGATCGCCATCTGGGAGAGGGTCTTCGGAGAGTGCAAACCGTGGGGAAAGGGCCCACTTGGGGAATGCTGGAAGGAAATTGGCTTGGAAAAAAGGGCATGAGCTCACAGCAGCACTTGCTTCGTTGGTCACCTCCAAACTAACTTGCTACAACATGTTGTGTTAGCATAGACCTGAGGACTCTGGGGCAATGTTCACACAATGGGATCAAGGACAGATTCCAGCAGCTGGGCCTTCATCCACATGTTTTCTGTCGGTATGAGGGGCTGTCACGTGGCTCTAGCTCGGGTGCAAAATGTCTACGTTGTGCTTAGCAAAAGCAGAGCCAGTGAAATCAGCTTCAGCTGCCCCTGCCCAGCTTGAACACATTTCACTAATGAGAGCCTGGATGTATGCTTTGATAGGGAGCAAGCTGGGACTCTCCCTTCAGAGAGAGCCTGGATCAGCTCTGATCCTAGCGTATACATTGTGTAAGCAGTGTGGATGGTGGCTGTAGGTTTAAGGACAGGCTCAGACCCATACTGACCACAGCACAGACGTGTGTGACCTGCAATTGTCTTTCATGTGTAGCTCAGGGTATTCCTGGGTTCGGTCTGCACATTTCGGATACTGGCGGTCCCCTTTTCCTTTGGCGTGGTCCTGGCCCAGCAGACGATATTTGAGGCACTTGTGCTAACTGTTCCCAGGCTTAGATAGCAAAACCCTTGCATTGTCTTTTCACAGAAGATAACTGCCTTGGGAATTTGCTTCCGCTACCTCAAGCCAAGTCAGTTTGCCTTAGAGGCAGTTTGGGAGGTATGACTGTTTTTCCCAAACACTTGGGAAAGTAGATTGAGGAGGAGGAACATGAATTAAGGGAGAGATATGTTGGACATACGAATAAAAAGATCTTACTGTTAAGACAGGTTTAGAGTGGCATTTGAAAAAACTTCAAATCTGAAACAACATCTTTTTGTACGTGCCCCACATGAGACACCTGGGGCCTGTGTTTGTAACCGTTTCTCCTAAACACCACATTTCTCATTTTGAATTAAAAATCCTCACTGCGCTGACCCCGTCATCTGACGGATCCAGTGATGACCATCATTGTTAGTGGTGACTCGTGATCCCAGGAACACATTTGTGGAATAGATGCCAGCACGTTTGATGCATTATGGCATGATTCCAGCCTTGAAAATCACAGTTCCCTATATGCACCATTGAACCTGTTCTTGCATCATTAGCCGTTTTATTCTGGGCTGTGTTATAATATACCACTCCTCTAATGCAAGATAGCAGAAGGAACCACCAAGAACCTTATTATTTCTCTGGTGGAAGGATGTTCAAAGCAATCTGCTTCTTGAGACTCTTCAATTGTAACTCATGGCTGTGTTACTGGCATTTCGATTTATTCTCAGATGGCTTCCCATAATGTTTTGTTTTTCTTTCCTGAAAACAGTGTGTTCTAGATAGGAAACCCGTTCACTAGAGGATTAATTACTCTTTGGTGAGGCTCTTGCTGAATTTTCCTGCTCCACAGAACTTCATAGTATAAACAATTTTCTAAAATAGAATAAACACTATTTTTCCCAAGGAAGTAATATCAGGATACCCAATCTGTATAATTAAAGTATTGTGAATGCTGCTTATTTTCTGGAAATAGGTATCAGATAAATAACTGGTCATAGATGAACCATTTGGTAAGCACTAGGATAATCATGTCTGTTTATCATGGATGATGTTTAGGAAAATGTATCTCCTGCAATGCTTAGACGGGAACAAATATACCTTTGAAAACCTCAGCAGAGTCTGCGGAAGTGCTTTTCCCCATCCTGAACTGACAGATGCCAACAGGAGTGTATGTTGACAGGCCCAGTGACAAGTCATCCTTTTCCCTTCAGTTTGATTGAATTCCCAGATCTGAAAATCAAGCATTCTTAATGCTTTTGGTCTACCTGAAATGTCTTTTCTAAACTATAAGCCATTTATCAGAGTTCTAATCTTTCCTGCTGAGCTGTCACAGTCAAAAGACAAATCTCCTTACCAGGCAGACAGATGCTCTGAAGCTGTAGGGAGGATTTCAGCTTTAATGGGGATGTTCTGATCCCCCTTAAACAGGATGGTCCTACAGACCTCTGTCATGCACTGCCTGCAGGGGCTTGAAAGGGACAGAAAGCTAATTTGAAGTGGGCTGGCTGAAGGGTAAGCATGTGGCACTGCGCTTGGAGTAATTAGCCAAATGGAACAGAGTAAGTTTGCAGAGGGTAATCACGTACTCATGTGAATGTCCTGCTCTGGGAACCCTTGCATGGCACTACCGCTGTTGTTTGGAGCTGGCTTAGGAATCTCTGAGACAGTGCTGTGCTGTAGCGTCTAGCGCTGTGCACCTCAGATGCCTCAAAAGACCTGTCCTTGATAGCAGTGCTCCTGTCAGTGCTGTGGGAGATGGTGCTGGGTTAGGTACAGAGTCCTCAAGGGTGGGACTCCGCCCTCTCTCCAGCATCCCTGCAATAAAGGCACAGTCCCATACTTGAATGATGGGAGTCGTGGGGGCACTTGCGAAGCTGCCTGTGGAGAGCAGGGAGTGTATGTGGATGCTATGAGAAGCCCAGCATCAGGCGTCTTGCGTGGAAACTACATCCGCTTTAGGAAGGATATGAGAGGACACAGCTGAGTGCCCAGGACTCTGCTCTGCTAATGCTGAGCGCTCTGTGCTGACTGGGACTGTTTGCTTGTTTTAAGGTCAAGTGGCAGAAGGATGACATGGACAATAATTTGAACTTCTTCTCTGTCTCCTCGGATGGGCGGATTGTGTCATGGACTTTAGTTAAGGTAAGCAGTAGGTGGCAATTTCCTTTCCCAGCCAAATTAATACCAAATGCTTCTACAGTTCAAAGATGCACTAAATTTATTATTATTTATAATGGGTCAGGTTTGAAAAGAAGTGGCAGCAATAGATTGCAGGTGAAGTCACAGCTTGCTGCTGCTGGCCTCCAGCCATGGGCTGGGGCTCCATGTTAAGCTTTGAAATAAGCAGAACCAGCTGCAGCCTGCAGAACAGAGATCCATGGGCCTGGAGATGAGAGATCATTTTCCTGCTTTGCAGCTGCAGGAATTCAAGATTGGTCCTTGCATTGAATCCCTCCTTGTCCTCCTCCTTGTCACCCAGAGATAGGGCAGAACGATCTGCTTTCTTCCTCATCTTCAAGACTCCCACTCCAAAAAGGCTCCCTTACATATTTCAATTCAGAATGGGAGCGAGAAGGTGCAACCTCCTCCCCAGCTCCAGTACGATGTCTTCATACTCTGTCTTTGATCAGTTTTTCTTTTGGAGCACATGCGTTGATAGAGACTTAACATTAATGTCCCTAGATGACCCTTAGATTTATGTCTCTGAATCTCACTCTGTTTTTTTCTACTGGCTAGTTGATTTTACACTTGAAGATTTCAAAATCTTTACTTCACAAATAATTGAATTACCCTAAAATACATGGAGTTCAAAACGGCCATGCAATTATTCCCCAGCAAGCAAAGAAAGTTCTTTACAGGCTTGGGTGCTTGTTTTTTCAACCATTTATATCAAGCCACTCAAAGCTTGTCTGTTCTGAGCATTTTAGGCCTTGTCACCATGGGCAGGGATTCAGGCCTAGCCCTGTGTATATTTAGTCCCGTGGTTACATTAGGAGAGGGAGCTCCTTCCGGTGAACATAGTAGGAGAATGCATGGATTATTAATTGCTTTGCAAACTCCTTCAGGTTCATATATGCAACTTTATATACAAAAATCGCTCTTGTAAATCTGTCCCAAATCCCTCCCACACATGTTCTATACTGACTTAACCATCCCTGGTGTGAATTTTGAGATCTGCTTAGCACATTGTTATTTCTACTCATTCCTTGCACTTCTGTTATAAGCTTGGCCGCAGCTTGACCATGAGGAAAGCTCTATTTTATTAGAATTTTAATTTTTTTAAGAAGAAGTTAGCAGAGCTGTTATGTATTTAGCAGGTAAGGTTTGAAAACAGCACATTTTTATATGTTGTCAGGTTTCTTTTCTTGAGCTGAGATTGACAAGGAAAGCAAGAGATAGAGCCAAGGGAGCATTTAGTTACCTGTGGTTTTGTACCCGACAAGAGGAAAAGACAACCAGCTTGAACTCCAGATAGTTTTACAAAAGAACAATCTCTGAGTTTTATTTTGAATAAAATTAAAGAAACTCCAGATCTTCTGTTTGGAAATCCATAGTGCAAATATAGAATAAATGAAGGAGAGCTTCATTAATCTTTTTGAAAGGACTATCCAGAATTAAAGCTTCTTCAAAGACTGTTAACACTTCCAGCACTGCGAGCACAGAGCAAATAAATTCATTCATACTTCCAGTTGGAAATTTGGCAAGCCCCACTCAAAATTGGCATAGAAGAGTTGTCAAACGTTAGCTAGGAACAGCCATTCGGCCCTGACTGTGGTGACTGTCTCTGTTAGGAACTGACACGATCACTTTGGACAAACTTCACAAAACATTAGTGCATGAGCTGTGTATGCTAAGGCTGTAGTCCTGGCCTGTTTCTGGGATGACCTATCATGAAGGTCTAAAACTGCAAAGAAGGATGCAGGACTTCTGCAGCTGGGTGACTCTCTTCTCCCACACATTGCGTATCAAAAAGGAGAGTTGTCAGAACGACATCAAGAAATCAATTGGTCGGGATGCGGGCTAGTAGTGCTTCTCAGGCGGCTCGTCAGCACTCCCAGGTTTGATTACTAGTCATAGCTCACCCTTCCTACATGACCTAGAGCTAAATTACTGAACAGCTCTGGGTTCCTCCATTACTGGAGAATAATAGTGACTAAAGAGAAATAGGCAGCTGCAAGGCCTAATTCACTAATGCTTACAAAGTGCTTCACAATTCTTAGGCAGAGGCAACATGTTGTTGTTCAGTGTTCCTGGAAGGCCAGACTGCCAACAGGCTGTTTACCCAGAGGAATATGTGAATGGCTCAGGCGATAAACAGCCCCAGGAGCAGATGCATTTTCCAGATTGCAGTACTGGATACGAAATAAAAGCAGCACAATATGCATGATCCTTTGTGAGGTGAGAGGCTACAGAACCTGTCCACAGAGGAGGCCTAGGTCAGGTGGAGGTGCTGCAAAAGGTCTTCAGAGAAAGGCCCCAGGAAGGCGCGTGCTTAGAGTGGCAGGCTCACATGGTTTGCGTTTCTACCCGAACAGGCATTGCCTGTGTTAGCAAATCTCTATGCAGAGCACATGTCTGACCAGTACAGGCTCTACTAGACACACTGTCTGTATCAACATGATCAGCTGCGGGCAGCTCCAAAGTCACTCTTCAGATGGGAGTCACGCAGCCACCAGACATGACTCGGATGCAGGCAAGCGCCCTCCGGAGAGCAGGCAGACCTCGGTGCCTGAGCAGAGGCAAGTCTCTGCTCAGCATGTCCTGACTGTGCTCACAGCAGCCAAAGCAGGTCTGTTCAGTTGGGCAGTGAGCAGCACGTGGAGTATGCTCTGCTCCTGGACACGCTGGGCACTGCTCTTTCCAACTCTCACGTATACCGACTTCTATGACCCCTTTCTTACATGCCACTTCTCAATTTACCCACTGAATCTGACCTGATGGAACTGCTGCAGGAAGAGTCACTAATGGAAGGTAGGATGCTGCATGCTGCAGGAGTCTGGCCTACTCCTCGCTGCTGTCACAGATATAAGTTACTCCCGCAGAATTTCCCATCAGTCAGCAAGGGCACATGGATATGTGGCAGTGCAAATAAGGGAGAAGGAGGTAAATTGTTTTGCAGATTTTGAACTTTCTTGAACCATCTATGAATTTGCCCCCTGCAAAATGTAGTAAAACTATATTACAGAGCATTGTCTTTTCTGAACTGCAGTACTGAGCAGATGTTCACAAGGTCTTTTCCCACCTTCCCTAACAGAAAATTCCCTGGGATTGACTTTCCCAAGCAGAATCTCCTTATCCACCTGAGTCCTGCTCTGGGCTCCAGCCAAAGCCTGGTTCACTGAGCTAAAAAGTTATGTTTTATTCTCACAGTACTCCAGTGGGAAATCTGCAGATTCATGAAAACATCCACTCCTTAGCCCACTGCTCACTAATTTAATCTTTAATTCTTTGTTCTTTTTATCAGCCCTAGGGTATTCTTATATTCACAACCAACTCCATTCTGCAGAGGTATTCTAATTCCCAAAGCTAGTCTAAGAGTGGATCTTTGCCCTCTCATTGTTTCTTCGTACTCACCCACATTGTGTCTATTTTCATCTGTCTTTTTTCTCCCGTCCAGACTGTAAACTCTTTGGGATACAGCGTTTTTGTTCTGTGTTTGTATAGCACCCAGCACAGCGGTGTCCTGGCCTGTGGTGAGAGCTCTTTAGAGCTCTGATGATAGCAGCAATATGGGGCATGGGAGCTGCTTGCTAAATGTGGTTATTATTTGAATCCCAGGGCCTGGGAGTCTATGAGTATTGGGACCTTCTGCTACTCTGGTAATAGTAGGAAGGTGGTAAGAAGCAGGGACCAGCAAAGTGGTAAGTTACTATCCCTTAGCAGAGAAAGAGTATGGTCTTAGTTAGCCCCATGATGATATGCAATGCCCATCTTACAGCATGTGGGGTTACTTACCACCATGATTTAGGCTAACAGTGTCAACTCACACTTGAAATGTTAATCCAAAAACCCAGAGCTGTCTGGGTCAGCTCCGTGTGCCTGCATGGTGTGCTGCAGTGGCCCTCAGTACCACTGTGTCAAAGCATCAGGTTCCTGGAGGCTTTATGTAAAATAGCGCATTACCAGCCTGCCAACTGCGAGCATGAAAAATTAAACAACTTATGGACAGCTTTTTAAAATTCCTCCATAAAATTTGCCATTTTGAAGTACTGAATGTCTCTGTATTGTTGCTGTAAAGCCTGTTATTCATGTGGCATCTCCTCTGCCTGCAGAATGAGCTGGTTCATACAGATGTCATCAAGCTGTCAGTAGAGGGAACAACGATGCAGGGACCAGAGGGACTACAGCTGCAAACGCTTGGTAGGAGCCCAAGTCCTCGCCATGCCAATTAATTACTGACACAAAGTCTCTAATCAGTCATTTGGGGGAATTAAATTGGGAGCGGGGTGGTGAGTTACAAAGGAGCTAAAGAAAGGTTACTCCTCCTCTCTTTGATCATGAAGTAGGGCAAAATCTGTCTGGAGCAGTGGCCACTAATTGAGGTCAAGGTTTGCTGCTTAAATCTTATCTCTGCTTGCAGAAAAAGATGAACATTCACTCCAAAAATGGCTGGTTTTGCTGTGAAATCCTAGTATAGGCAAAACATAGGGTTTTACCTGTATTTGTCAAAACTAGATCAACTTTTTTCCTCCTATCAGACATTGATCAGGACTGGCCAAATCAAGATGAAAAGCTACCTCTGCTCTTTCCTGGGTACTCTTGCTTGTCCGGCCTGTGGTGGGATACCCCTCATCTGGGTTTGGCTCTTTAAGAGTTCAGCATCTGTTCTGAACCCGTTGGCTGGACTCCCTTTATAGAAAGTTGAGACAGTGTAGTACTTCCAGGCTGAATCCCCTCATCCTGACCCTCCTGTGTCTGAGATAAGATGGGATGAGTTAGCTCTGGAGGCCCTAGACTACATAAGGAGCCTTGAGAAATCCCTTATGTCCAGTAGAAAGCGCCTGCTTTTGGCAGTGAAGCTATGGCCTGGGTTTGCAGAAGGCACTTGCTCTGCATTTAAGGATCACCCTCTTTCTAGGCTAATAATTGATGGACAATGTATATTTGTGAGAAGCCTTTGCTCTGCCGCACAGTTTGGAAGAGACCAGCTAAAGCAGTGCACTGTAGAACTTCCAGGGAATTTGGGATTATTTGTTAATGTTACTGGGAAATGGATTTTCAAAGACTTGCCTTGAATATTTAACAATCTATTTAAATGTTAAAAATGCAGATAGTATTACAGGGTTGAAACAACCTTAACAATTCCTTTGAGGTTTACCTTTTTTTTTTTTAACATTTAAGACATAAGTTTTTAGCTGCCTTTGCAGGAAGTTCTCTGGTTCTGAGCCTTATCTACTTGTCCCTGTTCCTCCTCTGATGACTACTGTGGGTGTCCTTGCTGGTCAGCAGCCCCAGATGGTCCTCAGACATCCCATCTTCCATCTTCTGCTCAAGGACCCTCCTGAACTTTTCTTTCACCATCATGCCTGCTTCTGGACAGTGTTTTGTTTTTCCTCTGTGCCCAGTACCTTCTCTCTTACTGATTAATGCCTGCTTACCAGCTAATATCTGCATGCACACTGCCACTGGAGCTGTAAGTGTGTGGCCCCACCTCTTCACTGCATTTGTCCTTGGCTGGCAGAGTGTGCTGAAGGCGCTGACCTCTCCTCACTTCACTACTGAGCTAGCAGGTTCCTGAGGGCTCTCGTTACTTAGCGCCCATCAAGGAATGTCTCTTTCAATTCTGCCTTCTGCTTTCTGCAGCTTTTCTTTTAAAATGTAAATGAGATTACAAGTTGGCTTTTTTGGATGATGTTGCATCTGCCTTGGGAGCAGAACCCAAAGGATCTCCCAGAATCACATTCTATTGTGACTGATGCCTGTATAAAACACAGGTCACAATGTTGCTCGATTCAGGGCTTTTGAAGTCAGGAGGAGGCTTCAGTGCCTGGTGAAAGATTTGTTCCCGAATCATACCCTTTGCTATTGGTTTTACTGAAATGAGCTTGCTAAATGGCTTCTGAGCTAGGGGTGAAAAGGACACAAGGAGGCATCACATGACATTTCTTCTCTGAACCCTTTTAGGCATAGGAAGCCATTTGTATTTTTGTGAAAAACAAGCAAACAAAAAAGATCTGTTCTTTGCTAATATTCTATTAGAAGGCAAGCCTAGTCCTGATGACTCTTACATTTGTACCAGGCATTTTAAATTCTTACCAGAATGAATCCCAGTTTTGGGCCAGTCCATGAGAAAACGCTGTTAACATTCACTGCTTCCACTGTTGCACTGGAGAACGCTGTTGTTCTGGAACTCCGCAAAGGTGTAAAGAGCAGAGGGAGTCCTGGAGACCTTAAGGACTTTTGGAATCAAGGACAGATACTAAAACCTGGTGGGAGGTTTGGTGTGACCATGGATGAGAATGGGAATAATAACAATGACTGAGGGCAGAGTGCAACACTGGTTTGTTTTTTGTACCTAGCATCATTCTTGAAGTTATATAGGAGAGAGAAGGCTGGGTTTGAACCAGAACATGAGGTGTCTCTGGGACGATGAGAGATATTTTCGAAAAGAAGTTTTGCTTCTAAACAGCTCTCTTATCCGCACGGGTGCCTGAGGCTGACCCCAGAGAGAAAGATACAGCCTCCCTTGGGTACCATTGCCTAAAGAAGCTACCTGGCAGGCACTTCTAATCACAGATCTGTGTCAGTTCTTCATGGAGCTCCGTGTTATCTTTTGTATAGTCTGAACTCTCAGAGGCAGCCTCAGGGTAGTCATTGCTTTAGAAAGCAAGTTACGTCTTGTGGGTGTTGTTATATAGGCTTCAGATATATAGGCTTCACCGACTGATCTTTGTCACCAGCTGGAGATGCAGCACAGGCTAATGGGTATGGCATGGGGCAGGCACTCAGAGAGCTCCGTTCTGCTCCTGACCTGCTGTGCAACTTTCTCCAAGCCAGCTCACCCATCTTCCAGTTCTCTTTTTCCCTTTGTCTGTGTTGTCTTGGGGACAGGGGCAGCTTGGGAAGCATTTCAGAAGTGGTGGCTCTAGTTTATTCTGGGGGCTTCTGGCTAATAAATCACTTCTGAAAACCTTGGCAGCGTGTGTGTGCCATAGGCAGTGAATGTGTGCTGGACTGATGAACCAAAGCTCTGTCTGACAGTCCTTTTGTCTGCTAATAGGCTGTGGGACGTCGTTTGATTTTCACAAAAAGATAGACTACTTGTTTCTCGTTGGTACTGAAGAAGGGAAGATCTATAAGGTAAGAGTGGTTTCTTTGTCCCTTGCTTTACATCCCCTTGCCATTGCTCATCTTTCAGTCTCATCATCTTAACTGTTTGCTCAGACAGCAACAAAGTACGACTTCAGAGCCCAGTCCTGCCCTCAGATCCCTGTGGTGAGCCCGATACCACGTAGAGCCCCAGAGGACTGCAGGATCTGTCTGCACAGACCCAATTAAGACCTTTTGCAGAAATGTTTTTGATGCAAACTGCATCCCAGAATGCTTTGCAGATTGCAGCTGTGCAAGTGAGGTGCTAACTGATCAGAGTAGAAGTTAAAAGTCATTGATCCTCTGTCTTTTTGGCTATGGGAAAATGGCAGGAAAAACGTCCTCTCTTCTTTTTTAGACCTCTTATCCTATGAGCAGTGAGGCTAATGAAATCTTGTTTCCTGTGGATTGGTGTCCTGCAATGCTCCCCTTCCACAATTACAGCCTAGGTCCTCCTCCGAGTCCTACCTTCCCCTTGGCCTCATATCTCCAACTTTTTGCTATGTTCTCTAATCCTACCTCCCTCTGGTCAGCCCCATGCTCCCCCAGTTTCAATGCTTCCAACACCATGCTGTAGCCCTCTATTTGCTCAGAAAGTGTCAGCTACCTCCCTTCGAGCGTCCACCTGCAGCCTGACGCCATGGTTCTTGTTGTCTGCTGGGAGTGCTGCTCGGCATCCAGCTCCTGCCAGGTGGAGAGCGCAGTGGCTGAGTTTTGCTTGTTCTTCTCTGGGTAAGGGCACTGCCTGTGGGTGTTTGTGCTCTTCAGGGCCACCCTTTTTTATGAAATTCATAAGATCTTAATATAGCCAAGGCCCCTGCGCAGCCAGCTTTGGCTGAAATTGCCAGTAAGGTCCAAAGTTGCTTGGGAGGAGAGTCAAGTCAAGCAGGTCACAGCCATTGTGGTTTCTTAAGAAACCAAGCTAAAAGTAGGAAATTTTGAGCTCTGTTGCATGTAGCCTTGCAAATAAAGCCAGTAACAGCTCGTGTTACTCACACAACTTTTGTTTGCACAGAATTCCTCTGAGCTAGCTTTTGGGCTCTGTTAATGTTGTAGCCACAGCCTTTTGGTGAGGGGAAAGGGGGCTGACTCGCAGAGCAGAACTGTCCAGCCCTCTCCAGAGGATGCTGTAAGCTCCCTCCTCATGTCTCACCTGCAAAATGGAAAAACAGAGAAAAGGAACCCAAAGGAAATCGCATTCTGAAATCAGTATCAATTATTTAGGCAAGACAAACTTAGCAGACAGTTTCTCCCTTTCAGAGGGACAACACTGACTGAAATCCCTCCTTCTGCCAGGCTGTCCCTAGGGAGGCTTTCTGAGTTGTGCTCACTTGCCTTTGACAAGACAGATTTAGAAGGGAGATGGGAGAAATGGGGATCCTGGGGTGATGGGCAACAGGGAAGGTGAGATGTTTTTTTGTTGCTGCTCTCAGGATGCAAAGCAGCTGTTTAGTCATGGACAGATGTTCTGAGTTGGCAGATCGCCCAGGGTAGTTGGTACCTTGGGTATTGTACTCAAAGTAGTTTGAGTACCGTTGTCTCTTGTTCTGGCAAGAGGCAGTAATGAACCATATGTTCAGCTTTCCCTGTGCTTAGGAAGATGATGGACGTCAGTGTCTGCCAGCGTATGTCAGTATTAGGTGGGGGCAGTCAGTAAACCTTCAGGAGAAATATTAAGGCTGATATCCAGGCTGAGTTACACAACAAAGGAAATCCTCGGTGGAGGAGGACTGAGTAGGAATAGATTTAGCAGCGTTTGTATAGACGAGGCTGTAGGTCTCACTGCCTTGGATCATTTTCAGTTAAACTATACATAGGATGGGGTTTTAGCATAAGCAGTGATCTCAGCCATGAAGCCACATAGGCATTTTTACTACTTCTTAGTTGGACAAACACAGACCAATACCTCTTAGATATCTCTTAGAGTTAATCTGCTATAGGGGATCTTGACTTTTCTTAGTGCTAAGGCTAATTTCAGGGTTGCTGGCAGGCAACAAAGCATTCCTGTGGCATTGGTGAGCCTTAGAGGAATATTGGACCATTCTCACATCGTGCAACACTTCCATGTAAAATGCAGGTGTCCCTATAAGAAGGAAGAAGCAATCCTCTACTAGACTGCATGGATTAACACAGGAAACAGGAATCTTTCGTGCTTAGCACAAGCAGGCCTCCATAGTATCTGCAAAAACAGGGGGAAGAGTGCCTGGACCTTCAGTGTACCCCAAGATCTTGTTGCAAGCAGTTTCAAAAGTTTCGAGATCGACAGGTCACTGCTGCTCCAAACATTTCTCATGGACTGCCACACATCTTCCTCATCCCTCTTTTAATTGAAAGGCTGCACTTTTTAAGTTCCAGGTTGCTTTCCTGGAACTAGCTGTGACAGTCCCGCAGCCCTTCAGGCAGCTCTCAGGTCGTATGGCTGCTCTGAGCTGGAGTGAGCTGCTCAAGTCTCTGTGCTGCACTTGCCCATTGCCACGCATGCTGAGTAAGAGGGACAGACTCCATATATGCTGTATGTATGAGCCAAGGATCAAGCATGGACTGCTCTCTGCGTGGGCCAAATTATAGATTATTTATTAAATAAATTGAAAAGTGAATTTCAGAAAGACATTTTTTTCAGAGACAGAGCGGGCCAACAAATAGCATAATAATATGTTAATTCTTTAGCTGCAGAACGATTACGCTGAATTTTTAACAACGGCTTAGTTAATGGTGTTTCTGATGCCAAGAAATCATTATCTTAATTACACACAGGCCTATCTATTGCCCTTTTACACAGAGAACAAACTGTTTCTGCATTAATATGATCCTGTAATGCAAGGCTGCCTCTTTGCACATCTCATTTGCTGTTTAGGAACTGTTCAGCTCTGTTATAAGAAATGATGGTCCCTGACAGTCAGATTAAAACGGTGTTGTGTCTTCAACTCTTTGATCAGAATTACTTCTTAGTCAGCAGAACCTCAACAGAAAAACTGTGAGGAGATTTGGCATAAGAGATATATCTTTTTCAATCTTAGGGAGCTTACCTGAGAATGTAAAAAACTAATATAATAAAACTCAATGCAAGCCTGTATGAAAGATGAAAGATTATTTTTATTTTAAGCAAAACTGATTGCAGTCATACTCATTCCCTCATAGGTTTCGCTCATTCATTCTCTCACACCAGGCACTAAGACATTTGTATCTGTGGTCCAGCCAGGATTTCTTGTGGTTATACAGAAGATGAAGGATGGCAGTTGTTGAGTCCTTATCACATCTCTTGGCTTTTCCTTAATTGATGATGACAAGCTGGGTTCTGGACATGCTCCGCCTTCCGGTAACCCTTTAGGAACCGAGAGCTATCGTCATCTTTTGCTTCAGTATCTTTTTTCACCCCATATGAATCTTAGGCAACGGTGTTTTCCTTATCTGGATATTTTATGGCTTGAGTTCTGTTCCTCATCTTCTCACTATCTTGTCTTTGTGCCTTCAGTTTGCTCTCTGTCTTGTTATCTGGTCACTTGAGTTACTACATTTGCCATCAGTTAACATTATAATTAAGACAGGATCGTTCTTTTGCCATTTCCCGCTGTTTCTCCCGATGCATTCACCCACACCTCTGTCCATTCATAAGCCATTGTACAAGCCTTAGTACTTCAGTTACAAATCTCTGCAAGAAGGCACTAAGTGAAAACCAAGGCAACACCTTGGGTGTAGCTCATAAGAGCTGTCAGCAGCAACACCAGACACGTCTGTGTCAGTGGTTTCTAACGAGCCTTCAGCTGTGTATCCTGACCTTCCTGCGAGTGCCAGCATTGTGCACTACTCTTTCTGCTGCCTGTTACAAACCTCCTTTGAAAAAGGTTATTTATTAGGTTTGTGTGTTACCTAGCATCACAATATTTCTGTTAGCGAACTGATGAAGCCCTCCACGTTATGAGGACACTAATAACCATCCATTCACTGTGGAGACAGAGGAGTTTTGTGTGAGGCTAATGTTATTTTGTATAAACTGAAGTGCTATTAATGAAGATGATGAGTAGGTTTTGTGGTTTGGGAATTTTTTTTTCCTCTCAGTATTCCTCTCTCATGTTTTGTAATCCTGTCACCAGTTATCTTGTTACTGATTTCTTGTACTGCTGTAGTAGACACATTCCTGCTTTACTGTCTCATCAAAAGAATAGTGTTTACTATTCACACACATCTACCACCGTTCAAATAGGAGAAAAACACTCTCAGCAAATCTGAGCAGTGCTCTAGAAGATCAGACAAGCTGCACAAATGCCTGGTCCTTGAGTCTACTCCTCCTCTCGAAAGCTGTCCTGGAAGTTAGGGATCACATTTTCCAGGTGGTTTGTTTTCATCCCGACGTGTCTAATAATGGCAGTTTTTAAAGAGACCGGTAGTGGAAGACTGCTAGCGGTTCTAGTTAGTGCAGAAGCTCTTTTAGTAGTTAAAATCACACTTCCCTCTGAAATTTTTCTCAGGTTAATGGCATTTCCTCAAAATAGATCTTGAGAAGAACAAGGCTCTGTCTCGCACATCAGAGAAGACACCAAAAAGCTCCGGATGAATGTGGTGTCAAGGTGGCAGGCAGTGCTGGGACACAGCGTGTGGCTCTGCGTTAGAGTTGGCAGGCCGGGTTCATTTCCCACCAGGGACACCAGTTGGGCATCTACCCTACAGAACCCACTTTACTGCTAATTTCAAATTGGTGGATGAAATTTGTATGGGAACATTGCCTTTCCCTTTCTTGTGTGGGGCTGAGCCTCAGCTCTGGACCACACTTGCTTACTGCAAATCCTGTCCCGTGGGTCAGCCCATCCCAGAGTGTCACAGGCCGCCCATCCCATGCCCGGAGCGCTGCACTAATCAACGGCACAGACCCAAAAAGGCCTTCAAAACATAGCCTTGAATGTTACAGTTCTGTTGGATGCAGACAGATCTGGTAAGGATCTTGCTGATAAAAGTCCTCAGGTATTAGGGACTGCTAATCCAAGTACTAGGAATGACAACTAAAAAAACAACGTCTCTCTTGCATCAAATTACTCATGACCCGTTCTGTCTGCTCCTAGCAAAGTGACTTTCAAAACATGCAAAGTACCAATTTCCCCAGTGGCTGAACATTAAGAATTATGAAGTAACGCTATGGAACATGTCATTAAAGGAAATTTCAGTACCATAATTGCATAGAGGCGCATTAGCTCAGTGACAGAGTATGCACCAAACTATTAGCAAGCTACAGACACCACCTCCTGCTGCCAGTAAATCTCAGTGGGACATAAGCCATGTTCTTGTTTCCAGCTCCCACTGTAGTGGGCCTCCCAGGGACTTCAGTTTAGCATCCTGAATTCAGTACCTGTCCCAGTGCACAGGAGCATTGGAAATAAAAAAGGTCCAAGTACGTAGACAGTGAATGTAATAAACAGTAGTGTGTAATAAACAGTTAAGCCTCATGATTAGTTAGAGTCTGTGCAGTCAAGCTTTGGTGTGCAAGAATTAGATTCACCTAACACTTAGCAGTCCTGCTGCTCTGGCAGATGGTATGTTGCTACATTCATTTGGGAATAAAGAAAGGTGCTGAAAGGTCCTTACAGTACTGAGGCAGACTGAATCGAACCTGCACTTGCTGCGTGGCTATGGCTTGCATGTCAGCACACAGCCAAGAGGACTTTCCTTGTCAGAGAAGGATTGTTGCTGCTGATAAAAGAATCCTCCTGTCCCCTCTGTGGGGAGGAGAGCTGGGGACGACAACCTCATTCCTCTGTGAACGCAGAACTGACGGGGGATCTGGATCAAGTCCCACATGCTGCCAGTGTAGGCAAGCAGACTGTAATTTCTCCCCCCACTTCATGAGCTCACGCACCAAGTGACTTTTCCAAGGATCCCAAATGTTTTCTGGTTCTTGCTCACATCCTCTGTTTTGCCGTTCACTAGTCCCCACAGCTGTGGTCCTGCCGGGCCAATCCTCGCGTGCGTACCTGGTGTTTGCCCCGTTCGCGGGCTGCTGTCGGCTGTGTTATGGGGTGGCCCAGCATGCTGGCACAAGAGGAAGAGTTACAGGGAAGAGCTGTCTGACGAGGCAGGCTCTGGCACGGGCTGTCACAGGATGATGGCAGGGAAGGGGCCTGCGGCATGTTCCCAAAATCTTTCAGAGGTTCTGACAGTTTGTTCCTGTGACTTATGCTCTACCTGAGAGCAGCATTTTTGCAAGTGTTAAATGCAGCAGTCCAGATGCAGGTTCTCGCTTGGCATACCCTAAACTGCTGACCCACAGGATTGGGGGCCTATGGCTGGAGAAGGGCTCACTCTGTCCCTGCCCCATTCCATAGGTTTGTCCTTGAGCATCTTCTACCAGCTGCTGTTGGAGATAAGAAATGACTTAGATTGGGCTGAGTGCTCCTGTGCAACACAATAGCTATTTTTCCATGCCTCTCCCGAGATGCCCCAGGGGCCGAGGCTGGCAGGAGGATGATGGAGTTTCTGCAGTGGAGAACAGGCTCCACAGCATGGCTCCAGCTGCAAATCGAACACAACATCTTCCACTCCAGTCCCCATGCCTTTGCTTTGCCCCTGCCAAGGGGGCAAAACAGCATTTGCTAAATGATTTGGTTTCTGTAGCACCTCTGGGTACTACCTGCCTCATCCCAGCCAGCCCAGAAGAGCCTGGTAGGCCTTATAAATATTCACACACATTTTTATCTGGGAATACTAGTTCCAGAGGAAGGTCTAGCTCTGATTACTGACTGGTTCTTTCCATTGCAGTGTTCAAAATGCTATTCAAGCCAGTTTCTGGATGTGTTTGAAGCCCATCACATGGCTGTGGATGCGGTCAGCTGGAATCCCTATCATATGAAGGTCTTCATTTCCTGCAGCTCTGACTGGACAGTCAAGATCTGGGATCATACCATCAAGTAGGTCCTGCTGTGTTCTGGTGTGGGCAAGGAGGTCGTCCTCATCCAGGTTGAGATGCAGGCGGCACATGTTGACTCTACTTGGATCTCAGTCACAGTTTCCCTGTTAACTGGACATAATGCTAATTGCTTTCTAATCTGCTTTGTTTGGGGCTGATGAATCGGATTTGCCCTCCTAGAATAACAGGTATAAACTTTAGCATAGGCTGCTCCAGGGACTGGCCAAGCAGCACAGCTCAGCACAGAACCTGACTGCTTTGCTTTGGACCTGGCTTTCTTCAGACAGCACCTACTGTAGCAGGGTTATTCCGCAGCAGCAATGATGCAAAGAAACATCATGGGCTGCCATATGGCCTCAGGGCCCAGAAACCTCCTGTGAGCTAGAGAGGCAAAAAAAAAAAAAATTAGAACGTTTAAAAATACATAATGAAGTTCAAGGGTAGTGGATGAGGAATGTCTGCTTTCAATTAGGAAACTGATTTTGTTGTAAATCAGTCAGAGTCAAATATTTCCTATTGCCAATACTGCTCTGATATTCAATGGTATTGTCAGAGGTCCGGAGAGGGAAATCACTTTTTCCCATATGATTAGTAACCAGAGAGACTCCATCTCACTGTATGTGCAGAGGAAGCTTTCAAAGTGCTTTCAGAAAGAAACAAATGGGCTGCCTTTCTGCTCTTTGTGCTGGGATCAATCCAGGCCCATTTGGGTGGATATGCAGCTTTGCTTTGCCTTCTGGGGCCTTGCCTCAAGTGCTGGCTAATAGCTGACACAGGGAAATATCCTATCTGTCTCCCACATCTGCAGTTGGCTTTGAAAAGCACAGCCCACCAGGCTGCAGCATCAAAGTGTTTATATCTAAGTTTCACTTCCAGAGTGGCATGTGTTTAAATGTGCTTTTCTCCCTGGGTCTCTCTTTCCAGGACTCCGATGTTTATTTATGACCTGAATTCTGCTGTTGGGGATGTTGCCTGGTCCCCTTACTCCTCCACTGTCTTTGCTGCAGTCACCACTGATGGCAAGGTGAGAGGCTGGGAGCAACACTGCTCTGCTTCAATCTGGGAAAAGGTCAAAGGAGTTTAGGGTCATGCCTGGGGGACAGGTGAGCCCAAACATGGCTAAGCACCTCAGGGAGCTGAGGATCTCCTGCCAGCAGGAATCCATCACAGAGACTGGGGCTGAGTTGTCTGAGGTGTGGGCTGCTTGCCTAGAGAGATCGGGGCCATTTTGGTAGCTCCAGGTCCCAAACACTATCAGTTCGTTTTTGCTGAATGTGATTTCCTAGGACACAGAAGTCATAAAGCAACAGAGGTGAGGAAACCTAGGCAACAGCATTTCTTATTCCTTCTTCCCTAAGGCCTACTACACTCATACAAGCTACAAGGCCAGAAATCTCTCAACTGCAGTCCAATCGTGCAAACTCTGTAGTTTATGCTAAAGCACAAATTGGAGAGCTTTTAGTAGATGCTAAAGATCAGCTGCATGTCTCTCTGCGGCCTTGATAAACCCTTCATGGATGCGCATTTCCTCTGTCCTCTAAGCACGGGTGCTTCTTGGTGACCAAACACAACCCCTAGCATAAGCAAGTCAAGCCTCCCTGCAGTCCTGGTTTGTTCCTCTTGCTCCAGGGACTGGAGTTACTCAGAGAACAGAGTGGAAGGCCGGACAGGGAACAGAGAACAGGCTTTTTCCTATGCTTTCCTGTCCTTGGCATGTATATCCCTGGGCATGAATTGCTCGTTCCTTCTCTACGCTGCTCCCCGTGCGCTGAAGCAAGCGTAGAGAAGGAATGAGCAAGGCAAGCATTGCAAACTCACACGACTCCCCGCTTGTTCTCACATTGACCACAGCACTGCACATGTGCAGCTTGCAGTGGGTGAGTGCCAAGAGAGAAAACACTTACCTCCCTCTGTGTGAAACTGGCTCATTAACTAAAGCATCCATAAGGGTAGAGAGATGATGCTCCAGACCAGAGCACCCCCAGCACCAGCTTACATCAGAGCATTGTTCCCAAACCTCCAAGGCATGGGGAAGCAACAGGCTAAAGTGAGTATGTATTTATATTGATATTATTTATATTGATATTGATTTATATTGAAATCAATTAAAGTAATAGGCTCAGGGCCAGCCAATAGAACTTTGTTCCAATTAAATAAAATGAGATCAGCATTTTCTCCATTGTGAGAGCCTGTCTCCAAGAGTAATGACTTGGTAATGAAGTACTTAGAACAATCCTAATGTTGAGATGATGGCAGTTATATTTTTGCCCCTAGCCATCCATCCTAGTAGCTCAGATGGTTAGTTCAGGTCTGGCAAGCAGCCAGGACACGTAGCTATCCATCAACACTGTTTTTGTACTGTAAGACCACATCACTCTGTCACCATGGGCTGCGTGTTATGCTGGTGTAAATTGGAAAGTCTGCATGGCTTGGCCAAATTACTATAGCAAAAAGATGGCCTTTGTATATCTGTATCAGTGAATTGGTGCCTTGGCAACTTTATTGCAGTTTAATCTTTTTGTTATAGCAAAAAATTCATTTCACTGATGTAGTGGCTCAGGCTGTGAATTTGTTTCTCCCAAGCTAAGCAATGGAAATATCATCTGTACTGGAGCACATGGTCTCCCTGGGAAGTTCAGGATGCTGCAGCCTGCAGAAAACAGTGTTGTTGCTTTTCCTTCCACTGCCAAGCTGTGATCATGATTTGACCCTTTGTTCATGGATCTGTCTGTCCCTGTTTTCCCGTATACCAAATGAAGGGCCTAAACATTCAGTGCTGCATGTCCTCTGACTTGTTCCCCACAGTAGAAGTTGTATAACCTCCCCCAACCTGGCAAGGGCCCTGCTGGGGTTCACAGCTTTGACTGAGTGCTGGGATGAGCAGCAGAGTGAGCTGTAGGTACCCCAGTTGTGTCCTGATAACCAACTGTGGGAAAGAGGATGGGGCTATCTGCAGGCGGTGACATACCCTGGACAATATGAGCAGATGTAGTGTGAGTGCTGGCTGTACTTGGATTTCTTATTCACACAGTCAAGGTTCTGCTGCGACAGCTCATCTCCAGGGAGGTTTCAGACTACTCCCTTGGACCAAGTTCTTTGTCAGGGCTTTACCAACTGCACAGAAGCTCTTTCAGTCTTAGCGAGAGTTTTTGTCATGAGATCTTTCCATCCAGCCCCTCACTTGTCTTAGCCACTGCTGCCGTGACTCGAGTTGTGTTGTTGCAGAGTCACATTAGCTGCATCATCCACTAGCCTGGAGTTCATATGAGAATGAAGCAGTGCTAAAACAAAAGACTAATTGGTTTGGGAGCACCAAATATCCTAATCCGCAATATCCTAATCGAGATCGCATTTAATCCAAACTCTTAGAAGAGTGATCCTCAGTCAGGAGCAGCTCAGCATTGGGCTGCCTAGCAGGAAAAGTCCAACCAAGAGCTGCCTTCCCGTTGCAGTAGATTGGCCAGGACTGATGCTGATAGAAATCCTGGTCCCCTCCTCTAGCCACTAACCATGTTGGTTGTGGCAGAGTAAGCCTGAGACATAGTTTAATTTCTTTTTTAAACATAACCTTTTAGATCTGCGGTGGAAGTGAGATAGTTGTTTACAGCCTTTTGATTCCTGGATACACTACGCTTTGTAACAGAACTAACTTCAGGGGAATAGCTCAGCGCCTAGCAAAGGGCAGGCTCCATTAATGCTGGGAAGAAATCTATGTTAAGAGGCTACGGAAAACTACAGGACATGCAGCCAGAGAATGAAACATTAAAGCTCTCTTGTTCAGAAAGAGCCACTAGCTTTGTATCTACACGTAATTATGTCTGCAAAACTTGAAGGTTGCCTGGAGGTGGTTTTAAAACTCAGGCCCTAATTGCAGTCTTAAAGGGACACCTGACATGTTTTGGAAAACGCATTTTCTTACTTAAGGTGATCCTGTGCGTCCAAAACGTGTGAATCCGTTCCCCAACTCATAAGACTGGCTTGGGAATCAGGGCATTTTAGAATCTAAAAGGTTCACAATCCCATGACTCCAGGAGGTAGGGATATAAGAAAAGGTATAATTATGATGGGAATCATGATAAATCGTGAGCGTTGGCAGTGGGGCGTCTGCTCCGGACAGCACAATCTCCTCATAAATAACCTGAATGTATATGTGCAACAGCTGGTGCAGTGGACCCTGATTGCTGCTGTTCCCCTTTATCATGTTCTAGGTAATTTCCTTAGTCTCCTGGTCTGCCTGATGGTAGTTTTATTTCCGAATGAGTATAAATGATTTGGAATGAAAATTGAGATCAAATGAAATGATCTTTGAGAGGTCACTGTCTGAACAGAACTTCTAAATCTATACCTAGGTGCCTAAATAAGTGGTCTGATTTTAAACGGACTGGACAGCCAGCTGCTTTTGTGGAAGCAAGTCTCTGCTAGATACGCTCTGAAAGGCTGTTAGTAAGCATTCAGCTTTGGTTTCAGTCAGTTTGCTAAGTGTGCTGCAGTTTTGCTCTATGACTGCATTTCAGATGACACTTATTTTCCTTGAAGACTCAGGTTCCTAAAACAGACAGGTGGAGAGATCTTGTGTTTCTAATCCTGAGTCCTGCAGGTCAGTTGGCTGGCAGCAGTTCTGCCAGTCCCTCCAGGCTGCCTGATGCTGCAGTGGCCTGGGTGCAGATGCCGATGTGATGGCGCTGGAGTACAATAAGGTTAGAGAACACCATATTTTAGTGGCTTTAGGCTGTAAATGGAAAATCCTGACATGGAGAAAAAGGCTAGCTGGGATGAGAGACCTGCTTTGGATATAAAAAAACTGTGGAGGTGGATTTGAATGCCTGGACTTCCACATTTAGGGCACTGGAGGAGGAGATCTGGGGACACTGGTGAGCCCATGGCAAGGACAGAGGGCATGGAAATGGGGAGGAGAGGAATTCAGTTCCTGAAGCAGTCAGCAGGATTCACCTTGGGAGTTTGCTTTGGCCCCATCTCACTTACACTTAAAGCAGAAGTAGACAATGAAACATGTAAAAGTGGGAATCGGATACCTGAAATTTCCCACCTGGGAATTTTTTTTACTTACTTTCCTTAAGTAAGGAAATGGTGTTGACAGGTTGTGCGCTACAAGGCCAATGCCACAGACCTCCAAGTCTGGGCATGTGGATGCTTTCTCATGCTGAATTCAGGATAATTGTTATTGCTGCTAACAATGCCAAAGACACCCATGTCACAAGTGTCTCCAGATGACTGCGGGCCACAGCTGCCACCTGCAATGGCTGTACCAGCATCCTTACTTCAGAGGATGTCAGGAAGGCTACAGCGTGATCTGTGGACAATGCTGAAGGCTGCTAGAACTCTGCGGCCTGGGAGGTTTCAGGACGAGTCAGGTGATATTCTCCATCCTTGCTGAAGGTTGAATCACAAAAGAAGATACAGACAGACTTGTCAGTCTCCTCAGTTTAAGATTAGGAAGGAAACTAAATGGAAAATAATGATGTGATTTGTTAAAAGACTCACTTTCTCACAGCATGTATGGTCTAGATAGCCTTGGGATATGGTAGTGAAGGTTCCACCACTCTTCTGCCCAGAAGCCATGGTTCTTTAAAGTCTCTGCATCCCTGATTCCTGGGGGATCCTCTGGATCCCTGACTCTGATTTTGTGAGGGACTTCAACCTCCCTAACATCTACTGGAAGGGCAACACAGCAGGCAGCAAACAGTCAACAGTTCTGAAGGGTGTGAGGGAGGCTGTGCTATCTCTGTTGCCTGGAGGCTTCAAGACCAGATTGGGTAGAGCCCTGAGCCACCGCATCTGACTTCAGTGCTGACCCAGCTTTGGGAAGTAGCTTGGACTAGAGACTTCTGGAGATCCCTTCCAACCTGTGATTCTGGGACACTATGAAGCATCCTTGTGGGAGAAGAAGGACCCCCAGGGATTTTAGAGCAGGTGGCTCAGGAGCATGTATTAAGTGCAAGTCCATTTGCTGTCATGTTTTTGTGATTTGCATCCTTCATGACTAATGCAGCGAAAGCAGGGTGATGTTAGAGCTGCCCTTAGTAAATATTGATAGCCTCAAGATAAATGCCATCCAAGTGTACACTCTGCAGAGAAAGCTGCTCACACGCATGCTCCTGGGCTTTTCCACCACTACTGAAGCTGTTGACCTTTCAAGATATGAAATACTTGAAATGACCCAAACCTTCAGGAAATTAGCTAATGTTTTGTGCTGCTCAGGAAGCAAGTGTGCCCTTTCCTGCTTATATAAACATATTTTACTGAACAACTTTTTTTTTTTTTTTTTGAGAAATCTTGAAGGCCAGGTTCCTGTTGTATCTCACTTACAATATAAGATGCTGAAGAAATGCCTATCATCTTGGTACCCACCCTTTCCCTGCTAGGACAGAAATACTTGTTTAGTACCAGCATCTGTACCTGTTCTTAGAGCAGTTCTTAGAGACTTGCTGCCCATTTAACGCTGACCAGAGGCAAAAAACAGTCTTTGTCTTTAAAAGGTTGAAAGATTTTGCAGATAAAAGGCTTGCTGAACCTTCCAGCTTTACAAATATTTCCCTGGGTATTTTGGACCCAAACCCGCCCTTGTCGTGGGACATGGATCAGGCCTGCCAGCAGATCTCTCAGCATTAGTGCTTGTGCCCGAGGGAGCTCTGATCATGAACCCCTTACCACTTGCCATGTCCGAGCCTTTCCTCCTACCCTTCTGCAGCAGTGGCCTTTCCCCAGGTGTCTCCAGCTGTGCTGCCTGCACCCCCTCGCTCCCCTCTCCCCCATTCCTGCTGCAGCCCATCCGGGCCTTGTGGGGCTGCTGCTAGCTCTGCTGGGCTGGGAGCAGGGCCTCTCGCTGCTCTCTGTGCAGAGGCCATGGCAATAGTTGGGGTGCGAAAACATGACATAGATGCAGGTGCCTCTTACCATCTCCTGCAAGGGCCTCTGAGTATTCTGAAGTGGGCAGGGACTTTCTTAAAATGGCTTCTAAATTGCATTTACAGCAAAGTGATTGTTTTCTAGTAAAACTGCTCATTTTCTTCTGCCACAAAACCTAAAAGACTCTCTTATTCCCTGCTGAATCTTTGAGATTAATGTGAACTGCTGGGGAGACTCATGTCTGCTTTAAAACAAGGGGCTTCAGAGCTGAATGAAGTAGATGGGCAGTGTCCCTGGGCTTAATGCTGCCATCCACTTGCTCCATGCTATCTGGGCTTTCTTGTCATCGGGGCTCCCTTCTCACCCCCCCCCCCAGCCATCTGGCTCTCGGCACTGTGATTCCTCTCTCTCAGCAGCTGCTCTTTGGAAAGAAGGGAGGCCCTGAAGACCTTAGGGTGTCCCTGCAGGGCCTAAGCCCTCACCTCTATCATGCTGCAGCTCCCGTCCCTTTACAGAGTGCTCTGGTGGGCCCCGAAGCTGAAGCTGTGCATGAGGCAGCTCAGGACACTGCTCTTCACTGCCTTATGCCCGTTAGTTACCGAGTTGCAGGTAAGATGGCTTTGTGAGCACTGTGGTGGGTTTCAGTGCAAAGTCATACCAGTGAGTTTAAACCTCTTTCCTCAGAGGCTTTGCAGGGATTGTTTCTTACCCAGGCCAGTTTTTCACTGCTAGAGCTACTGCTCTTTCAGGATATGAAATATAGCATTTTAACTAAAGCAGCCTGCTGACGTTAGATCATTCAGCCGCACAGGAACGAAGTTTGTGCTCTCCTGCTTGTAAGAACATGTCTGAGTGAACAGATGGTTTGTACAGCATCTCCAAAGATTGCTTTGATTAACCTGCTTGACTTTGCATGAAAACCTACCAGGGGCACTGAACCCATCAGGAGGAACTGAGACAGTTTAGAAAGCTGCCCCTAGCAGCTTCTCTGCTCTTACCTGTCAGACCCTCCCTTAGGTTTGAACTTGCAAGTGGGGATGATGGGCATTAGGACCGTTACCATGCTGAGACCCCCCAGCTGTCTATCCTGGTCCTGCTGCACAGGGACAGCAGCTCCTGAACCTTAATTGTTTGCATTTTATAATGACCTGAAATTAGTGTTGGTATGCTTTAAATGAGTCTTGAACTGTGGCAGTTCGATAGTTACCTTATCAGCAGTTTTGCTGACCTGCTGCAGGGGCCACAAAGGGCAGAGCAGCAGGGCAGAGAGCAGTGACTGCTCCCCCCATCAGACTCTGAGTTGCTCTTGCTTGTGCAACTCTGCCTGCCTTCGCACGCAACCCAGCCTCCAGCACCGGCTCTCTGCAGCGTTTAGCCAGGACGCTGCAACCAAGTGAAGCTGGACCGTTGGCCACAACAGGGAGAGAGCAGGGGGACTGGCACCACTGGGATATATTCATGCAGCAGAGCCTTGGGAAGTTTGCCCCAGGCCCCATAAAGAATTAGCTGAAACAGTTGCACAGAATCACAGAATGGTTGAGGTTGGAAGGGACCTCTGGAGATCATCTAGTCCAACCACCCTGCTCAAGCAGAGTCACCTAAGGCCCATTGCCCCGGATTGTGTCCAGATGGCTTTTGAATATCTCCAGGAAAGGAGGCTCCACAACATCTCTGGGCAACCTGTGCCAGTGCTCAGTCACCCTCACAGTAAAGTTTTTCCCCACGTTCAGATGGAACTGCCTGTGTTTCAGTTTGTGCCCGTTGCCTCTTATCCTATCACTGGGCACCACTCCCTGTTCTTCACCAGGCCTTTGAAATGGGATGGCAGAGTAGGGAAATGTCAGAGGACTGAAGGAAAGACTCTTTGCCTGGTATTCAAGTATTCAAAAGGACGGCATTTGGGGAGAAATTAGGTGACTTAAATATGATCCTGGAACAAATCGTTGAACAATCTACTTGTAAGCCCTGGCAGATCAAGAAGCAGCCAGTTTAGTAAGCCTTTAGAAAGGCTGTGTGATGTAAAACTGTTGTAATTTATTTTTGGACAGTAACAGGCTTGATAGGTCAGAGGAAGGAGTAGATGTAATAGAGATTGACTTCAGGAACACTGTTGCCTTAGACCCATAAGCACACCACGATGCAGGTGAGAAGATGAACATAGCACAGTGGAAACCCATCCTCAGCAGAGTGTGCAGTACAGCTAGGGATGCTTCAGGGATCTGGGTTGACACTGAAACCCAGCAGCAGTTTGGATGGGACTAAGCAGACAGGACTTACAAGTACTCTGGAAACAGAACTGGAGTTGTAAATGGGCTTGACAACCTCAGCAGCAATTTGCAGTCAGTGAGGAGAAATTCAATAAAGACAGAAACCAAATGTGCAATATGAAATGAGCACTAATTGAGGAAGCAGCAGGACTGCAAGGCTGGCTGGGGCCAGGGATTGCCTGTGTTGCCACGCTCTCACAAACACAGCAGCTGTGCTTCTGAGTCACAGCTGTGGAGCCAAACCTGAGGAGACGCAGTGGGGAATTACCCCATGAGCACAAGCGGGGCTTGGGCTGGGCTTTGGATGCCGATCTCAAAGGAAGGGTCATCTCTGTTGCTACAGAAGAGATTGCAGTGTAGCACAGAGGTGCTGGGCACTATTATCAGCCTAGTTATCTCAGGAGTTCAGCACAGATTAATTTCTCTGCTTGGCTCACACCTTTCAGAACTGGTTTGGAAAGTAACTAATTAAATTTAGTACAAAACTGAAGAGCAAAAGGAGGCTTTGTGAGGAGGTGTAAGAAACATTAGCTCGATTTGTGATTCATTCCAAAGCATACTATAAATGTTAAAGAGAACAAAAAAAAAGGAGTCACAGGCAACATGATAGAATCATATTAGACCAAGCTGAAGTGCATCTAGTCTAGCTCTGGGATAGGAGGTAGCAGCTGTTTAGTACTAGACGGCAGCATTCAGGAGCATGCAGGACAGAGACGTGAAGGAGATTATTCTAATCACTGAGACTGTCAGAGCAGAGTCAGGTTGGCAGAAAGTAGTGACCGACATAGAAATTAGCTAGGATAAACAAGCACGTTCTTGAAAAACAACATAACTATGTTTTCTGAAGAGGTTAGGTGGTCAGATCTCTGTTCCTCGGCCTGCCTGAATGAATAACAGCTCTTCTCCTGTATGCTGAAGCTTTCGCTTCTTACTGGCTTGTGGGAGCTGAGTCAAATCAGCTGTGGCTTTCCTGCTGAGGAGCAGCTCAGTTCCTGTTGAATGAAGAAGAGCTGAGAGATGCCGCCCTAAAGTGGAGCCTTCCCCAAGGTGCTAAGCCTGTCAACAGAGGCCTGCTGGTCCCTGCTATATCGCCCCAGGCAGCGGGCTGAGGTGCTGCAGGTGAGAAGGGCGCATTGGCTCCTCTCTCTGTACCCCTGTCTGATGCTGTTATCGGGGCAGCGTTACTGCATCCTCCTTGCTGAAGCAGGGAGTTGATGAATGTTTCTTTCCTGAGTCAGGTCCCCTTTGCTCTGCTGAGCCCCTGATGGCCCCGTGCATTGGAGAGGCTATCTTAAATGTCTTAAAAAGCTTATAATGTCTTTAAAGCCGTATTTATAACCTGGAAATGTCCTCCTAGCAAAGATGAAATGTGTTGGAGCTGCTCCATAGCCTGTCCTGGCTCTAATAGGAGTATAACAAGCACATAAATAAGGCCTTTGTTGCATGGCAGCTTGGCCTCGACACAAGCTGGGGCTGCTTTGCTTGCCATGTATCTTTAGGATGCTCCGGCAGGCATCCTGGTGCTAGGTGAAGGCTAGGGGAAACCTGCCAATTTGTTAAATATATTACCTGAGACTTTGAAACAAATCAGCCATGGGGTTTGCCCGTGGATGAGGTATCATGATTTTCAGTCAAGAAAATGAGGGAAATCCATCACAAAGACTGTGAAAGCCAAGCAGTGAGGGAGATGTCAACTGATAAAGGGCAGCGTGATATTAAATCATCCCTCACCTTTCACTCTTGCACTGATTTTATTCTTTGTTGCCAAGTTACCAGGTATCTGCTTTGTTCACGTATAAATTCCCCCACCCCCTTTACCCTGTCTCAATTCTGGTTGCTGTCAGTTTGTTTCTGAGCATGCTACCGGTGCCTGGACCATAGTTGGGGGCTGTAAGCTCATGAGGGCTGGAGAAAAGGACAGCAAAGACTGCAGCCACTGCAGACCCAACCTGTGTTCGAGCCATGCCATGAAGGCAGGATAAGTCCTGGTAGCTCTTAGGTTCCCATCTCGATGGACCGCAAAAGTCAATCAGTTTATTCTACTGTCAGAGAGGTTGGTTGCCTTTCGGTAGCGCTGTTCAGAGGGTCCAGCTCTCCACCAAATCGCCTGGCATTTCATTCTCTGGGCTTGCCAGGCTGTTTTCCTGCCTTTGCTCAGCTGTCCTGAGCGGCAGGGCCAGCCTGGCCTGGCCAAGGGCAGGATCCGTCTGTTCCCTTCCTGTGCCTCCACGAGTGAGTTGCTGGCATTTCAAATGACTCCAGCGTGCAGCGTGCCTCTAATGGTAGTGCTGAGACTGTTGGCCTGTGGGTGACAGCACAATATAAAGACTGCAGGGGCCGAGTCACCAAAGAGCTGCTGGGAACTGCTGAGCAGATGAGAGACTGATCTGACTTTCAGGCTGTAAGCCGAGTTTGCAGAGCTGGTAGGGAGAAGTGTGTTGTTTAAAACTCCGAGCATGGTTTGATGCTGGAGATAGAGTAATAGCCTTGGAGCTGCACTGTGCTGTGCTTTTACAGCAGCCGTGCAGAGCCTCATTTGGGAGCTGCTGTATTTTGGAAGGTGGGATATATTTGCACGATTCATAGACAAAGGAGCTGTAGGTCTGGATGCGTCTGAGCTGGATTCCTCCTCTTGCTGTTCAAGAGTCAGGCGTCAAAGCAGCTTATTTATGTCAAATATTTTCTGCAACTAACATAGCAGAGCTATATCCATTATTGCCTATACATCAAGCGTGGAGGCCCTGTTGTTACCCTGACAGTAATTTAGATATGTTCTTATTGAATAGAAAGTATCTGGTAGAGGCTGCAGGGTTCATCTGATCCCAGCTCAGAGATAACTGGGCATCTGCTTAACTTCAGTGCTCCTCTCCAGGGACTACTGACTTATCAAAATTACTGTCCTTGCACCATGGAGAAGTTTGCTTTGAACACCTGCCTGTCATATCTGCCATCAGACCTGTCTGTCACTTCAGTCCTGGGAGTCCAGGCTTCCTGTGATGGTTATTGATGCCAGCTCATAAATCCCCATGCTGCAAGGAATTGCTTCACTGAGCAGCTGGGACTTCCTTTGGAGGGTGGTGTATGTCCTCCTGAACTTCTTTGGGGTGAGCATGCAGGCTTAGAGGGACCATAAATAAAACAGCTATTGGAATCATTGGTTACTGCCCAGCTGTCTATTCTCCCCAGGGATCTGCAGCTGAGCTGAGGGGAGAAAAGGAGGGTTCTTAAATTTTCCTCATTTCAGCCATTTTCAGCTTTCCTTTTCTTCCCTGTCTGTGCCCCTCCCTTCCCAGGTTTCCAGCTCTCAGAGCCTAATTTATGTCCTGCTAAGAAAGTGGCTACATATTGTTCCTAGGGACTGTGAAGCAAGAGAACTGAAATGCGCATTCTCATTATCTGAATGCTTATTAGCAGCAAGGATGAAAGTGTCTACCATGATTTGCAAGCAGCAAAGACGCTGCAGGTCCCTGGTTTGTTTCTAAGTGACCTGCAGAAGGTATCTTAGAGAAGCAAGTTTACTGTCAGGAGGCTCCAATCCCTCTCTGAGGATGGATGTGTGGAAACTCTTGTTGAGGGCTGCAAATCAGAGGTTTGAAACCCCTGCTCCATAGTTTCTAAACTGCTCATGGATGAGTGTGGTGGGGGAGGCGAACGAAGGGCACTACCATGCTACAGCACGCTCCCACCCCCGGGGCACCTCAGAGCAGGGAGGGGGGTGCTGGGGCCAGCCTCGACAACCTGAGAAGTGGCATTCAGGACTGGCAGGTAAGAGGAGACTATCCACAGTGGGGCCCTCACTGGTTTGTAAGCGCAAACAAGGATACTTCTTTGATCTGCTTTTTGTTCCTGTGCAGTTCTTGGCACCATAACATACCCAGGCAGGTGTCCCAGCACAGAGTGCTGCACTGGTATGGTGTTGTATCTGTCTTCCCATCAAAGGTAGCCTTTCTGCTTTCAGGACCATGAGCAAGTTGCTATATTTCCTGTGTATTCATTGAATTGTGAAGTGTCACGTTCTGGATGGTTCTGTGGTTCACGTTCTGTGGGTGCTGCTATGATTTTGAGTGAGGAATCAGGGGCCAGAGGCAGAGAAACAGGCTTGCTCTGTGAGCTGTAGGAGCCCAGGACATCCTGACGCATTGTATATCAGTGAGCATCTACTAACACTTGTCTGCCGCGTGCTGAATATTAAGCAGGTGTCAGCTCCCATCAAAAATGGCAATTTGCACCAGCTGCCTGAGAGTGTCAGGGTGACAGCTTCCATCCGGGTGCTGCTGGATGAACGCGTGCCCTGAGAGGTGGCACCTGCTTTCTGCAGAGAGGGCTTAGCTGTGTCCCCATGAATATCAATGCAGGCAGCACTGGCCTCCCGCTCCAGTGCTGACCCGCGGCCTTGTCGTGGGCCACTGAGGATGCTGCAGCTTCATACCGCGCTGATGCTCGAGACCTATATGGACTCAGATGGCAGCTCTCTGGGTCATGCACCCAGAGTGAGCTGGTGGCATTAGGCAGGGAAGGTGACTTCTCACAGTACATTCAACTGGAGGTAGCACAGGGCCACGCTTTCTTTTGCTCCAAGTTTTTGGGATCTGTTACCAGGCTGCCCACGGCACTGGCCATCCCTGAGCAGGACTGGGACAGTGGTGCCAGGCTGCAGCTGCAGGCAATAGGAGGGAAGGGACAAGCAGGGAGAGCAACGCAGATGCTCGGCCTGTGAGACCTATGAGGCTGTCTTCACCTGTAAGCAGTGATCTGTAGGCTGGCAAGGTGAAGGCCATCAGGGCTGTGGGGTGGAGAGAAGCTGTGTGCTCCTGTGAGTCGTTAGGATGGGAGATACAGCTGGAGCCTGCTCTATATTCCTTACCCTAGGACCTGAACCACAGAGCAACTCATGGGACCAGGAGCCTCAAGGAGACATGCAGGATTTCAGTCTTCTGTTCCTTGGGCAGAAAGCCCAAGGCAGATCTGCAGCCAGTGCTGATCCTATGCCGTTCTACTACTTTACAGCACCAAGAAGCTGCCCCAAGTGTTGTGGAAAGCCCTGTATCCATTTTAAGATTCCCCCAAAGCACCAATAACAGTGCTGATCTGACCTCATTTCCCCCTCCCCTAAGAGTGTCTGTAAGCCTCTAAATCAAAACCTCTAAAGTCCTTCCTAACACTCGTGGCCCACCCCTCCATCTGGAAAGTCTGCCAGCTGATATGAGGCTGATGTTTCCAGCTGAAAAACTGAAATAGCTTGTTCTTTTCCATGATTCCCTTGGCAGAGGAAAACAAACCCGTTTGTTTAGAAGCTCATAAAAGAGGAGCTTTATAGTGGAACATTCATAACTTGTTTGCGTTTGACCTTCTCCGCGTTGCTGATGGTCTCGAGTTCTTGTCCAGGCATTGTGCTTGTCTGGGCTGTCAGTGGCATTTTTGAAAAACAGCCTCACCCAGAATAATTTGCATTGCCCAGCACTCCTAACATGATCGTTCAGACAATGCCATCTTTGCTACACTGCAGCCCTGGCTGTGGTGTAAAGGTGCAATGCATTGACAGCCTTGTAAAACAGCAGTGCAGATCTTACTCCTGAAAAGAAACCCAGCTACTGATTCCATGTTGCCTTTTTTTCCTAAATTAATTGATGCTACTGAAGAAATGGGCATTTCCCAGGCTCTTAGGTTACTACGCACTGATCTTGTGTCACTGGGGAGATGAATCATGACCCTGAATTAAGGAAAATATATTCTGTGAAGCCAGGCAATTATATCTGCAGTGAGTGTGGGTCTTGGCAGGCTGATATGCTTAAAAGAGAGCTTATTCTATTTCAGAAACAGTAAAATGTCAGGCACAATGTGCAAGCTAGGATAGCCGCCTTTATTTATGCCTAGAGGTAGGAAACTGGGAATGCTTTGGCTGGAGAGTGGGACCTCAAGTTGCAGGTGTAGATTCAGTATTTGTTCGTGACAGCTGACGTTTTGAATGGATCAGACTGAAATCTTGTTTTCCACCTATGCTTTTGACAACTGGGGAAGGGAAAGGAAGGGTTCTCCAAGCTGTGGATCCTCATCTGTGGCTGAGGCTTTGAATTCCAGTCTTGAATTGTAAGCTGTCATGGATATCTGTCCACTTCTCAAGCTCTTCTCTGTCTTGAAGTCTCTTGCTTTGCTTTGCTCTGGAGGCATTCTTCCTCATCTTGTTTTCTGCATCTGTAAAACCTTTGCATGGTTCACCAGCCCAGACCAAGTATATCACATACTGCTGGACATTGAGTCCTATGGAGACATGCTAGCATGTGAGACCACCTGGGACATGTGCACTTGCAGACTGCCCAGCTCTTTGTTAGGTGCAGGTTCAGATAAAATCCGCCAGCTCATTGGTGTGTGATGAGAAAGTACATGTAGTTATTTGTTACAAATCTTCCATGCTCTTTTAAATACATTTTATAGGGTACAGTTCTCAACTAATTCCTAGATTCAAATTGTGAGCATGGCACAAAGTTAAAATAATATGTCTCATCTGGCTCCTAAGTGGTGGTAAACAAGACACAGCTGGCAGGAGATATGCAACTAGTTTGGTCCTAATTTTCCCCGTATTCCCATTGTACTTGTTAGCGTAAAATGTTCCCCTCCTCAGTTTTTTTCTGAAGACAAAAAAAGGGAAAAGAAACTTGAGGCTGAAAGTCTCCGTGGTGGACTCAAGGTGGGAGTCCAGGATGCCAGAGACCGCTCACTTCAGCACCAGAGAAGACAGGAACGTCATATTTTATTAGCCTTTGCAAGCTGTAGCGATGACAAGAGTTAATTGCAATTATTGGGAGATGATGTTAAGTTAACACATTTACTTGAGTAACTACCACTGTTCCCACTGGTGTCATGATGAAATGCGCATTATCATGCAAGTAGTGATGTGGCAGGTCTGTGTCACTACTGTTTTAGTGCCACAGGTCTGCAGTCTGCTACAAAGGGAATCCTCCTGAACAGGTCTAGAGTCTGCCTCCCTCCATGCTTGCCTTTCCCGTTTAGCCAGCCTTTAAGAGCCAGTGGCATTTGTGTCAACGCTCCAGGAGAAGGATATCTGTGTAGGCACAGCGTCCAAAGCAGCTGAACTGGAGTGGGCTGCCCGCACCAAGCTGTTCTGTGCTGCACATTTCATTTCGCTCTGCTTCCCTTGCTTTACCCTGATGGTACACTCCGAATCATATTGTCCGTGTTCCCATCATTTCCCTTTTGATTACTGATTTGGCTATTTCATATTATTATTAAAGCCCAAAATGTTGGAAAGCTCTGCAATGAAGGGTAATTAGTATTTTTGACAACATTCCTGGCCTTGTTCATCAGTCTGTGTTAGACGGTGATTTAACACCTGGTTGTCTCATTACTTGCTATATGGGGAAGGGGGATTAAGGCCTCTGAGGTGAGCAATGCTGGCTCTGAGCCCTTTCCAGTCTAGGTCAGCTAGAGCCTCACCAGGCCCTTGCAAAGAGCTCGCACCCACAGTGAGGGACAGGCTCTCACCCCTCAAAAGCAGCAGACAGCTTCTGCCCATCCCTTACTTAAAAAAGCACAGAGGTGCTGACTGCAGATGGTAATTCTGGGCTGAGGCTGCCTTTCCACAGGACCTTTTCTTTCTGCGATTTCTCCAAGCTTTGTTCTTCTGCTGAGAGCATGTTCTCACCTGATTAATCCCCTTTTGTGTTCTTTGCCTTTGTTTCCCAGGCCCGTGTGTTTGATCTGAGTGTTAATAAGTATGAAGCTATATGCACCCAGGTAGTGGTGGCCAAGAAGAAAAACAAAATAACCCATGTCCAGTTTAACCCTGTCTACCCTGTTGTCATCATTGGAGATGACCGAGGCCATGTTACCTGCCTGAAGCTCTCTCCCAACCTCCGCAAGATGCCCAAGGTAAGGATGACTAGCATTTCCCTATCTGAGGCACTGAATCACAGCGGGTCTCGTAATGCCTCTTCACTGTCCCTTCTCCTGTACAACGAGGTTGGCAAAGCTCCCCTCACTTGCAAGCAATTTAAGATTACCCCGAGCATTTTAAGTAGGATGTCTGGGATGTCAGATCCCTGCCCTCTGTTCCTCTCCAAGTCAGAAGGCTGAGTTCCTTCCTAGGAAGCAAGGAGTGGTGGGAAGGAGGTTTGGTGTTTGTGGGATAATTGTAAGTGAGAAGGCGCTTTCTCACTGTGCTCCAGACAAGCCAATAAGCTCTGCAAATGTTCACATCTTTCCCAAAGCTCACATCTTTTCCGAGCTTTGGGTTTTGTCTGCAAAACTCCTTAGAACCAAGTGAAAGAGGTCCTAACCCCTCCCGAGTCCTCCTACTGAGACCATGCTGCATGTCCTCTTGTGCTCCTGCATCGTCAGAGCTTCTCCTCTGACCACTGTACATCACTTCTTCTGTAAATAAGCAAGTACTGTCTTTCATTAATAAGAAGATACGGGATCCTTGTCTCAAATGACAGGAATGAGATGCACAAGCCCCTTTCCGTTTTTCTACCTGGCCGTAAGGGCCAGTCATACAGGATGCTGACCCCCCCCACCAGGTTCCTTTATTAGACTTTCTTTCTGGGCTTCAGCCACCCATGAGCTGTATTGTTGTAAAAGACAACCGCCTTTCTAAGCCCGTACAATTCTCATTTCCAGTTGTGTCATTTAATGAAGCTTTTTCAGTTTCAGGCTTTTTAGAATTGATCCAAGAAAGCAATCTCTCAGGATGATCATGTTTTATTTATACATCCCCAAAGGCTTATATACTCTGCTAACCCTCTGTGTTAAGCAGGGTCTTTGGCCAGAAACTAATCACCCTGGTGTCAATCCAGGATATTTTGACCTATTTTAAGCAAGTTCCTTCAGCTGGACACTGCTGGAAATGAGAATCTACCCTGTGCTAAGAGAGTATAGAAAACACAGCAGCATGGCAATCTGTTTGGGGACAGGGTGTGGGATCCATGGAAGAGAATGTCTCATACATTTCAGGCTTTTTTGTTTCCATCAAAACCACAATCCAAGGCCATCAGAGTTCTTGGGTCTGCTGTCAGTTTGGCTCAGGTCAAGTTTCCTTGTTAATTTATGAGGCCTTCCTGGTCATATGTCAGCCACCATGTCTGTCACTGGCCCTAGTTTCACAAGGGTTCACCAGTGGAGACTGATCACCCACAAATGAGCGTGGCTGCTCTCCTCTACTGAAAGCAGCCAGCTGAGTGGTTAGCAGCACCTGACAATGATGGGTCAGAAGGAATTTGAACGTCTCCTTCCAGTTCTGGTGGCCGGCAGCCATGTGCAGGTGTGAATGTTGCTGTCTCTTAAAATCCTGTTCCTGTGCAAACTTTCTTCAGAGTTGAATTACATGTTGCTGACAAGGCAGATTAAGCTGTGAGTTCAGGAATAGCACAGTCACTGCTGACCTTAAACGAAAAGGTACCATATCCCAGGCAATGTATAAATAGGGTGGAAATGATGGACCCTGCTGCTCTGATGTTATTAAGCTGTCTTTTACTTGCTTGGTTAGGTTTGAAGGGACATTGAACGCTGAATTAAGTGTTTCCTCCACATATAGAGAAGGAGGAGGGACGTTTAGGCATGGCTGCTGATGTAAGTAGGCCCCCTGGCTAAATCCAGCTTTTGTCTAAAAGTGATGAACAACCCAAAGGTAGGTGACATGTAGTGGCAGTGGCAGAGTGGTGGTGGCAGATCGGGCCCAGCCAGTCCAGCTGTCTTTTTGTGCTGCGAGCAGACAGGTGAGCAGGGTCGCTGATCCCATCCTACATGGCTGATGTGGCACCTGTAGTGCCAAATAATGGTGTTCAGGGACACTCCGATGAGGAGGTTGTGAGAGGGTGTCTTAGTAGGGGGAAAGCAAACCTGGGCAGAACAGGCAGTGCTATCCACTGAAATACAGCTCTGCGTGTTTGGGCTGTGGCAGGCGTCCTCCTGTCCACCTCCTCCCTGTGCCAGTGCCTGCTTTCATATCCTTAGCAGCAAACCTCCCAGCCATGACTGCGAGGGTATCGTCTCACTGTGGGGATCCAGGTGTGCTTTCAGAGTATCAGCCCCAGCTCCTTTGAAGGTAAAATCAGTGCGCTCTTTACATCCTTGCTCTGCGCAGCCAGTATTCCTCTGTAAAATGGTTTAGCTCCTCCATCTTGTTCAGGAGTGCCCAGAGCTTGGTTAACATGAGCAGAATATCCATAGGCTTTTTAAAAGCACAGAGGGTCCAAAATTGTGCAGAGGAGCCCTGATATCCTGGCAATCTGCTTGTAGATAGAGAAGCCTGTTTGTGCCTGGATTGGTACCTGGGTATCACGGTCTGGCCTCTCCAGTACTTGATCTCTGCAGAGGCCTTGGGGGAAACCCAGGAGGAGAAGCTGCAGCCAGTGCTTCTGGAGGTAGTGGCCTTCTCCACCCACCCCAATGTCTGTGCTCTCTGATGATGTTTCTGGTGGCTCTTTTGGAAAGGGGAAGGTGCCTTTTGCTGAGGGTCTGGCAGAACTCAGCATGCAGATGGGACACAGCAGCTGGGTGCCTCATCTGGGTCTCATGACCCTCTGTTTCCCACCAGTGCCAAAGGGATTTGGCTGTGAAGTTTCCCTGCCGGCTTCCCACACAGCTGGGACAGCTGCTCTTGACAGGTATGACTAGCACACTAATCACCCTGTTGAGAGAGAGCTCTTAATAGCCACATGTCACTCCAAACCCGCTCTCTTCCCCTAAAAATAGACACGGTGCTGTCTGCTCCATGTTCTACAGACTCCTTGGCAGTAGCTGGGGTTCCCAGATAGAGCTCACCAAGGAGAGACTGAGCTAACTTCATCCCACTGGGATTTTAGGCATTCTGAATTTATTTTGGTTTGTCTATTAGTTAAAGCCAGTAAGGTGGATTGGTGGAAATGGGGAGGGCAGGTTCTCATCAGACCTTGGTTTGTTCCTCTCTTTGTGTCCTTGAGAGATAGCAGGGGAGGTTCAGCAGCTCTTAAAATAATTCACGGGGTTGATCTGCAGCTTAATTAATTCAGGTTTGTAAAGCACTTTGGGATCTTTCGGAAGTGTTATTTAATACTTCAAGTTTTGCAGTCAGTAGCATTGGCGCAGCTCAATGTATGAGCACTTGGCAAAACAATAAGCCAAGGGGGAACCTTTTTTGAAAGTTGTCTTTTCAGAAGTAACTTTCACCAGGACAGTTACTAAAAGCTTCAAAAACAGCCTAAGATCCGATCAATTCTTCATGAGTTTTGGCCTCCTAATTCATTTAGTGGCATACGGGAAAAGGTGCCCTTGATGAGCACCTGAATCTTCAGAGGCAGCTGGGGACCAAGACTCTGCCACCTACTAGGCACTGGGGTTGAGGGCACATCTGTGCACAGGGAGCATATGGAGCTCCCTCTGCTCGTGCCAGGCAGCGGGCATCCTTGCTCCACGCTGCCGTGCCAAGCTGTGCCCAGGTGCTGGACGTGGTGCACTTTATAACCCCAGCTCAGTGCTGGTGTTACACCGCGCTGCCTTGGCACAAGAGCCATTGCCTCCAGGGCTGTGCAGTGCTGATGGGGTGAATCTGGAGTCCCACAGCAGAGGATTTGCAGTATAAGTGTCACCAGCCTGGTCCTGCATTGGAAGTGCTGCCCGTCTCCCTGAGCACAGAGCCCCCTCCCAGGCAGCAGGTATTTTCCCCTGTGGGGAGCACTCGTGAAACTGGTTTGGATCCTTCTGCCTTCTGCTTGGAGCTCAGAACTGGAGTAGAAATGCTTGCCTTATTTTTAGATGGAGCAGTAAGAACAAGTGGCTCTCTGCTGTCATCTCAGCCACTTCTGGACTCCACGTTCTCCTTAAATATTGTTGGGCAGGAATTGTTTAGCTAATTGTTCTTAATTTGTAATTGCCTTGGTGGTTGAGTTCACACGAGAGAAGCATTGCTGTAAGAAGAATCAGTTTGGGGCAGAGCTGTTTAGTTAGTAAATCTTTCTGGCTTCTTTTCATTTGAGGGTTGGAGGAATTAAAGTTTTTTGTCATCACAGTCAGAAGAATGTAGCTGCTCATGGGCTTTGGTTTGGTTTTTTAAAACTGCTGGAGTAGCCTGGCACAAGCTCTGTCAATGCCAAAGGCAAACAGGAGAGAATCAAAATAATCTAAAGAGTTTTTAGAAGTGTAACAGTTGGGAGGGCACAGGGGAATGGGAGAAAAGAAAGCAGGTCAGAGAAAGGTTATAATGAAGCATTTGTTGAGGCTAAGAAAAATTCCTTGGCCCATTCCCAGACTCACAGCCAGGGAGGTAGCTGGCCTCTTGGTCTGATGATTATCTTGGAGGCTCTCTGTTCCTGCCACTGGCTTCTTTATATGGAAGTCACTTCTTTCTCTGTCCCTCAGGGACAATCAAGTTACTTCCCAGAGAGTAAATCTGTAGCGATAGGATCTAGCTGTGGCTCAGGATCTTTGACTGTGGCTGGGCGTGAGGGTCTGGGAAGGATCATTCAGGCTTCAAGGGGGCTGAGAGTGGGAGGATGCTGAGGTTTTCAGGAGGTGAAGATGGGAAGGGTGTTTGGGGAGGACTGATGGAAGTGTGGGAAGTTTTAGGGAGACATTAGGAGAGGGCCTGAAGTCTCTTCTCCAGCCTACCTCCCCTGGCACTGGCTTCTTTGCAATCCCCTGGGCCCAAAGACACCCCCTCCTCATTCACCCCAGCAGGGCCAACAGCACATGATGCTTTTTGAACAAGGGACCCTCTTTTTGTCCCTGACTCTACCCTGCCTCAGGGGGGATGCGGCTCAGGTCCAGAGCTGGCACGGAGCTAGAACAGTGTGAACACAGGGTGTGGTGCAATCAGCTTGCTGTATGCTTGGTCCTGAACCTCACTGCTTTGTAGCTGCGTATTGCTGTGATTTAGAACGATAGAGAGAGACCAGGAAGAGTTAAGGACCATGAGTTTCTGTTCTTTGTGTTTTCCTCTGGTCGTGCGAACTGTTTCGGTAGCTGTGTGGGATGAACTGACCGGCAGTGGGAGAGGGACCTAACCTCTGTCACTTCTGTCCGGTGAGGTACAGTCTGTTCTCATGCGGGACTGTCTGTATTAACAGGAGGAAGATTAGATAGGCTCTCCAAGGTCATATCAGTCCTGGACTGGTGAGCAGTTTAGCACTGGGAGAGGTACATTTTGTCCTCAAACTTTTTATTTTAACAGCTCTCAAGTGATATCATTCTTTCCAGAGAGAAGTGCTCATCTCTCCTTTCCAACCGCTCAAAAACCTTGCTCCTCTGGTGGTGTTTTTGCTAGTCTCCCTATTTTCATGCAAACTGCTCCTCTGTAGATGAAATTCACACAGTCATTTCTGTGTAGCTTGAGTGAGGGCTGGGTTTCCTTGCATCTCTTCAGGGCGAGCTAATTGTGCAGTGACCCAAATGCACAGAGCACAAGCAGTGCTGGAGGAATTCAGCGTCGAGTGCTGTTGTGCATCATGTGCCTCGCGTACATCGGGGTTGCTGCCTCCAGATGCAGCTTGGCCCCCTGATAAGGAGGCACATGCAAATAGGCTTGAGTGTTGTCAAAACTGACCCCCAGCTTGATGGCCTTGCTCCCTCTGAGATTTGCAAATGCTTTTTGATTTCCTCAGTCACTCCCCTGTTATGTGGACTAGTTGCATATCACTGCTCCCTGTACTGTTATGAGAATAGTCGAGCACTGCGGGATGGACCAAGGGACTCGTGAAACCCTGCTTCTGCCCTTTCACAGCTTTTGGGTGTCAGCTCTGTAGGCCATTTAAGGGCAGATGTTTTAAGTAAGTAGTCAGGCACTACACCTCACTGATTGACACGAGTTTGCTTTAACTCTGGAGCTTGCTCCCTCAAAATCTTCATCTTCTGGTGACTCACCTGAGTGGTATGGAGATGCTAACACTGCCCCAGGTGTTTGGGTACCCTGCAGGCTGTGGGAGACTCAGGTGCTGTGGCCATGAGCTGCATGTGCCCTGTACCAGCATGCCGCTTCCCCAGGAAAGGGCCAGGACTCTCCTGGAAGTCCCTGTCTTGGCCTAGAGTTAAGATCATGTGAACTCCTGGCAATTAGCTAAACTCAGTGCTTGCCCGTTTGCTTGGATTTATATTTCGGTCTGGGCAGAACTGTCTCTGGATATCAGACACCACTTCTGGAGGGTAGCAGTCTGCACCGCAGGGTGAGGAGCTCGGGAAACACGCTTGCTCAGTGGCCTCACTGGGTACTTTCTGCACTTGCCCTGGCTGCATTTGGGCCTTTACACGCAGAGGAGAGGTTCTAGCTCCTTCTCAGCAGCAGGGCTGGGATCTGTGAGCACATGCTTTCTGTCTTCTCTCCCAGGGCTGACCATGCAGGTCAAGTTTGAGATCCAAGTTCTCTCAGCTGGAACAAGCTATGAACCTCGCAGACCTCAGGAGAAAGCTCCTTTGGGATGTCCTCATCACAGCGGGCGATGCTTTCCACTCTGCCTACAGAGCCAGTGTTCAGCTTACTAAAGCAGCATCTAGTCCATCTTGTGTCTGTTGAGTCCTGAATGTTTGTTTTCCTGTGGTCTTCACCCTCTGCTGGAATCTCATGCCGTAGCCTTCCATCCAGACTAGAGGAACACAAACTGTTGCTGCAAAGAGGAGGGGAATAGTTTGATCTCCTCATTTATGGTGATTAAGACCCTGGTTACGAGCAGTAAGAAAGACTGAGGTCAGAGAGTTGAGGAGAGGGATGAACTAGGGGAATAGCTATTCCCCACCATTAACTCCTTGGTATGGGAAGGAAACCCCGCACTGGAGACCTTTAAGAGCAAGTTAAAGGCACATCTGTAGAGACGGGCTTAGGCTGCGCTGAGCCTGCCTTGGAGCAGGAAGGTCCTGAGATGTCAGGACCTGGCAGGACTGTCCTGCTGTGACAGTCCTGCTGTCTGCACGTGCTGGTCATAGCGCACACTGAAGCTAGCAAGAGGCAATATCACTTGTGTACAGCTTGTCAGTGTGTGAGCAACTTTACTGTGTCCTGCTAGGCAGATCTGTGACTCATAACTACAGATCAACATCTACTGAAGGGAATACTGATATTCACTGACAAAACAGACTCTCCTCCCCCTTCTGCCCTGCTCCTTCCCCTCAGTCCCTCACTGCCCTGCCACTGCACTGGGAATCCCACTGCCAGGTAGAGCTTCACAGCCCCCCAAGAGTCCTCCTTCCTCCACTGTCCCAGATCAGGATATTTCAGAATCTGAAGGCTTTGGATATTTGTCTGGAGATCCTGGACATATCCACTGTGCACAGAAGAGTGGCTCTACTGCACAAATCCAAATGTCTGAAAGCGTCACACCACAGGTACAAAGAGTTCTGGATCCGGGCAAAGATGTGGCAACCTTAGACACCAACGCTGTTTAGAAAGCTAGCGCAAACCAGCCGGCAGTAGACCTAAAGGGCTTGAATATTCTCTCATGAAACCAGTTTTCTTTGTTTTCAGTGAAATTACTTTTGTTTTGCATCAGAGTACATAAAAGGAGAAAAGAATTGTATATCTCTGCAGTGTTTAGCTGGACCTCAAGGTCAAAGAGCCGGGCGGAGGGGTTTCTTCTTTTCTCTGTCTCTGGTCACGTGTCTCTATCCTTATTGTTGTATAATGTGCCTTTCAATGTCCTCTCTTTTTGGCAGTTGGTAGAGAGACAGCATCAGCATATTTGCAGGTTATTTTAAGCTGAAGTCAGTTCTCAGTGGTCAGGATGAAGTGTGTTTAGTGTGTGAAGTGGAAACACTGGCAATTTGAACAAGAGAAGGCCCCGTTTTAGGAGAACTCAATAGTACTTATAAATTATTGCTCAAGTGCAAGGCTTATTCTGTGAGGTGCTGAGTGCTGTCTGTGGGATAGTGCGTTCCGTAGCCTGGGACTGACTTTGACTTATTAATTTCTTCTTTGAAGATCTGCGTAATAAAAGGTTTTCCCAAGTTGGAAAGTGAAGGAAGACTGTTCCACATTGCAGTGCTAGGAGTTTGAAGAGAGGTTTGAGGAAAAAGCTTGGGGCATTTGTTTTTGTAATCAATAATAGTTAAGTCACTGAGCTAAACATTCCTCTTCTGAATGAAATCTAGCATGTTTCCATCGAATTTGCTGTTCTCTGAGTATTCAAAGGTAACTGGAATCTGAATTTGGCCCTGCAGAATAGTTTTGGTGAGGTCTTATTTTACTCCTTCCTTTGTATTTCTCCATACTGGCACTCTTACGTTCATATAAGAGGTGCTTTGCGCGAAAGCTTTGCATCGTCTTCCTCGTGGACGGGTTGTGTGTGTACTTCAGTGGCCACCACCTCAGGACCGTGTGGAGCCAGGGCTGACGTGGCAGGCTGGGCTTTGCTCCTCCGCAGCCTGAGCCATCTCCTGCTGCCCTGGGAAACGCCTCATACTAAGGAACCCTGCTTTGCGTCTTCAAAGGACTTGCTGTGGGCTAGATCTGAACACCTGTGATCTCCTGAATGTGTCCTTTCAGCTTGCACAGCTCCTCCTGGAAGCCAAAGTTTCTGCTTTCTCCGGAGTCTTGGCAGGAAGCTATTTGGCAGCAGAGAAGTAGGCACAGTGTAGCATTACGGCAAGAGAGGCACTGCCCTACCTTGCAGTCTGCCTGGCTCACCTTTCCTCCCTGTTTCTTTATTGTAGCTGTCCTCTGTGGATTCATTTCTGTGAGCATGACTTAAATCCTCTCCAGAAAAATGAAGGCGCCTTAGAAATCCCTGCTCTTTGTGTGAAGAATAGCCACAGAACAAAGGCAGAGTCAGCACACATCAAACTGAGCCCCGTGGGAACGGGCTGCTTTCAAAGCGTACCCTCAGTAGAGCCAGCGAGGCAGGCTTTTCGGGACACTCATTCTCCGACTAATGTCTGGATCCATTTATGCTGCACTGAGAGCAGGTCTGCCAGCCTGCAACCTCTTCTGCAGAGGCTATTTGGTGCTCAACCCCCTGCCATAGCTGATTAGGGCTCCCTGCTGTCAGGTAACATGGGTACTGATCCTGCAGGTCATCTGAGGATGAGCCGCTCTTTTGGCAGAGATCCTTGAACAGCTATGAGGAGTGCAGCTATTACTGAGAGCTGGCTCTACCCCAGGGGTGCAGAGGAGGAAAGCTTGTTAGCCCAGTCCCTGAGCTGTGGGTGCATTTGAAGGGCAAGGTGATGTTTTTCACAAGGACGCAGTGCAAAGCAGTGGCTGGAGCCCGGGAGACCCAACCCTGGTCTTGGCCTTGGCCTCTGAGTCTCCTTGGGTGAGATCACAGAATCACGGAATCACAGAATCGTTTAGGTTGGAAGGGACCTCTGGAGATCATCTAGTCCAACCTCCCTGCTCGTGCAGGAACCTCTAGAGCATATTTCCCAGGACCACATCCAGACGGGTTTTGAATATCTCCAGGGAAGGAGACTCCACTACCTCTCTGGGCAACCTGTTCCAATGCTCTGTCACCCTCACAGTGAAGATGTGGCACTTCTCCACGCTTGGCACCTGTGTTGGTAAAGTGGGATGGTGACAGCCATCTCCCTGGGATGAGCAAGAGGTGTCTGTAGTCACCACGGACCTGTTCCCCTGTGGGCTGTCTTCTTCATGCTTCCCTCTGCCTGATCTGTTGAGTGCTTTGGGGACACATCTGTCACATTCATACCTCAGGCCACCAGCTGGACCAAGGAGGCTCTGTGGAGGGGAGGAGGAGAGGAGCCAAGGTTCAGGGTGTGCTGCTGCCCATGTCCTTCCAGGGCCCAGTGCCTGGCAGGGTCTCCTGCCTCCCTGCGCTGTCCATCACATGACAGTTGGATGTCACAGGCCATCAAGCCCGAAATTTCAGATCAGGACAGCCAGATCCCTGGGGAACTGGTGAAAATTAGAAAGTGAAATAGGACACCAGGAGAGCCTTTGCTTGCAGCCTTCAGACACAGCACCGATGTGTGAGCTGTTGTGACTCCAGCTGTATTGGCCCTATGTGGCCCCTCAGTGCAGTCTGTCCTGGCAGGCAAAGGGGTGGAAAGGGGAGGATGAGAATGCAGGTCCTGGCATGGGGCGGAGGGAAGAAGTAGCAGTAGTATGGACGAAAGGACAGGAGGGCTGCAGAGCTGGATCTCTGGGGAAGCAAAGAAAAGCAGGGACCCATGGGAGTCCAAGACAGCAAAGCATGCAAAATCCTGGGACTCAGGTGAGCAGCTCTCCATTAGCTCTGCACCTCCACAGGGATGGATTTGGCCTCCATTTGTGCTGGTTGTGCAACTTAGGTGGAAAAATGTAACTAATTCTCTCCAGCTCATAGCTGTGCGGTGTCCTGGGCACCTTTCCCTAAGGACTCACTCAGCAGGTGCGGTAAATGGTGTATTGTCCTTAATTTACAAGACCCTTCCCAGTCATGTTTTTGCTTTGCCCCAGTGACCCCAGGAACTCCCCAGGCAAGTGCAGAGCTTGGAGACTTTACTCTGGCATTTTACTCTTCTTCAAGCTCTTTGGCTCTTCCTTCCTTGCAGCATTTGCGTAACTTGTCCCTAGGCATCATCTGGGTTCTCTGGAGCACTGCCTGTCACTGCATAGCCTGGTGGCATCTGCCGTGGTGACAAAGGCAGCAAGGTAGACAGGACGCAGAGTGGGAGGGGATGGGCTACCAGAGCCAGAGGAACAGCTTGAGATTTGGCATAGCCCTGTGACTCCTCCTGAGCCCCTGCCAGAGCCTACCAGCGCCTTCCCAAACAGCTGGCCAGAGTTAGAAAGGGGTGAGGCTGCTGGGGAAAACACAGAGGACAGCTCCTTTCTGGGGGAGCGTGTCTGTCCCGCTGTAAAACCCATCCCCAGCATATATGCGTAAAATGCCCTTTGCATCCAGACCTGCCCTGTGTGTTTGCTGACACTGGGCACCTAGATTTACAGTCATCCCTGCCCCTGTGCACCCCGATGAAAATGCTCACACTGAGTTTATCACCCAGCCCCTGCCAAGCCTCTGCCCCGCCACACACTCGTGTCATCTACCAGCCTGCTCTGAAAGAAAAGAAAGGGAGACGCCTGTGCTGGCAGGCAGGCCAAATAAATGTTTCTTGCTCAAATTAATTTGATAGGCTCAATGGGGAATTGTTTAAATGAGAGAAGGGAAGGAATCATAGATGAATAAAACGTCTCACTGCTCACGGTGATGGAGCTGACGCAAAAGGATTATTTTTATCCCGTGGAAAAAAGGAAGAAAAAAAGAGACCTCCGAAGCAGACAAGAAGGGGGTCTGCATTACGGTCCTGCTGGCTTCGGGAGCTGCAGCGGCCTCTGCAATCAAAGCACTTCAGCAGCTCCAAGCCTTTCCTGGAGGGAAACTGTTACGCTCCAGTTCATTGACTGCTTCCTTGGGACGGGGCGCAAGGCTCCAGGCATGCAGGGCAGCCTTGGGGCAAACTTCCCCTGCTCTCCCCTCCCTTCTCCTGGCAGGGAGCTGCCCCCCATCCCGCTGCTCCTGATCTAGGGTGAGTCTGAGCTGCTCACTGTCCGTGGAGTCCTGGTCAGTCCTTTTTGTTGTTATCCCCCAGACTCTGTCCTGTGAGCTGTGTCCTTGCCACGTGGTGCCCTGTCAATTCAGCTTTCCCACCGCCTTTTCTGGCACTGAGCAGAGCACCAGGATCGTTTCATGTGTCTGGCCGCGACGCTCGCATTTCTTGTGGTGGGACAGCGTTGGCGCAGGAGTGCCGAATCCCAGCCAGATGGGAATCCTTCTCACTCCAGTCCTTTTGGGAGAACACTTCCTCCCCACCATCCTGTGTTTGTGCAGGGAACAGTCCCTGCTCCCATGCAGTATCTTGCATTTATCCCTTTTTAAATCACCTCCTCGTTTTCCAAGCCGCATCTCCAGTCCATCGAGGTCATTTCAAATTCCTATCCTGCCTTCCTGAACACCCGCAGCCTTCCCATCTGTCCCCGTGCCCAAGTATTAACAGAAACAGTGACCAAAACAAGTCCAGACCATGGTCTGCACTGCAGACAACACATCCCTCTGGGCACAGCTATCCAACTGTGTTTTATGAGCTTGTGCCCATTCTATCTAGGCCTTTTGCCTCACTTGAAGATAAATGTATTGAGGTTGGCAGTGGCAAAATCTTCCTGAAGTCAAGCTAAAAGACATTGACTTCTTCCTTATCCACCAGATCTATTATCTTACTGCAGAAAAAAATCAGATTGTTCAGCACGACTTTTTTGGTACAAATTGTGTTAGCTGGGATGCATCTCCTTGCAGTCACTTAAAACAGGTTGTTGGGTTGTTTCACTCATTTTCTGCAAAGTGAGGCTAAACCGAGGGGCTATGATTTTCCTTTTTTAGGATAGCTACCGTATTTGCCTTTTTCACCTTTTCAGTCCCTGTCATCCTCTGATATTCTCCAAGATCAGTGCTTGGGTTTAAGTCCATTAGGTTGAGCCAATTTGAAGACAGCTGACATACCAAGGGACTGGGGCTGTTGTAGCCAGGACAGTCTAACACTGTAAGCAAACCAAGGCCTGTGAGGAGAGATAATATCTCTTATTAGGCAAACAAATACACCTGGGAAGAAAAGGCAGGTGTAGGTACCATAAAGCTTGTGTTCTATTTTCTAGATATGTGTTAGTTGAACTAGTAAAAGGCATTGGTTCTCCCCACTAGCCTGCACTGCCTGAGTATGCTCTAACCCATGGCTTGCTCAGCAGGAGCAGAGATCTCCCTGCTTTGTTTCTGGTATCAGCTGTGATATCCCAGGGATTGGGGACTGCAGGAAAGGGGAATGGATCCCCACTGAAGGATCCTGTTGAGCCAGAAAAAGGCACTCAAAAGCACTCGTTTTATGTAGCTTGGGCAAACCATAGGACATGCAGCAGGAGTGAAATAAATGAATTATTTAGTGTCTTTCATATCATTTAAAAAAAAAGAGAGAGCTGGGTTTGCTGCATAGCTAGAGTTCATAATAGAGCAGAGCCAGGGAGCAGGAGCCTGACGAACTGGGTTTCAATTACAACTGCTTATTCAAGGAGAAAAGCTGAACTGTTAAAGCCCTGCAGCCTAAACAGCTCCTGCAACCTGGGGGCTGGGAAACTTGGGCTGCAGAAGGAAAGGCAGGTCCAGCATGAGAAATCTCTGTTCAACTGCCAGCCACTGCTCTGGTCCTGCCTCCCACAGCTTTTGGGAGCTCTGGCCTGAAGTAAGGTTTCTTAGAATGAAAATGCTGGGGTGGTCTTAGGGGAAAAACCTCCCGGAGGGATCTGTAATCTCAGCAGCCAGGCTCTGGCTGCCTTTGGCGGGAGAAGCTGCAAGTCACATCCTGCTTCCCTGCATAGGGAAATTTGTTTCTTCAAAGTATTCTTTGGATATCCTGCTCATATCCAGGGAAGCACTGCCAGGCCGGGATTTCTCTGAGGCTGGTGCTGTAGAGAAAGTCTTCTACAGAATGATAGAGCTTCCTTTTGAGCCCAGATTAGCCTGAGGACCAACTCCCAAGGAGTTTGCCAAGAGTCCTGAAAAACACATTTACACAGTGGCAGCCTTGTGGACATGCTCACACATGCCGACCGGGGACTTGCACGTGGCTAGAAGCATTACAGAGGTCGGAGAGGGAGGCAGGAGCGCTTACAAGGCAGGGGGTGCCAGGATCGTGTACCAGCACGCCGGCTCCCAGGGCAGGGATGAAGGCTGGAGGGTCAGATGAGGTAGGTACCCACTGGACGACGTGGGGAGAAAAGCAACAAGACAAGCATGAGACCATCGTTGCTTACCTGGCTACCTGCAGAGGAAGAAGGAGGGAGGATTTATAAGAGAAAAGGGCTTGGCGGCCCCCTCTTCATTGCTCCAGCCTTTGGTTCCCTCATCTCTGAGCTAGCTGTAACAGTTGTCTCAAGCTGAGCAGGAGTTTCCCAGGAGCAGGGCAACTGATTTCTCCCCTCCATCCCTGCTTCTCACCCAGGTTGGTTTTGCTGGCTGGAGTTTGTTGGAGGAGGCGCAGTCCTATGCCCACGGCCCTGGGCTCCCCGCGGGCTTTGCAGTGGCTGTGTTTGCCTTGTAGGTGAAGCCACTCACTATAAATTGTCCCTGCTCTGCCCTGAGAGCAAATAAGCCCCAAGTCAGTAAATGGCTTGGGCAGCGGGGGCTGAAAGGTGCCACAGAAGTAGCAAACATTTATATGATGTGGTTAAGGAAATTAGAGGAAACTTAAACACTGCGACTGAGTGGTTTCCCCTGCTTAGGAAAGAATTGTCTGTCTGTCAACATGAGGCCTCTTAAACATCATCATGCTCCCTGCGTGCTTATTGCTCACTTCATAGGCTTTCAACCTTGCTTTGCGTGTGGTGTTCAACTCGCTCTGGTGATAGACACCGTGTCCTGATGCGAGGCATTATTTAAAATCTGAAAGAATAGTCCTGTAAGGGCCTGACATGACCATCCTTTTAAAAATAAGCACCTGATTTAAAATAAAAAGCACTACCCAACACCTGCATGACTTCAGCTAAAGGGAGCTGGGGCTGGCAGATCTCAAAAGGAAACTGCAGGCAGGGATCTCAGCCCTCTGGAGATGGGTCTGGCAAGGTTCAGCAGGGTATGTTCGCCACCAGCTCTTGTCGATAGTTTTGTCAGAGCTCGGAGGGACAGGGAGCTGTCTGCAGTCACATTTGCAGATGATATGAATGTTGGTGCCAAGTAAATAGTGCCGGGGGTAAGATGGTCTTCTCAGAGGCCAACCCAGATCTCTCGGGACCGTGGCTTTGTTTTAGCAGGGGCAAGGTGGTGGGGCTAGGATTAAATCCCATGCAAATTGTCCTCCCAGCTCTGGAGCTGTGTCTGGGAATTGGTGATGCTGAAAGAGGCTTCAGGGTCATAGAGGAAGCCGTGAACTCTCAGCCTGACGCTGAAACCCTGAGCGAAACACAGGCTCTGGCTGCCTCATTGGGATTACTTGGTGCAGGAGAGACACCAGGGGCTCATGTTTGAGGGTGGCATTACTAAATCCATTGCTGGCTGCGATGCACGTTTATGGGTTTGACACTTCAGTGGAGGTGATGAAAAATGCAAACTGAATCTAGAAAGAGCTACAGATCTTAGGTCTGGAAAATGTAACTTCAAGGAGCTCTTCAGGGCCTCATGAATAAATTAAGCAGTAATTTGATCTCAGCCTAAAATCACCTGCAAGGAGAAGGGATTTCCAACAGTGGAAGGCCCTTTAAATTAGCAGAAAGAGGCATAATGGGATTTGGCAGTTGAACAGCAGCAAAGCAAATTCAGATAAGCACCAAGGCATGTGGTGTTAGAGTGAGTGGCACGAGCTTATCTGCACCCTTCAAACCCCTGCAAGTCAAAACTCCCTGTCTCGAAAAGATATGCTCTACCTCCAAGAGGAGTCACAGGTGTGATGATTTTACTGACTGAGGGCTGCATGGATCTTAAAGATTCCTTCTGGGCTTAAAATCTATTAAATCTATTTCTGCCTTTGATCCTGCTGAAAAGATCTGGGATAGACTGGCAGCATTATAAAGAGAGAATCACAACTTTTATAGCGAGATATTCACAGCTTGGCACACACCAGGCAGTTTTATATGAAGAGAATTACAGACTCCTAAACTCTTCACTTCTTTTAATTTTGCTTTATTTATTAGCTCCTGTGTTAAACAGTCAAACTCTAAGCACTCAGAGATAAAAAGGTGCTGTAATAATAGTGAGCATCAGTGTGTCAAGGACGAGACACATCAAATCAATGTTATTCCTAGTCTGATGCTGAAATTAGCCTAGTGGGGAAGGAGTCACTGCTACACATACTCCACTGCCTAAGGACCATGCACGCTCCCCTCTAGCTTATCTCAGGCTGGAGCTTTCCCAATTATCACTGGGAAACAGTTCTTGCTCTCTGATCCCTGGCATTTCAGCTCTCAAATACTCATAGTCCAGGTTCCCTCTTAGTCCTCTAGCCGCCTACCTCAGTTTCCAGGTCTTCATGGATTCCTACTCTGGTTTCGTGTCCGGTGCCCTCCAGGTGCACATCCACCCTGCCAGAGCATTGGCTGGGCTGAGCTGTGCTCGGCTCAACCTGGTCACCCTTGAAGTGTGTTGCGGGGAGACTGCCCTTCTCCCGGGGTGTGACTGCACAGACCGATATAGCATAAGTCCTTTGTGCAACACCTGTATTCTTTCTGCCATTGTATTTCTTGAGATGAACAGGAACAACCCCCCCCCCCCAACCCTGAAGCTAAAAGAGCAAAAATATAACTACTACATTTCACCTCCCACGTAGCCCTGAGGAGTGAAATGACACCTTCCTGGGCAGCGACTCCTGGGTAGGGCAGAGGCTGGCTGCACTCTTCTACAAGAAGATTAGATTATATCTTTACACAGGTAAATCACGTCCCCAGGCATCACTATACTTGAGGACTGGCGACATCTTGTCCGACCTCCCATTCAGCAGGATACACAGGACACGCTGCCACCCTCACAAACTCAGAATCAGTCAGGAAGGAAGGGACCTTGGGAGGGCTCAAGTCCAACCTCCAGCTCTGAGGAGAGTCAGGCATGAGATGAGACCAGAATGCTCAGGGCTTTATCCACTCTCTTCTAGAAAACCACCAAGATTGGAAATCCCACAGCCTTTCTGAGCCCCTGTTCCAATGTCTGATTGTCCTGGTGGAGGAAATCTTCTTTACGACGAGTTAGAACCTCCCCTGTTTCTGTTTATGTCTGTTGTTTCTCATTCTCCTGCTGTACACCCCTGTAAAGAGCCCAGCTCCATCTTCGTAACAACCTCTTCTTAGGAGCCTGAAGGCTGCTGGTGGGTGCCCCTGAAGCTGTCCCTTTTCCAAGCTGAACAAGCCCAGCTCCTTCAGCCTCTCCCTGCAGGGCAGGTACTTTAGCCCCTGACTATCCTGGTGGCCTCTGCTAGACTCAGTCCAGTTTCTCAGTATCTCAGTTCAGCCCTTGAACTGCCTTCTACCTCTCTTCCCTTAGGTCAAACTGGAACTTTCCCACACATTAACTGTAAGTGAAGATTTTTACAATCTGTTTTTCATCACCTGAGGCAGTGCACAGAAGCGCTGATGCTCTTCTGAGCCAGCACTGGCTATCGTGTCCTTATCTTACTTATTTACTCCTTAGGAAGTTCCTTCCCTCTTTCCAGTGACCGAAAAGGCGACAACACATAGCACCAGGGACAGGAGGTGAGAGGGTTTCACCCTTGTTTCCTCCTGCCTCCCAAATCTTCTGTCATTAACACTTGCCTTGTGTTTCTTAATTAGCACATTCTGGTTTTGAGCTGCCTGCCTGTGTTGCAGCCTTATGAAGAAAATCTGCTAAAGCTGTATCCATTGTATGAGAGGAAATACTGAACATTTAGGCCTCTAGCTAGACTGACAGCTACTCTTATTCCATGGCATTACACAGAGTCTGAGTGTGATTAACACCCTAAGCCCCTGTATCCATCCTTGGCTTTACAGGTCTCTCCTGAGGGAACCTTCACGTGGTTGTATACCTGCCTTTCTTCAGACTTTTGTTGCAGATCCACATTACAAGTTCATGGCCAAGCTAAGCCAGGGGGCTGTAAAGGCACTCTGTGAGTGGGATGAGCACTCGGCTGAAAAATCATCCCAAAAGAGCAGTTATCAGTGGTTTGTGGTCAGCCTCGGACGGCCTTTCAGAGAAGCCTGTGGATCTCTCCTGGGCGGGGGGGGGGGGGTTAATTTTTGTTCTCATTGGCATCTCAACTTCTACATTCATTCCTTGGATGAGGTAGCAGAGGGTTCACTATAAAGTCTTGAGAGGGTCTGGTGGTATGGGAGGTCATGAGGGCTTTGGAAGACTTTGGATCAGATTTCCGCATGACCTTGAAACTTTGGAGAGATGAACTGAAATCAAGGAGGTGAATTCAGTAAAGACCTGCGCAAAGTATCGAACATCTGTCAGGGCTGGTTTTGGCTGTCTGGGTTTGACTGATCCTTCCTCGGTGCAGAGCTCGGACTAGGTTTCTCCAGTCCAGGGACTCAGCACTACATTATCCCCTGCCAGCCCTTGGTGCCCGACAAATAGTCCTCAGGCCTTCAGCTCTCTTGAATGTGTTTGCACGTTGGCCATGCTAATATCACATGACTCCCAGGCCTGGCCCAAGGCCTGGTGTAGCAACTCGTCAAGGACTCTGGTGTGGTGTGATTTCAGCTGGGAGAGAAGCGAGAGTTTGGCTCGTATTATATTAGCAACAATAGCATCCAAGCCCCAGCTGGTCACATAGGAAACATTGTGTTTGTCTGCGGTTAAATCAGGGGATGCTGGAATAAATCAGCTCAGTTTCAGGTTCTCTGCTGTTCTTGCTGGATTTCTGGCTGTCTGGCTCATTTACAGATCGTTGCTGAGGAAGTTAAATTACGAGCAATAACCATTCACAATGATCCAGACTACTTATGGATTTTATAGTCTAGGGAAAAACTGGCAGTATTTCCCCAATTACCTTCTTCTCACCTTTAGAGCAAATGCATTTCTCACTTGGGGATCTTACGCATCTTTATGGCAAATAGGGTGTAAATGACAGTATAATTGCTGGAATTAAATTTGGATTTAATTTTCTGAACACAAACGGCTCCTTTCTGTCTTTCTTCTATTTCCTACTCAGTTGCCAGCTGTCAAAACATTTCTTTTCAGGATTTTTCCTGGTGCACAGGTGCTTGTGCAGTGCTGGACATGCAGTAGCACACCAGGTACAGCCTCTCCTGGGCTGTGTTTCACCCTGCTCTTGAATGATGCTGAGTATTAGCCCCAGGCGAAGGGGAAGAACTCGATCAGCAAAGCCTGGTGAAAGTCGTGTCTCCTTGGCGTTTGTGGTATATACATTTCATGACACTTTACAAACAGGATCCACACTGTTAACTGTTTTGCAGAAGTGGTGAGTTTTATGTAAGTGCTGAGACTTCCCTAAGGTCAGGAGTGATCTATGGACTAGATCATTGCGTCTTGGAAGAAGGAGTCCTGAGCCTGCCCTACTGTACTCATACTCCCTTCTAACAGAGCGCTCTCATTCCAGCCCCTGAGATATTTTTCTTCCTGTTCATCCTGTTCCCTTCTTTGTCTCTCTGCACTGTGGAACGAAAGCAGATGACAGCTGATTTAGTCCTATCGGCTGCTTTCAAGTGCTTTTATTTCTATCAAGCAATTGTTTCCACTATTCCTCTTGATCAGTTTAGGCATCTCCTCAGCGCTAATGGGAAAGAGCAATTTTGGTTATCGTCCTGAGGGCTCCTGAAACATAATCAGATTCTTCTTCAGCCTTTATTGCTTCCTCACAAACTTGCAGCCTTATTACATCCCTGGATTTCAGGCAGCTCCTCACACCTGGACAATAGCAAGAGGATCCATGCATGAACTCAGATCAGAATGGAAACGGGAGACCCTGGGAAGAAGTCATCCCTCCTGAAATGATGATCTGACTGTACTGGGGAAATCCGCAGCCAGAACTGGTGCCCAGATGCAGCAAGATCTCCCCTATCTCCACCAAGGAGATATCTCCTCCAAGGGCCCTCCAGGATGATCTCTGGCTGCTTACCTGGCAGCTGCAGTGCAGCAATGCCCCAGCCATTTCCCTCTGTCCCACCTCCAGCAGCACAAAGAGTGGGGCAAGGATCAGGCCATGTTTGTTGGTGTGTGGAAGGGCAAGTTAAGCAGTCTATTTTCACCTTTCTGGGGCTGTATCTTGGTGTGAGGCTTTCAGCCTCAGTAAGGAGACAGGTTTTATACCAGAGTTGTTTTAATGTGGCTTATCTGCCCTCATTGTGTTAGGCATGTGCCCGGCTTCAGTTAACCTCAGCTAATAGGATCCTTCTAGTCCTTAAGTCTAACAATTAATTTTGAGTATCTACTCCTGCCAGCTTGGCCACTATCTTGCTGAAGCTGTAGATTGGGGGTTCACCTCGTTCCGTTGGTGGTACTGGTGGGACTTGCTGAGTAATGGAGAGATTACTTTGGGAAGCGCTCACCTTAAGGAGCTTAATGACTTCTATGTTGTTTTCTTCACAGCTTGCCTTTATTTTGCTATACTCGGTTGCAAAGAAGCTCCATTAGTTTCAGCAGCCAGCTGAGCAGATGGATTTAGCTGGTCTATGGCACTGAAGTAATTACGCTTAAGTACAACAGAGAGACAGCAAACACATAAAATTAATTCAGGTGCAGCATCCTGGTCAGTGACTCAAAGCAAAGAGCAGTTCAAGGAGGCCACCCTGGCTGCACTGTGACCGTGCTGTTGGCAGCATGGGTAGTCACTAGGAATATATCCTCTGGTTTCAGTAGATGACATTGGACTGACTTTTCCCATGTCCAGTTCCTTCCACGGGTGTGTATTAGCATCAGAGAGACTGATTACTGTTCGCATCTCTCTTCTGCTTCTGTTATAATTAAAACAGCAATATATGCATGAAGCGATTAGATTTTAATAATACTTTCCTAACAGGATGTCAAGGAGCTTAGTACAAGGACTCGGACTGGAGCCAGATCAGCATCTTAAGACTGGATTGTCATTAAAGTGACTGCCTCCCGCCTGGACAGCTTAGCCTGAACACAGGCTCTAAATCTACTTTTTCAGTCAGGCTGCACCTCACCTTCGTCTGCAGACAGTACCCATAAGATCCCATGCTCCTGAGAGTTGCAGGACCAGAGTGGGACATCAGTAGGGACAGCTCTGTGGCACCTGTGGACTCTGGGTCTGCTGACGGTACAGGAGCATCCCCGTGCCCATACCCATGCTCATCCTCATCCCCATTGCCATTGCTGTTTGCCAGGGAGCCAGCGCTCAGGTCTGCCTGTTCTGGGTTGTTTCCCATGGAGGGGACAGTTGCTAACTGGACTGAGTTTTCTTCAGGACAGACCTGCTCATCTCTCTTTCCCAGAAGGAAGCGAGGTGCTCCACGAGTGTCTGCACTCCAGAGGAGCATTTGGGAGCTCCCTCCCCAGCCCCACTCTCCAGTACATCACTGGCTTTCTCCAGCCTTGTTTTATCCTGTATCCTGCAGCCCTCAGGCCGTGCATTTGCAGTCAGTCCAAGGCAAATCCTCTTCCTCTCTGTATATCTCTTACTCAGACCCTTATGTATAATCTGGTGCCACTGGGTGCCCACTGAACGTGAATGAGGAGGGTGTAAAACACACCCAACATCACTGCAGGCTGCACCGATGTGCCAGCAGGCAGTGATGAGTATCCTGCACCAAACAGCACCATACCCAGGATATCTTCTGGAAAGGATTGACACCAGCGTATCTGCTGCTAACTGGGAGCTCGCAGAGCAAAGGGGCACTGTGATGGGTTACAGCAGAGTCTTGCATCTCTCTGGGTCAGGAAGTGGTTTCTCAGCTGCCATAAGAGGATCAGATCCTGGGGAAAAGCAGCCCCTCTAGCTGCCGGATTTCCCATGCTCCTGTCTTGTAGTCAGCTTCTTGCTGACCCCTTTTAAGCCTTAATTTGCATGCTGCATCATAACTCGGTCCTTGATTAAGTGATTTAGTGCGACTTCCCACATAGTCCAAAGTAATGGTGTATCTAGTTTTCAGGCCTGGGGGGATTTGTGTGGCGTTTGTAATTTGCCCAGCTGTTTCCTGTGTAGCAGGCAAAGAGATTCTGTGCAAGCCATTTAATTTGTGGCAAATTGGATGCATGGTCTGAAATAAACAGGATGCACTGCAATGAGGGCAGGGGCGAAGTACGAGGGGAAGAAAAGGAAATGGGAATAATTGGCTGGAGAGGTTTGCAGAAGATCTCAAACACTAGCCAGCAGTGCCCTGCCATAGCAGAAGAACCAGGTGTTATATCAGGATTGCGAACGAGAGAGGTGTAAGTAGGACACATGAGCTGATCTTTCCGCACTGCTGAGTGGCAGGAAGGCCTCAGCTCGGATTGGGGGCACTGCGTTGAAAGATGTGATGAGCAGGAGAGCAGCGGGGACAACACGGCCAGCTGAGCAGCTGGAAGCTGTGAGGTGCAGAGAGACATGAGCCCCGGAGAGGTGCCAGGCTGGGGTTGGGGGTGAGGAAGACAGTGCTTTGAGGTTGCAAGACAGCAGTGTAAGGCTTAGGGCAAAGGTTTTAGCAGGGGTGAGAGAGAAGCGCTGATAGCCGTCGCCTGGGGGTGGGCTGGCATCACGGAAGGTTTTTAAAAGAAATGGCCATGCAGGTGATGGGAGCAGAGCGTGAAAATCCACCGCTCAGGGCACGTTGCGCCAGGCACCCCAAGGACCAGGTCGAGCACTGGACAAGCATCTGTCAGAAGCAATTTAAAAGTAGCTGCTCCTGCCGTGGACCAGGACAGACCGGTGGATGCTTGAGGGCCTCTCCTAGCCATGCTTTAAATGATGCTGCGATTTAAATGAAACCTACACACTCGAATGTGTTGTCGAGGTGACACAATTGTTCACGCAGTTGGAATATCTAGTGCTATTTCTGGAGCATCGCGGAATTCAAGTGCAGTCATAGAGAACAGGAGAGCGCGAGCACTGTGGCCTGACATTAAATTGCAAACTGAACTCTTTTAGGAAGCACAACACTCTAAACTGTAATATGTCTTTCATGCATTGGCATTTAGTGTTATTAAATATATGGCATCTAGGAGCATAGAGGCTTATCTTCACTTCTGTTCATAACAAAATGCTTGTATTTATCCAGAGAGAAGTATAGTCACACACTTCCGTGTTAGTAGCAAAAAAGAATAAGTTTTCTATGCGAATGTTTTTATGAGTTATATTTAAAACCTGGTATGACAAAAGTTTTAAAGGAAATGCAGTGTTGAAGAGAGACATAGCAGCTGAACTTTCTTAAGGCAGTTAAAAGGTGATCACTGGTGATATATGTTGACAATGGTGGTCCAAGAAAGGAGCGTTGCAAAACGAAGTATAATCTTTTAAAATATTCTGTTCGTTCAACTGTGAAGAGTTTCTCATGAGATGTTACACTATGTGAGATGCGGTAGTACTAAAGTATTGCTGGAGTTGCATTTCCAAGTCCACGTTTAGTTGCTTTTATTAAACTCTAATCCGTAACGGCTCACTGAGCTGTCATACAATGAGACTAATTTAAACCTGAAATGAGAAAAGAATAAGAGATGCTGAAATGGCACCTGGAAGCTGACGGTGCTACCTGCCACCTGGCAGCCAGGGCTGCAGCTCAAGACTGCTGCGGTTCATCCGCGCCTCCGTGATTTCATCCCTTTGGAGAGGGCTGATGTACATGAGCACTGGTGCTGGGCCGGCCCGAGCTGCTCGCTGCGGAGGTCGCAGCCCTAGCAAAGAGGTGCCGCGCATGTGGCTCCTCTCGGGAGGCCCAAGAACCAGGGAAAGCCGGGGGAGCCTGGGCCGCTGCTACCTTCCTACCTTCCTTCCTCCCTGCTGCTTGTGTTTGGGAGATCCCATAGCTAAAACCACAGGGACTAATGCCCCCACCAGGTTTTGCATGTCACGCCGTTAAAACACGCAGCACGTGGGCAGGCTTTTGGGAACAGGGCTTTCCACTGAGTGGTGCTAATAGCTAATTACAGTAATCGATCCCATCCAGAAGAGACAAACTGCAGTGCGGTTTGGCAGGTCTGAACCCGGTAGGGCTGGATCCAGCGTCTGAGGGCGGTGGGTGATGCACTGCCTGTCCCCCCCAGGGAAAGAGCATCCCTTCCCTCTGCCGTTAATCGAGCGAAGCAGCCCTAAGCAAAGGGGTGTGCGAGCTGTGCTGAGCGGGGGGAGCGCACACATGCACGTGCACACCCCATCGCCATGCTTTCCTGGGCTGGAAGCAAAACCTTTAGGGCTTTCTACTCCCCTCCAGCCAGGGAAGGGGTACCGAGGGGAGGGTAGTTGTGCTGCACACTGAGCACACAATGATTTTTCTCAGCTCTTACTGCTAAATCTGTGAGCTGAGATGACTGACAGTCATTTCCATGAGCCCCGTGAGCTCATGGTGCCCTCTTCGAAGCGGCTGCAGTTGGCTATTCTCAGTGACAAAGGGTAATGATGCCCGGAGACAATGCTGGTTTTTATCAAAATCCCCTCTCCACACAGACAACCATACACGCTGCTCGCAGTTAGAGTGCGGCCAAAGTGTCCCCAGGGCTGGCAAAAGCCAGCTTGATTTAATCCAGGAGAAGAGAGCCTGTGGCTCACCCTTCCTAATCGGAGCTCCTGCGCAGTGTCAGTGCAGGGCAGAGTTAAGGTTATTTGCTTAGCTGGTCCGTTGCAGACTTTAATGTCTTTTAATAACTTTCACAGGCAGCCTTAACTTTAAAGGCTGTGGTTTGGTGATATTTGAACTGAGGATCGCGACCACATCCCCATTTTGAACCCATAAGTGACTGATGTGGAAAAAACAGAAGAGGGAGGTTTCACATCCAGGTGACTCAAGGACACAGCTTAATCCTCATGCTGCATGTCCGGCTTGGCCTGGCCAGAGCAGCCCATGCACAGGCAATGCAGCAGGCCCCGTCTCTGCGTTTCTTTGGGAGGGTTTCCTGGTGGATAGATTAAACATCTTGAGACACGTTTCTCACTCTCCTTAGAGTTTTAAATGTGATTGGTGGTTTTCTGCTGTTGGTACTGGTGATAAATTCAGATGGAATTAAAGTGTCATTATAATGCCCAGCCGGGAGGAGCGGCATGGGACCGCCCCAGGCACTGTCTGTGCTCGGTTTTGCCACGCTTGCTCAGGTTTTCATGCACGACTGCTATATTTGGACTTCTTATGGCTATATTTAGGTGCCTGAATTAGTGGTGTGTAAGAGACATTGCTCAAGGCGCTGAAGTTAGCAAGGGGAGAGAGCGTTCAGTGTGGCTGGAAGCCAAACCCCTTCTTCAGCTGGCCAAAAAGAAAAGTTCAATGCTAAGCCGTTATTAGACATGAGGTAACCGTGGTCTTGCCTGTCCTGTGCCTCGTGGTGCCCACCAGCACGATGCCCGTGTTTCCCGAGCTGGGGGCCACTGCGGCCAGGCTGTGCACTGCGTCCTGTATGAGACAGGCTAAGCAGGTAGCGGTAAGTGTTTAGCAGATACCTGCGCTCAGCCAGGGTGTACAGCTGGATCAGGCCAGCTAGCAAGTGCCTTTTGAGGCCAAGTCCTTCACCAGAGATCCTCATGGGACTGTGTCTTGAGCGAGCAGAATCACAGCAGCTGTCCAGACATTTTCCCACCCAGTGTCTAATGCTCCTAATCTTGTTACAGCTGGCAGCTCTTCTTCCGCCAGAATTTGGCGCTGCTGATGGTTCATTAAATCCTGTTAGCACATCTTGCCACACCATGCGCTGGCTGCTCACTGCTTAATATTTCCCGAGCACCTTGCTAAGAGTCAGTACAGATCATGCCACGACATTTGAGTAGGCCAAAAGCAAGAGCTCCTAGGTTGGCTGAGCCAAACTCCTCTGTGGCCTGGCTTCGCTGGAGCCAGAAGAAACACATTGGGAAGGGTTTGGCTCCACCTGTGTGAACATTTTTTGCATGGACAGAAAACACTGTAAAGGGGGAAAACGTGGGTATGGGGGTCACAGCCTTCCTCTGGCAAAGAGCAGACATGGAGCTGTGGCAGTAACTTTCCTTCCACATGACCATGGGTGAGCATTCGACCTTGCTGTTAGCTATGGGCTGCTGCTGGAGCCTGGCCTTTCTGTCGAATGATCTCTGTTCTCTCTCCCATGGGTGCTTCTAAGCCAATCTATGCAGTGGCACACTGCACACAGCTACGTGCTGTTTAGATACAGGAGATGTCTGCCCAGCCCTCTTGGGTTTCCCTGAACTTCCTGCTGGTCTGTGCACTTCCGATAGTCCCAGCACCTGTCAGGTCTGATGTGGTTTTGTTTGCACCTCCTGACTGTCAAATCGCTGATTCTTGCTCCCGCGCTTTATCGGCAGAATGTGTGCTGCCGAGCTGGAGCAAGCAGGCTGGTCCCATCGAGGTGTCTTTGCTGGTTCCAGCGGCTTCACTGGGGGCCTCCAATGAGCAAAGACAGGTCACTTAAGGAGTCTGCATTAGACCTGGGGCCATGAGACCTGTCTCTCCAGTCTATGTCCTGAGGTGGCCTGATACAGATGCTAGTAGAGGTCTTAGCCAAGTATGTGAGCTACAGCAAGGAGAGGTATTTGCCCTGAATAGCGTTGGCTTTAGCTGGTGATAGAGGGATAAGCATCTATTGGGTCAGTGTCTGGCAGTGTGGAAAGCCCCGAGATCCTGTGTGGTTGCTGATGCCTGAATGACCCAGTGATCCCCTGGGCTTTTCTGCAGGTTTCATTCCCTGCCAGCAGAACATTTCCTGCGTCATTTCCCAACAGTAGCAAAATATGCCTAAATCCTTATCTCCAGTCTGTCAGCTAATTCTTCTGTGGGCCGGGAGCAACGCTGTCAAATCAGGCTGTGAGTGTGACTCCAGGCTCTAGGCAGCTGATAAGCGTGTTGCTGCTGTATGTAAATAGGCTTCCTGAGGGCCCCAAAGCAGTCCTAGTGCAGCCATCATTTCCAGCTCAGCGTTCAGCCAGCCTCGGCTCCTCTGCTGGGCGTCAAGGCTCAGAGCGTAAGTGAAGCCCAGGTTCGCCTGCAGTATAACAGCATTGGGTTGCAATAGGGACACGGGGGTGTAGATTTTGGAAGGCTTCAGAGCTGCAGATCGGATTGCACTTGCTCAATTCGTATTTGGTTGGTGGACTCTGGAGCTGGTGTGGAAAATCTTGCTGTATTCACAGCAAAGTTTGTGTCTCTTTGGTCTTTCCATCAGATATGACGCAGGGAAGTCTCTTCTTTGCCTTCATTCATTGAAATCTCTGGTCCCGTCATGGGTGTGTTTGGCTAACAGAGGAGCCCTCACTCTTGAGGTCTTCACCTTGACCAGCCTCTGTCCTGAGCAGGGTAGGAAGGAGGAGAGGTCTTCTCCAGCCTCAGCCATTGCTGAGCACCAGGCAAAGCCCCACTCTCAGAAGTGACTACGAGCCTCCCTCTTACTGAAAGGAGGGGGCAGGGGGCTAGCCTCCTGCGTGCTGGGCTTACGAAGGGATTTAGACAACTAAAAAAGCAAAGCTCCTGTGAAGTCCTGGTGACTGAGTGTCCCTTCCCATTGAGGATAATAAGGAGACGTCAGGGAGTTTTAGATAGCGGTGTCAGTGGCTTCTTGAAGCTCCTCATCCCCTTCTAATTTGGCCTGTAGGAGCTTAAGCCCCTTTTGCGTGGGAAGCCGGCATCCTACATCATTGGGATGCTTTGTAAAGGGGGGTCAGATCATGCAGCTGTGCCTAGAAATCCCATCCTGCCGGGCACGGCAGGCTCTGGGAGCGTCCCCGGCCCAAGGGGGCCCCGCAGGGCAGAGCCAGCCCTGCGCCCCTCGGCCAGGACTCAGCTGGAGAGAAAGGGTCCAGCCTGCCCCCGGGGAAGCTAGGGGGAATTTTCCATTGATGCCCTTGCCAGCACGGCTGACACTCTTGCTGCTTTAAAACATAAACATGTTTTGTTTTGCTCAATCCAAAGCTTACAGCAGATGTTTTATGACTATTCCACCAATGAGGGGAAAAAAAGGGCTGCTGAAAAGGGCCAGCATCATGGGTTTTATGAGAGGGTTTTATTAAATTGGCGTTTTATTGTTCAGCGAGGGAGGGAAGGCATCAGCCAAGAGGCAGTGAATCCAGTTTAAATGACTCCCATATTATGGGTGTGGAGTTCATTATGGGCCAGTTTGTGGCGCACTGGGCTGGGGCTCTCAGGGCAACGGATCCGGGATCTTCAAACAGCCCGTCCTCCTCCTTCCCCGTTCCTCTGCCTCCCACTTCACTGTCAGCATCAGTGCTGGCATTCAGGACTGGCGTGACAGCCAAGGGGCCTGCAGCAGTTGTGCCGATAGGGTCAGGAGCCAGTGGTCCTTCCCGCCGTGCCTCAGTTTCCCTGCCTGGAGAGCCAGGGCAGCGCGTGGGCATGAGGCAGTGCGAGGCAGTGAGGAATTTGGCTGCGCGGCCGATGCATGGCATGGATGTGCATGGGGGGGGGGGTCTCAGCCCGTTGCCCCCTGCCCTGGGTCATGCCCCGTCAGCGGGGCAGGGTCTGTCCCCACGCGGAGCTGGTGTTGCCCTGGCCATCCCCAGCTGGGCGCTTTCCTCCTCATCCCCTCAACTGAGAGCATTTCGCCCTTTCGCTGGGAACACTTAAGGAATAAAATCAATGCAAATGTTGCTGCGAGCGGCTCCGGTTCCCGTTCGAAGAGCTCCTTGGGGACAGTCCTAAGCTCAGCTCTACATCTGTCAGCGCCGTGGGGGGATGCTTTGCACCAGCTCCCTTTTGTCTCCTGACCAGGCCAAACAGCAGAGCCATTGCCTCCTCGGAGGCCCGGTGCCGCTGAACCCCGTTGATTTGCGCGAAGCTAAGGTGTGCGCTGAAGCAGGCTCCGAGGGGCCGCGTCCACGTTGCCGTCAGCCAGCGGGCATCGGCCCTGGCCCGAGCGCACTCGCCCCATGCCGAAAGGAAGGAAAACCTCTCTCTGTGCCGGTGCCCCCAAAAAGAAGTCATAATTTTCCTTCTCTGTGTCATGCTGCGGCTGCTAAATTGGAGGCTCTGGTTTGGCTACGGCTGACTACTGCCTTGTGCGTGACTTTGTTCCAGGATGCTCAGAGGCAGCAACGGAGCTGAGCTAGGGTGAAAGTCGGGGTTTTAGGGGGAGCTCAGGGACCCTCACTGCCGCTGCCCATGGAGAGAGCTAAGGGCTTGGGCCGGAGGCAGGCTGGTGGGGGACCCTTCAGCATCTCCCCTTTCCCAGGAGAGACCAGCTGAGCAGTGCGGTCACCTCTTTAGCACACCCCAAGGATGCTGTGGGCGATGCAGGGTGACACAGGGAGGGTTTCGAACGCTGTCAGACAGCAAAGCAGCTTTTCCGGAGAAATAGCTGGGTCCTGAAATACCCCGAGCAGCTGTGTTTATCTGAACACGCTCATTTAGAGAGATGCTCAGCTGTGACGTGGGCCGTTAGTATAAACATCGCTCCGCGTGCCCAGACCGGAGCCACGAAGGGCGTTGCTCAGTTAACGGCGTTAAGACAAGCCAGCACCTCCCCAGCATATAATCTGTGGGCTTGGGAAATCAAAACAACCCTAATCTGTCCCGGGGCTCAGCTGAGAAACGGGACGATCTTTTCAAGCTCGGCGGTTTTTCCAAACACCCCCAGTTCAGCCCAGGGCTGCTTTCACCCCAGCCCCGTCCTCCGCAGCTGAGGGAAAGCTCTGCTCCGTCGGGGTTGTGCCGGGTTGGGGCAGGGGAGCAGCCGGCTCCACGCGTGCGCGTGTCCGTTCGCTTCCACCCGCTGGCGCCGGCGTCCCCCCACGCTGTGCCGCGGGGCTCGGGGACCCGTTGTCCCCTCTCCAGAGCCAGCGTCCCCGACTGCCCGGCTCCCCCAGGGTGCTGGCCCTCCTGCTCGCCTCTGCACGGCACCTGCTTTCTGCGGTGCTCACACCCAAAGGCCCAGGGTCGGATCAGAGCAATGCGCTGCTGCTGCAGCCACCCGGCAGGCAGGACACGCTCCTCCCAAAGCACTAGGTGGGACTGGCACCCTTCGCTGGGTCTTCACCCCCCACCCCCACCAGGCCTGCGAGCATCACTCCTGCAGCTCCCAAGCAAGCAAGGACCGAGCCGGACAGGCATGTTTCCCCTGTGCTAAGTGATTTCTCCTAAGATCTCTGGCAGTTTGCTCTAGCAGCCTGGGATGGAGCCCCGGGAGGAACGGCTGGGCCTCTCTGCGCTGGGGTGCATGTCGGGCTTGGCACAAGCAGCCCCTTCCTTACTCGCCCGCTCAGTCCCTGGGGACCTTTACAGCTCTCGGGGCCCTTTGGGCACAGGCAGATGCCTCCCCCTCCGGATGGGCCCTCAGGGAGGGACATGGCATCCCCCAGCACCCTTCCCTCATGCGGGCGCTGTGCCAGGCCCCCCCCCCAGCCCACGCCTGCGGTCCTCCCTGCTAACCGCTCTGCCTCGCTTGCTCTCTCCGCAGGAGAAGAAAGGCCAGGAGGTTAAGAAGGGCCCTGAGGTGGAAATCGCAAAGCTGGACAAGCTGCTTAACCTGGTGAGGGAGCCGGCCAGCCAGGCAGGGCAGTGAGCGGCGGGAGGCGGGCAGCTCGGCCGGCCGAGCGGGACGCCTGGCCCTGCCGCGCCGGGCACACAAGCCCTCCTTTGAGCAGCGCCTGCTTGTCATGCACGCCGCGGGCCCCACACCGCCAGCGCTTTGCTTAGCGTAGCGCGAGCGCTTCGCCTCCGTGCCCGGACAAATAAACAGAGCTGCTGAAAGGCGCCCAGTGTGCAGAGCCGTCTCCGCGCGCAGCCGGCACCTCGCTGGGCCCCGCAGCCCTCAGCCTCGTCCCCGCTCTCGGCCGCCCTCGCGCCGAGCGAGAGCCCCGCGGAGGCCAGGCGAGGGCTGGGATGGTTTCGGCTGGGCCCCCCAGCACCTGGGCTGCACCGTCCCAGCGAAGAGCAAGGTGCCCCGAGCCGGGGCTGTGCCCCGTCACGCGTGGTGGCCGGAGCGAGCAGCCACCGAACGAGCAGGAGCCTGCGGCCGCAGTGGGCAACCCTGCAGCACCGCAGCCAGCTGTGGGCTCGCGTAGGCTTGGTGCCCTCTCTTTTGGGGTGGGAGCCCAGGCCAGAGGATGCTCGGGGAACTAGGCTGGCTTCACGGGAGAGGGATGTGCCGGTGCTTAAGCTGGGGTATCAATCAGAGCAGCTGTCCGCCACCCGCTTCAGTCAGCTCACGCCTCCCCTCTCCCCGGAGCGGGCTGGACCCGGCGTTCGGCTGCCCCTGCCCAGCCGACGGCCGCAGGAGCGGCCGGGCGCGCTGGCTTGCAGCGCCTGCTCGCCGCTCGCGGCTTTGCAGCAGAGGGATTAGCTGCTGCGTGGCTGCGGTGGCAGTAGGAGCCGCGGTGGCCTCGCTGCATGCTGATGAGCCGCCATCGGCTGCTGCCGCCGGAGCCCTGCGCGCGGCAGCCGGGGCCGGGGACCAGCGGCGCTCGTGCCACCGGCTAACGGTGGTGGCGGGTGACCTCTGCCCGCCCCGCTCACCCACATCCCCCACGAGTGTCCTGTGCCCTGTAACTTTAGGCCACGACTTGGAAACCTGCTGGTGCTTTTAGCATGAGGGCTGGGGGTGCTCACCGCCGACGGCTGCATGGCATGAAATACCCAGGCGCGTTCCTCACCTGGGGTTTAAAAGCCGCAGGCGGCTGCAGACACGAGCCCTTCCTCCTCCCGGTCTCCCAGCAAACCGCTCGCACCCTGCAGGGACATCAGCCGCCAGCTGTGCGCCCGCGGTGCCTGCTCAGGGCTGCGGGGACGGACAGGCCGCAGCGCTCCCCCCAAACGGTGCCCGCGCCGGGGCGCAGGGCAGAGCTCGGAGACGCCACCTGGCTCCTACGATCCGTTTATTAGCCTAGTAAAAACACCACTGCAAAGGGACACGTTAGCTACGCCTGGCGGCGGGGCACCCACACGGGAAGGGATCGCGGGCTTAGCCAGGCCCGGCCATGCCCGCGCGGGGCCCCCGGCTCTCGCGCCGCCGGCGCAGCCCAGCCCTCCGGCCCCTTGTCGCAGCGGCTGCGCCGGCGGGGAGCGGTCACCCCGGAGCCCCCTGCTCCGGCTGCTGCTGGGCAGCGAGCGGGGCCGGCGGACGGGCCGGGCCCGCGGCGAGTCCCCGCGGCGCCCGAGCCGCCGTTGGCACCAGCTGGCAGCCCCCAAGCGATGGGGCTGGAAGACCCTTCGGCACTGTTTGCCCGGGCGCCCGCAGCTCTTCGGGAGCCTCTCGCCTCCCCGCCACTTCCAAATATCCCTGTCCCAGCTCTCTGCCCCCCCCCGGGCTCAGCAGCCAGGAGGAGGGCAGTTTGCACGGCAGTGTTGGTGCTAACGCTGGAGGGGACCCGATGGGCACACCGGGGACAAAGGGACGAGCCGAGCAGCCCTCTGCCCCCTCCTGGCTCACACAAACAGCTGCTGGGGCAGGTGGGTGCCAAACGCCCCCTGCTCTCCCAGCACCCACTGCCCAAAGACCCTGGGGACCCCTAAGGCCCAGCTGCAGCTGCCAGGGCCGCTTGGGTGCCACCGGCTGCATGCCACCACGAGGCACCCAGAGCCCGACAGGCCCTGCTGCCTCCCCGCCGCCGACCGGCCCCGCTCAGCTCTGCGGGTGCCGCCATCCGCGAGGCAAGGGCAGAGCGCGGCCGCGGGCCGGGGCTGCGGAGGAGCACCCCGGCTAGCCCCGAAGGCAGGGCTCGCCCGCGGGTGGGCTGCCGCCACGCCGGCCGGCTGCCCGGAGAGGCAGGCGGGCCGTCCCCGCGGCGCGGCCCCGGCCGCAGGCGCTGGCCTCGCGCCTGCGCTCGCTGGCTCTCCATCCCCACGGTCGCTGCGGGCATCCGCGGAGATTTCGGGCACCAAAACCGCACGAAGGAAGGGCTCTGCCCAGCTTCACAGCACCTGCCAGCCGCTCAGCGCCCCCCCCGGCTCTCATCCTGTCCGGCCCAGCACCCCAGCTAGCCCAGTCCCAGGGCGGATGCGGTGTCCGGACTTGTGCAACTCCTTCGGCACAGCCAGGCAGCCACCCAGTCCCAGAGCCCTCGGCCGACCGGGTCCAGACGTGGGGCAGCAACAAGAGATGAAGGGCTCGGCCGCCAACCCTTCCCGCGAGCGCTCGGCACCGCCTGCCCGCTCGCCGCGCCGCTCACGGCTGCAGCAGATACTTCTCTTCGTTCCTCGTCTCGTCCCCGTCGGAGGACGGGCTCTTCTTCGGGCAGGACGGGGTCCTGCAGGCCTTGCAGAGGATGAGGAACAGGATGAGGATGAGCAACGCGATGACGCAGTTAAAAGAAATAGCGACGACTGCTCCGGTGGAAAGAGCCGCCCCCATCGCCTCTGCCCCGCGGGGCAGCCCCGCTCCACGGTGAAACGCCGGGCCCCCGGCCAGCCCCCGGCCTCAGCCCGCTACTCCGGATGCGGGCGCAGCGACGGAGAGCGCAGCGTCCGCCGGCAGGCATTGGCGGGGGACGACGGCGACGACCGCAGCTGCCGAGGGCCCCGGCTGCGGTCCCGGCAGCGGGGCAGCCCCCCAGCGCTCCAGGCTGGGCCCCCGCTCCGGGGAGGGGAAGGCGAAACGGCTCTTCGGCACGTGCTGCCCAGCTCGGCGGACGAGCAGGGCCACGGCGGCAGCAGCAGCAGGACGGCGTCACCCGAGTCGCAGCTTAGCCGCGCGGAGCTACGACCTCGGCGGTTGCTTCACAGCGATGCTTGCAGCCAAAAAGGACCCAACGGCCAGGCCTCGGCTTCCCCTCCTCCAGCAGCACCACGGGGACACCAGGACGCCGCTCCTCCCTCATGCACCTGGAAAGGAGAAAGTGTCACCGTCACCGCCGGGACAAGGGTGCAGGTGCCCGAGGGTTTGCAGGAGCGACAGGGCTGCCAGCAGCCACTTCCCCTGCCTCCCGAGCAGGGAGCTGCCACCGTCTGCAAACCTCCCCGTCGAGGCGTTCAGGGCCAGCTCCCGGCTGCGCCACGAGCCGGTCCCGCTCTGCCAGGGCGGGAAGAGAGGGAAGCTAGTGCTCGGCTGGCAGAGCCGCTGAGCCCAGCGCCCTGCTGCCCTCGGCTCTGCCACCTTCCTCCGAGGTGGCTGCCTGGGCAAGGCATGGAGATGGGACTGCAAGCAGGTGGTTTGGCCCCAGTGAACGGTTCTGGGGTTGCCCGGCCCCGAGGATGCTGGGATGCACCGTGGGGACAGGGAGCTGCTCACCTCCGAGCCCGCGGCCCCCTCCGCAGAGGTTTGAGAGGCTGGAGCATCTCCCGGGACACCCCAGAGGCAGCTGCTGTTCGCGGGGAGCCTTTCCAGTCACCACGGGAGAGTCACGCCGTGCTCCACAACCCGCTCACCGGCCCCCACGGGGCCAGAGCCCACGCGTGTCCCCCAGGCCCCAGCAGGGCACACGCAGCATCGGAGGGGCGAGCAGGTGTGCAGGGCTCTGCCCAGGGCTGCCCTCTCCCGTCATCTGAGCTGGCAGCAGGACCCCAACCAACGGAGGGGACACAGGGGACGCCGGCTGGCTCCCGGCACCTAATGGCAGGGCAGGTCGTCAGGCCCAGGCTGGCAAACCTCCGCTGCGGGAAAGCAGCCAGGTCCGACGGCCTTCGCTGGCCCCCACATCTGCAGCCTCGCTGCCTTCAAGGGGCCGGGAGAGGAGGCGTCTGCCGCCAGCACCCCAAGGACGGGTCCCCCGGGAGCGAGCCGCGGGGCCAGCGTCACCCGACGCCCGGAGCTCTGCGGCTCTGGGCAGCCGCGGCGTGCCCAAAGCGGGACGCAGCCCGCCGGGGCGCCAGCAGCCCGTCCCAACCGCAGCGTCCCTGCCGCGCCGCCAGCCCGTCTCCGGATGACTCGAAGCGCGCTTGGCCCGGCTCTAGCCTCCCCTCCACCCTCCGTGTGGTTTTTCTTTTCCGTCCCTCCCGTGCCAGCCGGACGGCGGTGGGAGGCCGCCCCGGCGGACACCCCGCCACCCCGCGCCCGCCGAGCGGGCACCCGCCGGCAGCGGCATTTGGGACGGGGAGGGTTGAAATCCCCCCGCTCGCTTGGCTGAAGCGGACCCCGCACGGCGGCAGCGACGGCGCCCTCGACCCTCCGCGCCGCACCGGTGGGGCAGGCCCGGGGGGGACCCGGCACCCCCTGCATCCCCCCCTCTGCCAGCCCCGAGGGGCCCCGGGAGCAGCGGGAGCCCCTTCCCCCGGGGCGGCGCTCGGGCCGCCGCCGCCGATGATGCCCGGCCGCCCGCCGGGGGGCCCCGCCGCTCCGCTGCCGGCAGCGGCACCCGCCGGAGCCGCCCCCCCCCCCGGCCCGGGGCCCCGGCGTTACCTGGCTCCGCTCGGCGGCGGGCAGCCGCGCCGCCCCGCCGGGCAGGCGGCGGGACCCCCGCCGGCGGGCGGCGCTCGGGCCAGGCAGAGCCGGGCCGGGCCGGGCCGAGCTGGGCTGGGGGGGCCGGAGCGGGGCCCGGTGCGGGTCGGGCCCGGTGCGGGTCGGGCCGCCCCGTCGGTGCCGCAGCCCGGCGGCTCCCCGCTCCCTCCCGCCGGCATCGGGAGGGCGGGGCTTCGCGGCGCCCCGCCCTTCGGACCGCCCTCGGCTATTGGCTGACGACCCCCGCCAGCCGCGCGCCATTGGGCGAGCCCTCGGCCTCGGCCACGCCCCCTCCTCCCCGTTCCCACGTGAGCGGCGGTGAGCGGCGCCCGGGCAGGGCGGGCTGCGGGCTCGGCTCGGCCCGGTTCGGCCCGGCTCGGCTCAGCCCGGCCCGGCTCGGCTCGGCTCGGCCCTGCCCGGGCTCTGCCGGGCCGGCGCCGGGAGGGGGAGCAGGCGGGGTGCGTGGGGAAGCCGCGCGGGGCGCCGCGCCCCCCAGCCCGGACGGCTCCGGCGGGGCTGGGGACACCCGTGGGCTCAGCGTCCCCCGCTCGCCCCCTCCGGCCGGCCCGTCGGGCCGTGGGCAGCGTGGCGCCGGCTGCAGCCCCCCCCCGCCCCGCATCCCAGCACCCCACGGCCAGCAGGGTGCGCGGGGGGCTCTTCCCATGGGGGCACGAAGCCGGGGGGCCGTGCGGGGTGCCGTGGCCGGCTGCGGAGCCCTGGCCAGCGAGGTCTCGGCTTCGGGCCGGGCGCTGCCCTGCCCCAGGTCGGTTAGAGCAGTGCCGGGCCACGAGGCGAGGCTGCAGAGGGGTGACGCGTCCAGCACGGGGTGCCCGTCCCCCTGCGTGCCCGCGTCCCACCTCCCCGGAGGCAGCTCCTGGGCCAGGACCCAGCAGGGAGCCTGGGGCCCGGCTCCCTCCTCCTCTTCACGTGGGACCACCCTGGCACCTAGAGGTGCTCCAAAAAGCCGTGCCCGGGACGCGAGCCGCGGGACGGCACAGAGGGTCCTCGCACAGTAAAGCCAAACGCCCCGCGGGATCAGACCCACTAGCTGAGCCACCCAGGGCCAAGCTGCAGGGAAACGGCCGAGCGTGGTGGGAGGGCGGCTTCGTCCCCGAAGGAGCCGCTTGTCACCTGAGGGGTCAAGGGAGCAGGGCTGGGGGCGGCCCGAGGCACGGAGCGCAGCGCACCCTGCCGCTGCCCCCCCGGCTGTGCTCCTCACGCCCCCGTCCACCTCCAAACCCACCGTCCAGCCTTGCCCGGCCCGAGCCGCCGCAGGCGCCCGAGCGCGAGGCGAGCGAATTTTCGGCAGGGAAGAGCCCCGGACGAAGCAAAAGTGGTTCGGAGCCCGTCTGCCACGCAGTCGGTCCTCTCCAGCACCCTGTTTCACCGGCAGGGCTGCGGGCGCGAGAACCAGCCCTGTCCCTGCCGGACGGGGTGCACTGCAGGGTCCCGGGGAGCATCCCGGAGTGCAAAACGGGGTCCCCCCCCCGCCGTTTCAGGGGATGAGAGCAACTGTCCTCGGGGATCGCTCAGGTCCCAGCTCCCGCTTCAGGGCGAGGAAGGTGCAGCCACCTCCCCGGAGGGGACCCACCTCGCCGGGCCCGCGGGAAGGCTGCTCACGCCGCGGCCGTCCGGGCCGAGGGGGCAGCCCCACAGCCTCTCCTTGGAGGGGCCTGCGAGCAAACAGAGCCTGCTCGGGTACCGGGGAGGGCTCTGCCCTCCCGGCGAGGGATGCCGCGGCCCCGCAGGACCCAGCATCACCAGCGCCACCAGCGAGAGCTCTGCCCTGCCACTCGCCTGTCCGCACGGAGGTGGCACCCCTCGCCTTCGATCTCCCGCCTCAGCAGGCTGGGTGGGGAACGAGGTGCCCCGGACCCTCCTTCCTCCCTGCCTGCAGCAGCGTTACGGCCCGGGGCGGCCCGCCTGGCTCCTCACGGATCAGCGCAAACCTGTCGCACCAGGGCAAAGACGGAGCTGGAGATGAGCTCCGCGTTGGCAAGTGAGCTAGGGACCTCTCCTGGCTGAGGGGAGCAAACCCGACAGGCTGTGCAGGGGGCCGCGCGTGCCGCAGGCTGCCCGACCCGCTCAGCGCCCGGGAACGCCACGCTCCTTGGGTTTGAGGCGTCGTTCACCGCACGCTGCCATCGCAGGGTGAGGCTGGGTTTTCGGGCGCCTTCGGACTTGAGATCCTTCTGCGGCAACTGGAGCTCCCAAAGAGGCCGGGGCAGCACCTGCCGCTTCCCCGCCAGCGGAAAGGCAGCAAGTGCCCAAAAGCGGGGGCCGACTCGGTGCGCCGCCCCCAGGAAGGTCTGCTCCTTGCGCAGCCGGGCCGCCGCCAGCGCCCTGGGGAGGGAAGCTCGGCTGACTATTTAATAAGAGCAGTCTCCTCCTTGGATGTGAGGGAACAGCAGCTGGGAACAGCAGGGCTCTGGCAAAGACAAATAACCTTAGCTTAACTCTGCTCCATCTCCAGGTTTCATCTGCTTTGGCCATATACTAAAACGCCTCATCTGCTCTCACAGGTACCTCGTGCAGCCGGGCGAGGAGAGCGGGGCCAGGATGAGGCCGACCGAACAGCCCGCGCGCTGCGGCAAGGCTGCCGCCGTGCCCCTGAGGTTCCTCAGCAGTCACTCCAGAACGTTTCCACGAGATTTCCCCCAAAATAGCTTATTTTCCAGTCTATGAAAACAACAGAAACCTTTTCACAAGCTCCGAAGCTGCATCTCATCACACGCACCCGCGTAAGGGCGCTGCTCATGCCAGCCACGTCAGGCAGGCTGTGTTACACGCCTCATGCGGCATCATCTCCCATTTTAAATGTTCCTTTCAGGATGAAGTGAGACAACATATGTAAAATCAGCAATGTTTAATTCCAGACCAGCATGAGCTCGACACAGACACTTGCACCTAACGCTACAAAATTGGAGCAGTAGGATACAGCCAGCACCGCGCGTTCACAACTTTACGAGGTGTAACGCTGCCCCATCCTTTCTATCCATCTGGTGGACAAGCATGTCTGAACAGCAGCTGTGCTTTACTGAGAGCTAAACCCAGACTACCTATAGCCAAAGCATCCTCGGGGGGAGGGAGGGGAAGGTGTTTACTAGCCTTGAGAACAACTCAGATTATTGTCTTCGACTTTTCCTTTTTTTAATTGAAGATCACAAGTTAATTCCCTTTCCATTACTTCTTGGTTTTGTATGTCATTACGTTTAGACTCCGAAGATGACCCCTTTTGCTGCGTGGCCCTCAACAACAGAAGCTGCTGCTAGCCAGAAAGACACTGTTGAAATACTCAGAAAGCATGTTTTCATACAGCTTCTGTAGTTTGGGGAAACATGTTAAGAGGCAAAGGAATGAAATGGCTCATCCACGAGTGAGAATAAGCATCAGACAAAAACAAATCGTGCAAGGGTCTGGCACCGTTCTGGCTTGGTCTGGGAGCTCAGCCTGTGCCCTGATGCAAGTTAAAACGCCATGCAGGCGGAGGAAGTCTCAGGCTTGGCTGTGAAGGTCTCCTGCCACACAGGTAAGGCACCACCTCTCCCCTTTCACCCTTTCTCTAGGCATTTGTTTCCCATGGATTTGAAAGGATCCCTCAAAGTAGAGCAGTTGTGGCAGTTCTGCACAGGCTGACAGATACTAACTGAAAAGGAAGTAGAGTAAGGAGGACAGGCAGTGGTTTAAATCACAACACGGTTTAAGCAGGTGGTGTTCTGGCAAGAGTTCAGGCTTTCAGAGTAACAGCACTTTCTTCCTGCCCTGTGTTTACTTACCTCAGCTGCTCCAGAAGTAAAACTGTAGAGCAAGAAAAGATGCTGTGTCTCATTTAATTTAACAAAGTTTGGGCCAAGAACTTAAGACTGCAATTCTTGGCAGTTTAAAAAAAAAAAAAAAAGGCAAAAAGCTTCCCAGAAGAAACAAGCGCTGACCCTTCTTTGGATATTGAAGGTGAACTGCAAAGGAAGGAAAGAAAAAATATCCCCCCCCCCCTCCCCAAACACACACCACGGCCCACTTACAGTTCCTTTATGAGAGAAAAAACTTCCCACATGCAGGTTCCCTTCCTCCTCAGAAGCAGGTTAAAGCCCAAAGGTTCAGCCCACAGCCACAGCTGCAGTTCTATCACTAATGTTTAGAAAATGACCTCCAGCACGATGAGAAAGACATCACAAATTTCACATTAAATAAAGAAGAAACTTTATTTTAAACCCATTTCTATGTATCACAAACGAGCAGAAAAGGAAAACAGTGTGCTTTGGAGCTAACCATTACCACAACCCCAGGGCACTCGCACAGCTTCAGGATTTCGGGCCGATTATTAGATCAGTCAACTCCTGACACTTTGGCAGATAGAGGGCATCATCTGCCAACTCCACAGAGGAGGTCAAAGGAGGACAGAAAGGATGCAACTCTCACAAAATCACAGATGGAGTCATATCTGAGGAGAGATTGCAGCCCTACATTCAAACCATAAGGCTGCCACAAGGGATTACGAGAAGACGGACTTTCAGGCACAGATTAAGTGGCTGATCCAGCCCAGTACCGTGTTTTCTGTATACACAAACTCTGGCGACACAGGCAGCAGCCAGAAATCCAAGCTGGGTCACACCTCCCATCTGCGCCACAGCAAGAGCCACCTCCTCCTCCAACACGAGCGGGTGGTGTGCTGCACCTGCTGCATCTCCCCGAGCAGCTTAAACCCAGCTCAGTGAATAGCCATTAATTTGGGCCCCCTGACGAGATGCCAATAGTCCATGCTCAAATAGAGATGGTTCCCATCTGGTTCATTCCTCAACCACAAGCTACAGAGTACTGGCAGCCTTTGACAAGCCAACTTGTCAAAACACAGTTTCAGACAGCTACAGTCATGTCCATTTTGAAACAGCAACTTCTCCTACCCTCCCCTAACAGCTCTGCAAGCCCATGTGTTCAGCAGCTTCCCAGCTACAGTAGCTGGCTTGTTCCTTAAATCCCCCAAGTTACACCCAAACGCGTCGTCTTCGTCTCAGGACTTTTCGCAGGACTCCTCATGCTCTCCGACAGACCGAGGGTGCTTTCCTGTGTTGCCAGCTCCTCTTCCTGCACCCTGCTTCCTCTTCATTTGACCCTGGGACTCTGCTTTGAGTGTCTCAATCCAGAAGGCTTCAAAAGAACCTGGAGCCTGATATCCAGGCTCTTGGGGATCAAGGGCATCTTTGCTGAGCAAGACACATATGGCAGGAATGTTTCTCTTCACTGTCAAGGCATCGAGGCCTGCCTCAGGCACAATGGGTTCCCAGATCTCTTCGATCTGTTTGAAGAGCACTTTGGTGATCTGGTGGAGTTCTTTGAGCCTTCGTTTCATGATTTCCACACAGGTAATGGTCTTGCTGACGGCCTTGCCCGAGCCAGTGAAAAGGATCTGCCTCACCGAGTCCAGCTCCATCTTGCCAATAGCATATCCCATCAGGTTTCTGATTTTGCTCCCATCCTTCACCTTCATCTCAATAATATCAGGGGGCAGGTCAGTGAAAGGAAGAGGACAAGGCTTCTCCACAATCTTGGTCTTCTTATAGTTCTCCATTCTGCAGTGCTGAAAAGGAAAATGGATCCATTAATACTTGTAACTATGGCTCAGAAAACCAGTCTCTGTAAGTTTACCCCTCCAGGTCAGAGCAAGAAGTACAGTGGGATCCATGACTTTTCAACATCCTCTGCCAACTTTGCAGCGACTCGGTAACTGAAGCAATAGTTTCATTTACTCCTTCTAATGTGGTAAAACCCAAGAAACTCCTCATGCTGCACCCAGCATATTTGTAAGAAAAGGCAGTATCTACTTGGAAGTTACTTGTGCAGCCTAATTACAGCAAATTAGTGTGATTTTGGGTATCCTAAAGCCACGTGGAAAAACTCAGCAGGTCCAGAAAAACACCTGCACTTGACAAACATCTCTCGTAACTGCTGCTCAGTGAAATTCTCAAACAAGTCAGCTATAATCTTTCCCCAAAAGGGCAATTTTAATTTATCAGAATCAGAGATCCTAAAAGACCACATAAAAAAATATCAACAAGAAAGTCAAAACTAATCCTGCTGCAGTCACTGGAATCTCAGTCTCCCTCCGCATATACCTACAGCATAAGCTTTCCCACAGGACAGCCTGGCCCTGAAAAACAGAAGGTAGAAGGAACAGGTCTAGTTTTGCGAGCCTAAGCAGGATGAAAGGAAAAATACAAGCAGTACCTCAGCCAAAAGCACAGAACAAATGGGAACAGAAAGCAACGGGATATCTACCACTGCTGCATCCCATCAGCAGTACTAAAACACGCACGCTATGAACCTGGGCATATTTCACCTTCAGCAACTCGAGCATGTTATAGAAACAGACTCATGGGAAGGTTTGGGGAGGGGGTACATAAGCAGAAAGGACCTAGCTCCTTAGCCTAGATATAAGGCCAGGGATCAGATATTTGATGACACAGTACAGCTAACAGCAGAAGACTGTGAGCCACGGGTTGGAGACACGTGGCCAGTAAGAAGCAGGCACACTATGAACACGTAAGGGGCTTTCAGAAGGAAAGTGAATAAAGACAGAGAGGCCCAGTCACTTGGCAGGAGGGTGTGCTAAGTGAGTGTGCTAAGGCAGCGTCCCTCCACCTCTGCCTTCCTGACTGATGCCGGGCTAACCTTTCACCAACCACCCCACAGGGAAAACCAAAGCCACCTCAGCATGCAGCACTAATGCCTCCTTAGCCTTACGCCTGGAGGCTCACCCCCTAGGCCAGCTCATCTCCTCTGCTGCAGCCAGAGCCAGCCTCTCAGGTCCCATCCCCAGTGGAGAAGGGACAGGTCGGTGCCCCTGTTCTGTATTTAGGAAGCACGTGCCCTCCCTGGAGGCCCTCACCCCAGCCTGGCTGCAGGCCTCCCTCTCCTCTGTGGGGCCCAGCACAGGCTGGGGAAGCAGGAGGGCCAGACCCCTGCAATAAGGGGCACCGCTGCTATAAGGGATCCGGCCTGCCACTGTGGGGACAACGGGGGGGCTGGCTTTTGGCTCTAAGGCTTGCAGGGGGCTATAGGGGGTGGTGGCAGGCGGCTGGATCACGCTGGAGAGGACGTGCTGGGAAGTGGCGGGGTGGGGGGGGGTTATGGCGGCCTGGCAATGGGAAACGGCCAGGCCGCTGCTATAGGGGTCGGGGGGGAGGGGCAGGCCGGGCCCCACTACTGCGGACGGGCAGGGGAGGCCAGGCGGCTCGCAGAGGGGCCTGAGGGGAGGCCAGGCCGCTGCTGCGGGGGAAGGCGGCAGCGGGGCGGACGGGTAAGGGAGAGGGGGCAGCCCCGCCGAGGGGCTCCGGGGGGGGGGAGAGGGAGGGAGGGAGGGAGGACGGAGCCCGGCCGCCCCCGCCGCAGGGCAGCACGCACCGCGAAACGCCTCTCACCTGCCGCCACCTCAGCGCGCCCGGCGCTGCTCGCCACAAGATGGCGGCGGGGGGGGGGGGGGGGGGGGCGAGGCCGTTGGCGGGGCGGAGCGCGCGGGGCAGGGGGCGGGGCGACGCCGCCGGCGGGGGCAGGGCGCAAGGGGCAAGTGGGCGGGGAGAACGGGGCAGGGGGCGGGGCGACGCCCCTGGCGCCCGCCCCCGCCGCCCTGTTCTCAGCATCGCGGGTCTGTGGCGTCACAGCGGCGGGTGTGTGACGTCACAGCGGCGCCGACGGGGACCGCTCCGCAGTCAACCCGTGGCGCCGCGCTGGGCGCCCTGGGGCCGGCGCCGGGCCGGGCTGGCTCCCCTCGAGGCCCTGCTCGGCCCCGGCCTCCTGCTGCTGGTGGCTGCTGCCGCCCTGCTGGCTGCTGCCTGGTGGCGCTGGGCGCTGGGCGAGGGCCCCGGTCCCGGCCCCGGTCCGGAGGTGCATCCCACCGGCAGCAGCAGCAGCAGCGCCGGGGCCGAGCCGCGGTGCCGCCGGGCCGGCTGCGCCCGCTGTGCGGCGGCCGCCCGGGAGCTGCAGCGGCGGGTGCTGGCGGCGCGGGCCGGGCCGGCGGCCGGGCTGGGGCCGCGCTCGGTGGCCTCGTGGGGCTCCAGCACGTGGCGGGCGGCCTGGTGGGACCTGGAGGAGCTGGTGCGGGCGGGCGGCCTCTCCTGGGGCTCCTCCAGCAGCGACAGCGCGGCGGGCTCGGCCCGGCGGGGCGGGCGCTCGGGGCACCGCTGCCCCTTCTGCCCCCCGCCCCGGGGCCGGGCCGCCCCCTCGGAGCTGCAGCCGCGGCCGGAGCCGGGGCCGAGCCCCCCTCGGAGCCGGAGCGCCGCGGCCCCGGGCCCGGAGGGACGAGCCCCCGCCGGGCGCGGAGCCGCTCGCCCGCCGGGCTCCGAGCGGGACGGCCGGGCCTCTCCGTCCCTGCAGAGCCACCTGGCTCGGAAAGGCCTGGAGATCTGGCTGGGGGCGCTGCCCGGGCCGGTGCGGCGGTCGCAGCAGCGAGCCGCCCTGCGGCAGGGCCGCCCCGGCCTGCCCAAGCCCATCGGCCCGGGGCAGGCCCGGCCCCTGGCCCGGCGGCGGCTCTGCCCCTGGCTGCAGGGCAAGGCCGACGCCGTGGCCGCCAACGTGCTGCAGAAGCACCTCCAGGGGCTCTGGGGGGTCCCCAACCCCACCGAGGAGTCCCTGGCCCGCCTGGTGCCCTGCCCGCCGCCGCTGCTCGCCCCCCTGGACCCGGGGCCGCCCCGGGGCCCGCCGGCGCCCCGCTCCGCCCCGGCCTCCTCCGCCGGCTCTTCCCGGGGCGCCGGGACGCGGGGGCCCGGCCGGCCCCCCCGGCGCCTCCAGCAGCAGCCGGCCCCCGAGCCCCCCGGGAGGGCGGCCGGGGGCGGCGAGGCCGCCGGCGGAGCCGAAGATCCCCCCGCCGGGGCCCGCTCCTCCGCCGGGCGCGCGCCGGGCAGCGCGGCGCGGGACGGCCCCCGGCGCCGGGGCGGGGGGCTGCCCCCCAGCACCCAGGAGCCCCCGGGGGGGCCGCTGGCTCCGGGCACGGCCGCCCCCGGCCCCGAGCTGGCCAGCCCGGCCGCCGGGCCGGCAGGAGCGGCCGCGCCGAAGGCCGGCGCCGACCTCGAGGCCGATTCCTCCGCCGGCGAGGACGGGAGCCGGCCCGGCGCCGCGGGGCCCGTCGGCGCGTCGAAGCCGGAGCTGAGCCGCGACGTCCGCCGCCGGCTGTGGCTGCACGCGGCGAGGAAGTGCCTGGAGACGCGGCTGCGGATGCTCCCCGCCGCGGTGCGGCGGTCCTTGGAAGCGTCGCGGCCGGCGCCGCCCCAGCTCCCGCCGGAGCGCCTCTGCCCGCCGGAGCCGGCGGCGCGGCCGCGGCCGGGGAGGTCGCCGGGGGGCCGGCGCCCGCCGCCCGTCCACATCGCGGTGCCCGAGGCCCTGTTCCTGCCCGAGGAGCAGCGCGAGGCCCTGGAGCTGCACGTCCGCGCCAAGCGGCTGCAGCGCCGCGGGGACCTGCTCGGCCCCCGGCCCGGCCCGGCGCCGCCGGGCGAGGAGGAGGGCGGCGGGGCGGCCCCCGGGGCCGGCTCCCTGCCCGGCGCGCTCGGCGGCGCCGGCGACGAGGCGGCCGCCACCAGCGAAGCCCCGGGGAAGAGCCGGGGGACGCCGAAGCCCTGGGCAGGGCCGGCGGCCGCGGTGGTCTCTCCGGTCCTCGTCCCCGCGGCTGCCGGCTCGGCCAGGGGGGACGCGGCGGCGGCGCCGCCGTTTCTGGAGAAGGAGGCGAGAGCGAGCGCGGAGGCGAGGAGCCGGCCGCAGGCGGAGGCGCAGGCAGGGGAGGAGGAGGAGGAGGCGAACGCCCGCGGCCGGGAGCCGCAGCCCGCCTGGGGCCTCGCCGCGTTGCCGGAGGAGCCGCCGGCCGGGACGGAGGAGAGACCCAGCGCAGCGGCGCCGGCGGCCCTCGCCACGGCGCAGGAGCCCCCGGCCGCCAGCGAGGGGCCGGCCCAGCGGCAGGGCGTCCTTGCGCGGTGCCGTGCCCCCCGGCAGGGAGCCCCGCACGGGGACCGCAGCCCCCCGCGGCAGGGCCGGGGCTGCTCGCCGCCGGCCTCCGTGGCCACGCTGCGCTGGAGCAGGAGGCAGATCCTGCGGGCGCTCGAGTCCGGCCTGCAGGAAATGGCCCAGAGCCGGAGCCAGCGGGACGGGACGGAGACACCTGTTCCCAAGCAGCCTCCTTCCCCTCCTTCACACCTGGGGGCCCTGCCCCAGATGGTGGAGGGGCCCTTGGGTGCCCCCAACCCCGCACCAGGGGAGCCCGCACCTCGGCGGACCCCCCCAGCCCGGCGGCAGGTCTCGGCGCCCTGGCTGGAGCACCACGTGGTGCAGCGGGCGCTGGGCACCTTCCTCCTGCCCCCCTGCGTCAGGGACTCCCAGGCCGCCCACCAGGCCGCACGGGCCAGACGGGGCTGTGGGTGCCGACCCCCAGGGCACGGGGGGGTCCGGGGCAAGGCAGCCCCCAGGAGCCAGCAGAGGTGTCCGCGGCCCACCGAGCTGGCCGGGTGCCAGGAGCCCACCAAGACTCTGCGCCCAGCACGGCCACCAGCCCCTGTGGCGAAGGGCCATGCAGGGCTGCGCCCACCCGCCAGGACCCAACGGGGCCACAGGTCCGAGCGTCAGAGCAGGGCCACCCCGTGCTGTGCCCCCCAGCCCCGAATGGAGGGGCCGTGGGCACCCCTGCCCCCCCACGGCCCCTCATGGCCATGCCAGCAGCGTCGTCCTCCAGCAGAGGGGACGGGCAGGGGGTCCGCAGCTGCCAGGCGCCCGGGTCGCTCTTCATCTCTGCGGGGGGCTCAGGGGCAGGCGGCGCTCAGCACCCCTGCTCCAGGCTCAGCACCCAGGGTGGGCATGAACACCTGCAGCAGAAAACGAGCCCTGCGCATGGCCGGGGACGCAGGATCCGGCCCCATGGAGCAGCAGCAGCGCCGGGGCTCCAACGCTGCGGTGGGGACCATCCTGCAGAGGCTCCTCCGGGTCCTTGTGCCCTGGGCATCAGGCAGGGACCGCACGGCCCCAAGGAGCCCCACTGCGGGCCCTGGGCACGAGTGGCATGGGAAGAGCGAGGTGCGAAGGGACCCCCAACACAACGGCGTTGCAGCAGGACGCCTGTCCAGCGACGATGAGCTCTGGCCGCATGGCCGTTTTGGGGGAAGAGCCCCAGGCACCCTGCAAGGCCGTTGGGGCGGCAGCAAGGCCAGGGCCAGAAGTCCTGAGAGCAGCTCCTGCCTGGCTCCTGCAATCCCTCCAGAGGCATCCACCAGCACAGAGGGGACCACAGCATCCTTGGGTCCCCATGAGCGTATTGGTGTCCCCCGTCACGGCCCCCAAAAGCAGCAGGCACCTCAGGCAAGCACCAAATTGTTTGGTGGCGTTGCCCTGCTCCCGGGAGCACGCAGCAGGGACACGCCAGGCAAGGAGAGGGCATGCGGTCTGAGGCGGCGGCCACCTCGCAGGGCTGGGGCAGGCCACGGAGGGCAAAGGCAGTGGTCCTGGCGTGGGGGGCAGCGCTCTGCCAGCCCTAACAGCGCCCCAGCCTCCAGGGCATGGTCCTGGAGTACCCACAAACACAGCAGCTTCAAGGGGAGACGGGTGCGCAGCAGCATCCCACGGGGGATGCCGAGCCAGGCAGTCTTGCCACACCGCACCTTTAAATCATCCAGTGAGGAAGACACCTCCCACAGGGACAGCTCGGCCTCACTGGAGCACTGGGATGCCCATGCCACCAGGCACGTGTGCCCATGCCACCTGCACCAAGCCCACAGCTGCAGCGCCCAGGGGACTGCGCCAGCCCTGAGCAGGGATAACCGCCGCTCGGTGCAGGGCAGGACGCTCTCTCGGCAAAGCAAGCTGTCGCCGTCCCTGGAGAGCTCTAGCACTGAGCACAGTTGCCGTTCAGCCTCCAAAGAGAGGTGGTGCCAGGCTCTGTGGGGTGCTTGGTTTAGAAAACCTCTATTTTCTTAATAAATTACTTATTTTCTTATTGAGAGAGCTCAGGGGGAGGGAGGGGGCCTCACTCTGCCAGGGGGGCAGGCTATGCTGGGGATGGGAAAGGGGAGATGGGCTCTGGAGCCCCAGGGAAGCTGTGCTGTCCTGACAGGAAGATGAGGAGAGGAGGATGGGCTCATTCCTTTGGGAGCTTGTCCTCAGCCCTGGCTGGCCATGGCAAGGGGACAGCCTCGGACGCTCTGTGATCCTAGCCTGGGGTCACAGCACCCCAAACACTGCATTGCCCCGTGACAGATGGGACTGCAGGCTCCAGCAGCAATAGGAGCAGGCTGCCAGCTCCTCCTGCAGCAAGTCAGGCTTTTCACACTGGCAAGGACAAGTCCCACCTTAACCTGTGATCCACAAGCTGGCTCTGCCCTCTGTATGGGACGGCAGAAGCTGGAGCAAGGCCACGGGGCTGTTTTACACCTGGGGAACAAGCCCCCAGCCCTGCAGGATCCCCTTGCCCCGCTGTGGCCTCAGAAATAGTCCTTTCCCTCACAAAGCCATCTCTTGAGCTGGTCACACCAGCGGGAATCTACGTGCGCCTATCCAAGGGCATCTGCACGTGAGTGCAGTTGCATGTGAATGATTTGTTTTTCATATTGCTTCTGAAGCAGCCTCAAGTTACTCCCAGTTGTCTAACAGCAATTTTTATTCTCTTCCGGCCTATTGCTTTGCTTGTGATTGTGCACAGACAGAAAGAGTGCTCACCCTACCACCACCCCAATACACAAAACCTGCACACCTCCTCTAGGGACAAGGAATGATTGCTCCAGGGCGCTGCTGTCATTAAGGCTGATGAACACTGAAGCACGAGGCTGGAAGGATCTTCCCCCTCGCTGATCCTCCACACGACTGAACATCACCTTCTCACCTCCTACAAGCCTTCCCCCACGGCACGTCCATACAACCCCAGCACGATGGGGGCCCAGCCTGGCAGCGTGCGTCAGACCTTGACGCAGAAGAAACTTAAGTCCTAGGTGGATTCCAGGGGCTAGCCGGGCCTTCTCGGCCCCTTTAAGGGCATGGTGGCTTGCTGCTGGTCTGGAGCCCCCTCTCGTGGGCAGCTCTGGAGTGGTTTGCCCAGATGTGAGCTCACCAATCCCGTTAAGAGAGCACCAGGCACCAGAAAGCTTTTGCTGGCCCCACAGCAGTACTCCAGTGCTGCCTCACTCAGGAGGGAGTGATATAAGATATCCAAGCCCCTACAGCAGTTTGCAGCTGGGATCCTGCCTGATGCCTGCTGGGCAGTCCCGATTCCTTTGAGATTCTGGAGTTTTTGCTCAGGGGATATGCATAGTAGCAGCAAACACTCAAGTCTCTGAAAACTATTACAGTTCTTAGATGGAAAGCTTCCTTTGGCTTTCAGCCCAGGCCACGAGACTGCCCATCCCATGCACACTGGAGATCAGACAGCTCTGGAACTACCCTCAGTTCCAGTTCTGCCCAGAGCAGCACCAGGTTTGGGTTTGGTAAGGGACAATTCAGCAAAGAACTTGAAATGAACCGCCCATCGCTATCACACTTTGCCCCTTGCAGAACAGCCAGCGCTTGTGCGCCCCTTCCTGGGCGCAGCCCTTCCTACTGCTTGTGCGCAGCCCTGACAAGGCACAGCTAACACCCCCCTCTGACTGAGAAAGAAGGGGCCAGGAGCCCTAACTCGCAGCAGCCGCTCGAGTAAGCGGTGGCAGGACAAAGGCAACAGTCCCTCATTTCTCTCAGCGCAGGGATGGGAGAACTTCCTCAGGGGAAAAACCTTGTCAGGCTCACATCCTCTCGGGTACGAGCCCACCATGCCACCGCTAACAGGACACAGGCAGCTCAAGCAAATGGGAGGAAGCAGGTTACCCACACAAGGAGGCTCCCCTGCCTCAGCCCAGGTCCGGCGTGACTGAAGGGGGTTTACCTGCCCTCAGACGCAGACCTGCCAGGCTGAAACTGCTGTACCAGAAGACAGTGGGATTCTCTTACACAGATTGCAGAGAGCTCTCTAGGGCTCACTGCTAGGGAAAGCCACCAGACAAGGCTAGCCTTTAGGGGGATTAGCATTCACACTCCTGCCCCAGGCAGGGACCCCAGCACCCATCCTAGGCACAGGCATTTTATTTCTCTCTTCATTTCTCATGCACAGGACCCCACAAAAGGACACCGTCTGCCTTCATCTGACCTCTGGCTGCTTCCAGTTCATGCTAGGGATAAAATTTCCTCATCACAAACTACCTGCAGGCTGCACAAGCACCACATACAGCTGCAACTCTGAGCTTGGCCCCAGTCAGTCTGTGCCGTGACTACACCGAGGGGAAGGAGAGGCAACCCAATTAGTGTTTTAGGACTTTACTATGGTCCACAGTAACAGCAGAAAGGGACTTTTAAATAAGTTATAAACCAAAAGATATTCCATGGAAGTGCAAGACTTGCAGACAGTGGCATATTAAGAGAACACCAAGAGTGTGCCTTTGATTCAGGGCGGACAAAGTGCAGCCACAAAGCAAGGGCGCCCCCAAGAGCCTGCGCCATCACTCGCAGCACGCTCATGCTGAGCAGAAAGACACGCTCACGCTGAGACGACAGGTCCCTGGGTGCGAGCTGTGCTGCAGCCTCTCCTGAGATTCCCAAGGCCAGCATCGCCAGGGCCCCCGCCTGCGGCTCCCCTCGCTCCCAGCACTGCCATCACTCTGCCGCAGGTTTCACTTGCTTGGCCATTTCCAGCTGCGTCAGCATTTCATCCCACTGGACAAACTGCTTGGAGAGAAGCAGGGTCTAGACGTGGCTCTTAAGGAAAGGGGGATGTGGAAACTTCAGGGAAGGAAACTGAGGTCAAAACACCGTCTGAGAACCTTCTGGCAGCCTGACAGCGCCGTTGCAACCCTGACTGACAGATGAAGAGACCTGGGGTATTAGCATGTGGAAAGTGCACACTGAGTCAAACTGCTGAAGCCCTGAGCCATCCTACAGCATCAAACACTGACTGATGCTGTATGTCCAGGAACACTCCTGAACACTGACACAGCACAGCATTTCAAGGGACTTGATCCAGAACGGCCCAAAGCTCCCTACCCTCCAGGTTCAGGACACATCCCAGTGCTCCTGTGCGCCAAACTACACTGTGAGCAGATCCAGCACAGAGCCTCTGGCTTGCAGGCAACAGCTCGTGTTTCCTGTCTCAGAGAGGTGGGCAGTTCTGGCTCTCGGGTAGCCCTGTGACACAGCTCTGCTCCTGATAGGGGAACGACAGGGACACAGATGTCATGGCACCAGAAAGGACAATGCTATTAAACCTGGCGCTGGGGGCTGTCTGCTGCCAACAGTACGTGATGGGGCAAGGAGGCACAGGAGACAGACTAGCGGTTCAGCTGTGTCATGCCCAAGGCATCAGCTAAAAGGATACCATTTTGTTGTAGTCTTCAAGGAGCACCTTGACAGCATCAGTGACAGCTTCACACTGCTCCTGTAAAGAAGGAAGCCTTAGCGAGTGAGCAATAAGCTCCAGGACATTTGCCTTCCCAGCTCCTGGCAGTGGAAAGGGGAAACTCATCCGAAGCCAGTACTGAGATAAGAGCTTCTTGTAGCTGGAAGCGCTTTGACAGTCAGGAGAAAGGAAAGGTTTCACAGAAACATCAGCACACACAAACTGCCACACGGGCTTGCACTACTGCCTGCCTCTCCTCAAGCTATACCTCACTTGCTGCAGAAGGAAAGCACGCTGTTGCACACGCCTGGCCACCGGGTATTAAAACACTCACAGCAGAACTGCTGAAAGGGTGCATTAGGTGCTGCCCAGGATGTTCATCACCAGCTCAAGGAACGAACACATGGGGAACGGAAGGGAGAAGGGACAAGGTGACAGTATCAACAGCCTTCCAGAGATTGGGGCTCTGGCTGAGCACAGTGCTTTACCTCAGCGTCCCAGCGAAAGTAGGAAAGCCAGCTGGTTAAAGCCAAAGCAGTTTATGAGCTGCACCCAAACCTCTGGCTTATGCTAGGCAGAGCGCTTTTCCAACCCATACTCAGTTCTCAGAAATCCTGACTAGCCTTCCAACAGGCTGTCTAAGTTTCTTCAGAACAGCAGGATAAATATCCTGGACAAGATGGAAAAAAATAGCATACATGAACAGCTAGACTATTGCAAACACTGGAGTGTTAGTACACCCACTAACAAAAGGCCCCTTCTCTTTGCTAGCCAGTGCTGCCATGAATATTCACATTACCTGCTGCTGTATGTGGATTTGAGAGAGTCGCTGTAGTTTTGCTGCGTGGTCAGGAACGGCTGAAAGCACAGAAGAGAAGTCTGTTTGGTTCGTTTTACATCATGCAGATTAGCTACCAGAATAAAAACAGTTACTTCTCCAAAGGCAAACCACAGCACAACTCTGCTCTCTGAATGTAAATGCCACATGCTGGAAACACACCCTTTATACTGTAAAATGTGCCTAGCTACGTTGTACATTAAATATCAAGTTCATGTTACTTTACTTCAGGATGTCATGAGTTAGGTGATGCCTGCACTAAGGGTTACTCAAGAGCTACATCAGAATAGCTGGAACATTATAGCAGGCAATTAAAAGGGAATCTCTGCCTATGCCAGGAGCAGAGACGTTCTGGCAGCAGGCAGAAGTGGCTCCGTGTCAGTCTGGTAATCGTACACAGCGTGTAGCCTCTGGTCTCTGCAAAGATGTTGTCTCTAATCTGCCTCTCAACTTACTCAATCAACCTTATGCATCAGCCCCATTCCCTACTGATATCTGCTGGATGACAGCTACGACACTCAGCTACGCTCTGCACGATGCCACGTGCTTTTGGATAGAGGACTTCCTTGGGACAGTGGTGCAGCATGAGGGATGAGCAGACAGAACACTACGTTTACATCTGCATTACTCACACTAGGTTACGTGTTTAGGTCTCCTTTTCACAAGTCTGACACTTAAGAGAAAAAAAGTGGCACAGGCTGCAGGTAGCTGGAGAACAACATTTGCAGCTCAGAAAAAAACTTGCAGAAGAACATACAGTACCTTGGATACAGGAGCTGTCCAAGATGGGCTGGAGGTTCTTCACCTGCTCCAGAAGGGCTGCCTGGGAAGGAATAAACTGCTCCTCTGATTGAAGGGAGATGAGAAGGAACATCAGTGAACACAAGACAGTGCTTTGGCTTTTGACAAATACTGGAAAGCCAACTTTGGAGTAACGGGTATGGATCAGTTTTTTAAACTGCTCACACCTAACACAGCAAAGAGCATCTTGTCAAATATAAAGTATTTACAAACTAAATAAAAAACTAGAAGGAAGGCGTGCAAATCCCTGGTTGAAGACTCCAAAGCCTCTGAGTACGTCATGCACAGGACCCCACAAAGTACTCAGAGGCTTTGGAGTCTTCAACCACAGACTGCCCTTAAACAGTCAACTGTAGCCCCAAAAGGTGACCTGTCCTACCCCAAGCTGACGATGAAAGAGCTGGGACTGATACTTACATTCCAGCTGCCCCTTTCCAGATTATCTAGCTATACACAAAAGGACTTGCACTTGATTTTATTTAGCCTTTTGTGCTGCTCACCACTGAATTCTCCTTCACCCTAATATAAGACAGGAGAATCTCCACCAAGCTTCATTCATGGACTATAAAAAAAAATGGAACCACTTTCTTTGGGAAAAATAGGATAAGCGTAGAAAGTGTTCAACATACATCCAAAGATCTACTTTTTTTTGTCACAGTCCAGTGAATATTAGGACTGGGCTGTGGGAAACTGTCTTAGTTCCAGTTTTTCTTCTCATTCTATTATCAATTCAGGGTTGAACTACTCAACACTAAAAAGTTTAGACTTGATAAAGCTGTGGCATGAACGTGTGCAGGGAAGCACTAGATCTCCTTGTTCTAATCACATCTCTGATCAGATCCAAAAAGGGTGCCCTTCCAGACCTCATAAGCTTAAAAACAAAAAAAACAAAACCCCCCACCCTTTTCCAGCCTATTTAAAAGACAACTTTTGCAGTGTTAAAGAACTGTCTCCTCTCATTTCCTGCCATACCTGCCAAGATGAACTGCAGCTTCATGGCATCCGGAACGGCCATTCTATCAATGTACTGAGGATCTAGGTATTTTATTACATCTTCAACTAAAAGCAAAAATAAATATGGAGACAAGAAGTACAAGAAATAGTATGACCTCTGCAAGTGCAAGTCTCCACTGTGCTGTACACATAAGGTTACTTTGTGAATAATGTTCATTTAGGGTTCTTTTTGCCAAGAATCATGAATCGCGACAGCACTTTAAAATAGGTGACTTTGGAACACTGTAACCAAGAGCTTACAAAACGACTCAAGCCCCATAACTGCTTGCTTGCAGAAGCACAGCCTGTGTAACACCTGTAACACTTGCTTTATATTTGGTTAGCAATGCTAAAGGCACATCCCTTCTTTGTCTTCCTGCCTTGAAAGCGAAATTAGCAAATAACTGCAAATTAGCAAATAATAGTCTCATTTTACTGCTGAACAGAAGCAAGCTTAGAATCGGCTACAAACATACAATTTATGTTTTTATACCAAAGAGGCACCATGGTCTTGGACTACACAGCCTGCTACTACTGCAACACCAGTGACCATAGAAGTAAATTTGGTTAAGAGGTGGCTTAGCAGCACAAAGCATCACTCCTGCATCCACTTCAGGTACACTCCGGTTCAGAGACAGCTCCCCAGATGCAGCCACTGGTGGCAGCACGTGATCCTTCTTGTTCCAACTGCACATGAAGAGAAGGGCTCTAAAATGCACCAAAAATCTGAGCACGTGAACATGCAAGAAGCCATGCTGGAAGCTCATGCTCTAACAATACTGAAGAGCTGCATTTCACGTGGAGCTAATTGTCGCGTATTGTTCTGACGCAGGGAAACGTAAAGCAAATAACAACACGTTTAAGCAGGCCCTTTCCCACCCCCCACACAAGAAGCATGAGAACAAAGACTCCCTACTCAGTTATTTACTTATTTCTACACCAAATATAGAAAATACGAAGCCAAAAGCAAAGGTGCTCGCAAGGGGGCGGCGGGGACATGGGGACATTTTCTGTTTAAAGACGTGAAGCCTCCAAGACAAGCGATTTTGTTTTTCCCCTCTATTTCTTTTTACACAGACCCGCCCGCCCGCAAGCACGAGAAGGCCACTCACTTTTCTTATACAGGATTTTGATCCTCTCCCTCTTGCTTGCGATGTTACCCAGCGCCACCTGCACCTTCACCAGCCCGTCCGCTACCTGGACGGGGAACAAACGCAGGGGACCGAGCCCGTCAGCCACCCCCGGGCCCGCAGACCCCCTGGGGGCAGCGCAAGGCCCCGGCCCGGCCCGGCCCGGCCCCCGTGGGTCCCCTCCCCCGGAGGCCCCCCGGCACCTTTCGCGGCCCGTGCGCCCCGCCGCTGCCGTAGACGCGCTGCTCCAGCTCCTCCACCCGCCGCTGCAGCCGCTGCAGCTCCACCGCCCCCGCCGCCATCTTGCCGACGGCCGGAAGGAGGAGGGCGGGACTTCCGCCTCCTCCCCTCCCTTCCCCGCCCCCCAGCTGCCCGGAAGCCGCTGGCGGGGAGGCGCGGCGGGCGCGCGCTGGCCCCGCCCTCGCGTTGCCATGGCGGCGCGTTGCTAGGGGGCGGTGTTGCGCGGGCCCGCCGTTGCCGTGGAGACGACGCCCCCCCCTCCCGCGCCCTCCGCGTTACCATGGAGACCATCCCTCCCACCCACCCCACCCCCGCTCCCCGCCCCGCCGCCGCCGCCGCCGCCTGCGCCCCGTCCGAGGCCCTGTCGCCGACAACAGCGCCCTGTCGCGACAGCACGACCCGGGGCCCCGCTGCGGCCGGGGAGCCGTGTCCTGAGGTGCGACCGGCAGTTAGGAGTTCCGGGGGCCACTGCAATAACGCTCGTTTGGCCCCAGAACGGGGCCGCCGGGAACGGCGGCGGCCGAGGGCAGGGAACGGCGTTTCCTCAGGGCCCGAGGGGCTGTCGGCGGCCCGCACCTTCTCCCGAAGCTGGCCCGGGGGTCGCCGCCCCTTCTCAGAGCCCTCTCTGGGGCAGGGGGCAGAGAGGAGGAGGAGGAGGGTAGGGGCATCCCTCAGGCGGGGGGCGCGGGCAGGAGCGCCCCTCCTGCTCCCCCCAGCCGTCTGCCCCGGCCCCCTCAGAGCCGGCGGTGGGTGCCGGGGCTTGGGGCCCAGCACCGCTTCTGCAGGCTCAGGGTTCGCCACCTGGGAAGTTGGGAGACCTTCGATCTTTGAAGGACACGTCCATCTCCTCCTTCTCGCCGAGTGAAAAAACCCGGCCTGCGCCTCCCCTCCCCAGGTCCTTCTTCAGAAGAGGTAATGAGGCTGGGACACCAGGCAGGGGGAGATGTGCAGGAGGTAGGTAATGGAAATTGGCTTTTTGGGGAGCTGAGCGGGAGATGTGAAGCCGATCTCAAAGCCAAAGAGGAGATGTTAAAGCCAATCAATGCTGATTTGCACTGTAGAAGGAGGTGCCCTCCCATGTGTAGGCTTCACACCACCCGACTGGTCGATAACTACTTCATTCCAGTGTGGTCCTTCAGGAAAGAGGCACTCAAATGTATTAAAAAAAATAGATATAGTGATCGGGGCTGCATGGAAGCAGGGCCTTTGAAATCCAAGAGGCTGCCGCAGGCTTTTCCCCAGGCCTCAGGCTGCCTGGGTTCACCTTTCTCCTATCGATCAAAGCAGGTGACACTTACTAAAAAGCGAGACACGAATGAATGCAACAGCCACCCCGAGCCCCATTACTGCCTTTAATTGGCACTTGCAATTACAGGGATCTCTAAAAAGGATGAGATGACATGGCTTCGTGGCAGCAGCATCCATTGCATCCAAACTGGAGAGAGAGGAGTTCGGGAGCTCCCAAAGCATCTCACGATATCCCCTGTGCCCCAGGACTCAGCCGGTCACTGCCCCGTCATGTCCTCTAGCTTCAGTGGTGGAAGAGCTGCCCCAGGCTGATTTCTGCCCCTCTCGCTCCCAGCTGGGCTTCGCACTGCCATGCCCTAGGCACTAGGGAATCCCTAACCGGCTTCAGATAATCTCAGGCCAGGCTTTTGCGTCAAAACTATTTGCTAACAGCATATGCTTCATTAGCCTGCCAGGCAACTGTGGTTGATGGGCTTTGAGGATCCCCACAGTGCCCCTTGCAGAGAGCAAAACCCACCATGCCCTGAGATGCCAACACCCTTCTAGATGTTCTACTGCAGCTTTTGTCTGTGCTCGAAGGGGTAGTTGTATGGGATCGCTGGGCTGTAGGAGGCAGCTGTGGGGTGGCCCAGGGACCCAGCAACCCCTGTGGCCCCTCAAATCTCCCTGGAGGAGCTGTGCAAAGCACTCGGGCAGAAGGCAGCAAGCTGAGGCCCAGTGCGCTCTGCCTTTTCTTCCCAGGGATCAATAGCTGGGCTGCGAGAGAGACGCCTTCGGAGGGAAGGAGCCCAGCTTTGTTCCACAAAGGCGACAATTAAAAACAGCTTCGTTAGCAGAACCGGCTGGGGCTGCAGAGGGGGCCGGCAGCTGAGCACGTGCTGCTGGTCTGAGCTTGCGGGGGACCAGCTGTACTGTGGCCTGTGCCCAGCATGATGCGATGCCTATGGAAACCCAAATCCTCGTGCTGGACGGTCAGAAATCAACCTACCCCCCACCCCCGAGCTGAGAAATTCAGGCAGTCCTGGGACTCTGGGAACTGGGGCTTTAGGGGCAGAGGACAAATCCCATGTGGCCAGGTGAGCCTGGGAGCAGGGGGGAAGCTGTAGTTCTGGGCTGCCCATGTGTTCCTGTGTGACCCCCAGCAGGCGATTCAGCCTGGGGCTGCTCCCCAGGCAGCACCCCGAGCAGGGTCTCCCTGTGCCCCACCACAGGCCTTGCCCTGCTCCCACCCCACACTGGCGATTCTGGCTGGGTTGGTGTCATCCTGGCAAGCCCGGTGTCCCCGAGCAGTCAGATCCCAAGCAGGACTCCTGCAGCCCACCCCACAGTGTGACGGGGGTAAGTGACCCCCTCGGGGCGAGATCCCTGCGGGTTGGGTGCACAGATGCCCCATGGGCTTTGATTGAAGGCTTCTAGGGATGTCCAAATCAGGGTTGACCTCCCAAGCAGGTATCCACAGAGCAGGGCCCAGAGCTGCTGGACCCTGGGGACCGGCTGGGGATGGAGCCCCAGCCCTTGGAGGCCTCCAGCACAAGATTTAGGGAGCGGAGGAGCCAGACACACCCTGCCTCTCTTCAGCACACACTGCAAGGCAGCAGGACCAGGGTCCGGCTCGGGCAGGACACCCCTTGGGCCCGGGGGAAGGTGGAGGAGCCAAATCCAGCACCCTCCTGGCCCCAGTGAGAGCCCTGTCCCTCCCCTGCCCTGGGTCCTGGGTCTGCCCTGGGACCCCCCAGCTCCACAAGGGGGGAGTCAATGCTAAAAGAGGGTCCCAGGGGTGCCCAGAACCACCCCAGGCAGGTGTTGGGGTGGACCCATTGCGCAGGGTCAGCGCAAGCTGCTGCCCCACATCTGGCCTCCCTGCTGGAGCCCCGTGGATCCTGTCCCTGTGACACCAGGACAGGAGGGAGGTCGGGGCCGTGGCCCCCCAGGACTGAAGACCAGCAAGCTGCGGGGCTAGGGCAGGCTGAGCGAGCAAGAGGTGTGAAGTGACGCACGCCAGCCCCCAAGGTTGGGGGCAGAGCCACCCACACAGGTGCCCTGGCTACGGCTGGAATCCCAGCCAGGCCACGGCATCCCCGGCAGGGCTGGGGTGTCCCCACACGCAGGGCAAGGGGTCTTGTGGGGAGGCACTGACGTCGGGAAGGGGGGAAGGGGTCAGAGATGTCACCTCTGTGTGGCACATGCACCCCTCCATGCCCTGTCGGGCCAGCAGAGACCCACACGTACACGTGTGCGTGCTCTTGGGCAGGAGAGGGATGCTCCAGCCGCGTCCCTGGGTTGGGGGCAGCCAGGGCCTACGTAGGCCCAGCGCACGCAGCCCGCAGCAGTGCCATGGCCCCTGCCCACCGCCTGGCGCTGAGGCCCTGATCCAGCACCTCTCTGGCTAGGCTGGATCGTCCCCACGGCCCCTCGCCCTCCGGCTCCTCCCTCCCACTCAATTATAGGCCCTGCGGGATGCGGGAAGTGGGCATCGATCGGGGCTGGTTACTCAGGTGACAGCAGCCGTGTCCCCGAGCCCCCCGGGGAGCATGGCCTCGCACGTCTCCCCCTGAGCCGCCTAATGAGGGGGAACATGGGGCGTGTGCGCCCTCCCGGCCCCCCGGGGCCCTCGGCGCTCGATGAGCCACGGCCAGCGCTGCCTGGCAGTGACAGGGGACGCGAGACCCCAATTACGGCCGGATCGATCCCGCTCCGGCCCCCCGCTTGCCGTGCCGTGCTGTGCCAGGGGGCTGCGGGAGTGCTGCCTGTGGAGGGGCCGCCACGCACAGGCACCGCACAGCCCCCTCTTGGGGGGCTGGCACAAAGACTCTCGGTCCCCTTCGGACCCTCCAGGACCCCCCCGCCCGCCCCATCCCGGGACGCCTGGGTCCCCGTCCCCGGGCCCCGCCCCGGCAGCGCTCGGCGCTGCAGCACCCTGGACAGCGCCGGCACCGCCGCGGCGGGGGGCCCGGCCGGGGTGTCCCCAGGAGCGCCGGGCTCTGTCCCCAGGGGTATCGGGGTCCCTCCCCAGGGGTGCTGGGGGTCTTTCCCCAGGCATAACGGGATCTGTCCCCATGGGTGCCTTTGTTCCAGGAGGGTCTGTCCCCAGAGGTGCTGGCATCTGACCCCGTCCGTGCTCTCTGTGCCAGGGGTCTGTCCCCATGGATGCCCTCCCTGCCCGGGTCTCTTCCCCTGGGTGCTGGGAGGAGTCTGCTCACATGCGTAGGTGCCTGTGAGTGGGTGCAAGCACATGTGTATGTGGGAGTGCCGGCATGTGTGTGCTCACACAAGCGCTTGTGTGCGAGCGCGACCGTGTGTGCATCTGAGTGTGCGTGCACAAGGCAGCGTGAATGCCAGTCAGTTTGTGCGTGTGAATGGGAGCGCGCTGAAGTGACCTGTGTGTATGAGTGTGGGGATTCAGCTGCTTGCGTGCCTCCGTGCTCACCCATGTGTACCTATCTCTGCAGCCGTGGGCACCCATTTGTCTACCTGCAACCCTTTCAGCTCCAGCCAGCTCACCCATGCCCTCCACGGGCACTGCCCGAGTGCCAGACTGGCCCGGCACTGTTTGCATCTCACCTGGCCGCAACCTCACAGCCACACAGCCATGCCCTTTACGGCCCCACAGCTGTGGCCTTTGCAGCCTCATGGCCGTGCCCCGTGTCTCTTGCCTGGCACAGGCAGCTTCAGGGAGCCACCCAGCTGTGGGTAAGCTACCCCTGGGCACCTTCTGGGGCTGGGCAGCCCCACGCTTTGGCTGGCACATCTGGACCTCAGCGCCCTGTCTGCTCCTACTCGCCCTTGAGGGCACAGGGGCATCTCTGGGGGCACAGGGCATCTGGCTGCCCCAGAGCCGGCTGCATTTTCCCCATGGAGCTGGGGCAACCCTGTGCTGGAGGCAAAGGTCAGCGGGCTGCGGCCCTTGGGCACAGCAGCTGCCACCTTATGGTGTCCCAAAAGGGGCTGAGAGGGTGTCCTGCACCCCCTGAATTGTTCCAAGCCTGGGCACTGGAGCGAAGTGGGTGACTCCGTGTCACAGACATTACCCTAGACACCAGTTTGGTTCATCAGTTCATTTCCTTTAATAGATATATAGAGAGAGTTGCGTTGCCACAGCGGGAGCACCCACGGGAGCCTGGCCAGCTGCCCCGGTGGCACCGAGCCGCAGCCTGGCCTGCCGCACGCTGAGGTAGAGGTGAGCATCGCCCCGCGCTCGGCCTGCTCTGTCACCCAAGGGTGTGAGTGGGCGGGAGGAGGCGCCTGCCCGCCCCAACGAGGTAGTTTGGCATGCCTGATGCAGCGGCCTCTGTCCCCCGACTCTGGGCCAGGGACCCTGGTGTCCGGGTGGTCTTTGGTGGGAGCACTGCTGGGCCTCGTTTCCTGTGACATGCCCCCCCTGTGCCACTGCCACCCTGCTCCCTTCCTGCACCCAAGAAGCTCCTCCCAGAGCATGAAGCCCCATCCCATGCCACACCCTCACACACGAGGCTCCACTCCCACCAGTCCCACCAGTTTCCCCAATATCTGCCCCCGAGTTGACCTGTGAAGTTCCCCTGGCACAACCCCGCGCCTGGACTAGGGCCGAGCTGGGGTGCTGGGGCCTGAGCTGTCCCCACTATGGGGACACCACCACCCTGGGATCGGGGGGCCACCCGGGGATCAGAGGGGCCGTGAGGGGACACAGAGCACAGGTGTGACGAGGGGGAATGGCACCGGGACAGCAAGCTCAGGCAGTGCGGGAGGGAGGCGTGCTGAGGGCACAGTGTGCGAGGGGAGTTGCGGTGTGCAGGGGCTGCAGTGTGTGCATGGAGGATGTGCACAGGGGATGCGATGTGTGCACTTAGGGGGTGTATAGGGGGTGCAGTGTGTAGGAGATACGTGTGGATTGAGTGTTTCATAGAGGGTGCAGTGGGTAGGGGGTGCAATGTGTGCATGAAAGGTGTGTACAGAGGATGCAGCGTGTAGGGGCTGTAGTGTGTGCACTGAGGGCGTGCGTAGAGGATGCGGTGTGTGTGCACAGCAAGGGTGTCCGTAGGGGATGCAGTGTACAGGGGACACAGTATGCGGGGCTCTGAGGTGCACCAGGCCAGCAGGGCAAGCAGGAGCTGTACTGGGGAGTCACCCGGGGGCACTGCCTGGCAGAGAAGGCGCCTGTGCAGGAGGGCACATGTTGGAAAAGGGGACACATGCGTGGCAAGAGGGCTCTCATGGGTGCTCACAGCCTTGCACTAAATCACTGCACGATATTGCAGCAAGAGGCACCCCTGGGTCTCCCATCCCACCTTGGTGGCCCAGCTGGGTCCCCTCATAACCCCACCCGCTGCCTCACGAGGTCACGTCCCGGGAGAACAGGAGCAGCCAGGGCCAGCCCCGCAGCCAGATCCCAGTGGGCACAGCCCTGCCCCAAACCAGCCACTGATGGGACTAGCTCTGCCCCACTGCCAGGCCACATTCTCACCCACAGCCAAGGGCACAGCCCCTCGTGCCCCCCAGGCGGAGGACAGACCAGTCTGCCTTGTCTCCGGGGCTGGGGCACCCATGGTGTCCATGTGTGGGGGCTCCCCATGGGCTGGCCCAGCTCCAGGGACTCCCGGCTGCTTCGGAGGGCATCGCCACTATGGTGAGGTGCTGGCGGGAGTGTGGCTGTGCGATGGGGCCGGGAGCAGTGGGTTTGGGGTGGGCATGGGGCTTGGCTGGCTCTGGGCACTCCCTCCACCGGGGCCACTGGGCGCTGGGGGGGCCGTGGGCCGGCGGGCGAACAGGACGCCTGGGGAGCGAGAAAGACGGTGTTAGGGCAGCCTGGGGCTGCCTGCTAATGCAGGCAGAATTGGGACTCTACACCCCAGGCCCTGTCTCTTCCCCTCAGTGGGTCTCTGTCCCCGTGACCCCTCATCCAGGCCCCCCGGGATGCCCTTGCCCATGTGGGACAGCCCCTGGGGTGGCCCAGGACCATTTGGCTGGCAGGCCCCTATGTTTCTTAGGCCTGACCTTTCCAGCTCGTTAAGTATTTATTTGCTGATGGAAAAGCCTTCTATTTTAATTAGGGGTGTCTCAGCAGGGCAGGCAGGGAGCTGGAGGGCATGGGGCAAGCTGCTTAGCCAATGAGGGGCACGTGAGTGCCCATGCCCATGCTGCGCAGGGCCCGGCAGCGGCCCCTGCCCTGCCTGGCACAGCGGGGCTGCGTCCCAGCACATGTGGGCCCCCCAGGCCACTCAGCGGGGTGCCAGCAGGGCAGGCGTTGGTGCATCCTCCCCAGGCACCCACAAACCCTCCAGGCTCCTCGTACCAGTCCCTGCCCAGGGCCGCTGGGCTCTTGGGTGCCTGTTGGTACCTGACAGAGCCTCTACTCCAGCAAGGCATCCCAACAGCGTCCCGAGCCCGGCATCTCTTCCAGCACCTGAGTGCCCTTTTCTCTGCATCCACCACCTCCGCCCACATCCTCCAAGCCCCCTTGCACCCAACACCCCTCGCTGCACCCTGCGGGGGGCCAGCTAAGGAGGTTGAGACCTCCTGGGCACTACAGCATTGAGATGGCCCCAAATCCAAGCACTCTCTGTGGGGCTCAGACTCCCCATGGTTGGGATTGCCCAAGGGCCTTTTTGCACCTCTCAGCCTGAGTCCATCTGTCAATCTATCACCCCCTTGGTCCTTTGTTGCTGGCCCCTCCCGGAGGACAATTTCCAGCCTTGCTGTCCCCCTCCTTCACCTGCCCCCTCTCCCCAGGCCCTGCCACTTCATTACAATGGATTTTATAGTAAAGACATCAGATTGAAGGAAGGACTTGCTGGCCAGGCAGTGGCTATAAGTTATTGGATTTCCCGGCCGCAATTACACGGGCCAAGCGGCCCTTCTATTTACCTGTGTAGACAACTCCATTTATTTCTATTGACATGTTGATACTGCTAATGCCGTTGGTGGACAGGTTCAATGCGGTCTCCTGTCTGTCATCTGGGGAGAGGAAATACCAATATGAGCGTTAAGAGAAACAGAAACAAGAACCTGCCAGAAAGAGAAATGGGGCCCCATCTTCTCCGGGCAGCTCGGCTCTCGAGGCCTGGCGGATACCTGCCCATCTCCAGCTGGTGCGCTGGCCGTGGCAGGGCTTTCTGAAGGTCAGAGGAATCACAGGGCTAACCAGGTAGTCCTCCTGGGCTAACCAGGGCACTCGGTGCCAGGGGATGGCTGGCAGAGGCTGGGGGGGTTGCATTCTGGCCTCCCTGTGCCAGGCTGTGCCTCCCATGGTGCGCACCCATCCCTGAGCTCGCCCTGGATCCTCGAGGCCATTTGGCTGCTCCCTCCGGGCTCTGCACCCAGGGTGTCCCCATGGCAGGTAATGCGCACCGTGCTTGCTACCTCTGTTGGAGATCTTGATGTTCATGGGGAACTGGGACGCCATGGCCAGGAGGTTGTGCTGCAGCGCGTGCTGCATGAGCCGCTGCTGCTCCTCTGCCGTCAGGGCCACCTTCTTCTCTGGGGGCTCCCCCGTCTCCAGCTTCTCCCGCAGCTGCTCCAGCACCGCCGCCTGCGACGCAGCTGCTGCCTGGGCTGCCACAAGGTGGTGGCCAGCCAGTCCCACGGGGATGGCGATGCGGCCGGGCACCGGTGCTGACAGCGCGCTGTCTTCTGCAACGATGGGGAGAGCTCAGCAGGTACCGCTCGGCCCTGGGGATGGCGGAGAGCAGGAGACAGCGCCCATCTCTCCATCCCCAGCTGAGCAAGCACCCAGGTCTTGGCCCACAGGCTGCCTGCTCCTGCTAAGCACCAGTGGGCAAGGGGGACACAGAGAGGAGGGCACCGTTGGGAGCATTTGGATTTGGTTCCCCTCTAGAACTGGGTAAGACAGGAAAAATAAAGCTTGTTCAGTCCCAAGAGACCAAATGACCAAAATTGCTCCTCTTTTCCCTATAAACCGGGCAAGAGCAGCCGAGGAGGTACGCCTGCTGTCAGTGGTACACATTTCTGGGAGAGATGCCCAGTGGGGAGCAGACGTGGCCCTCACCCACCTTTCTTAACGGTGTGCACTTGGCTGATCTGGCTGCAGCTGTGTGTGGAGATGCTGAGGGCTGGCAGGGACATTTTGGGGGAGCCCAGCAGGGTTGGGGTGCCAGTGGGTGAGTAGTTGAAGAGTGCTGTCCCAAAAGTCTGCCTCCGTCCCTCTCGCCGGTTGCTGTCGATGGCAGCCTGGAGCTCTCCCGGAGAGCTGAGCGCCTGCTTCTCACATTCATAGGGGTACAGGTACTTCATGTATCTGTGTGGGAGGGAGCCAGGATGAGACCCAGCACCACGCGGCTCCTGGCCACCCCTGGGCTAAGCGGGGGGGACTGGGGTGGGGATGGCACCCATGCTGGGAAGAAGCAGAGCCTTCTGTCTCCCCATGGGACACTCCAGCTGTAACGCAGCACATGGGTGCGAACAGAGTCCCGGTCAGGCGCTGCGGGCAGGGTCGGGGCTCTGGGGCTCCTGAGCCAGCAGGATGCCCCGCAGCTCATAGCGTGGGTAGAGAGGGCCACGCTTGGGTGCTGGCGTGGGGAAAACCCGGCGCCTGGGTGCTCACTGCGTGCGGAGGGTAAAGGCAGCACTGGTGATGGAGGTAGGTAGGTTGAGGCCCTTGGTGATCTCCCGCCAGATCTTCTTGTTGATGACTTCGACCAGGCCCCCTTTGTCCGTCACCAGGCGGTACAGCGTGTACAGGTCCAGCACCTGCTTGGCCATGATGGGGATGCGGTTCACGGGCGTCCCTTCCAGCCGCGCACGGGAGACAGAAAGGGATGCAGGGTGAGGCCACGGGGATGGAGACCCTCGCTCCCCAGGGACACGACCGCCCCTCGCCCAGCCGTCCTGGGACAATGACAGCCTCGTCCCCACCACCGCAGCCGTGCGCTGCGTCCCCCAGCCCTGCTCCGCGCCAGCGCTGGCTGCACCAGCAGGGCTCTGAATGCCTGCCGGAGCAGGGCTTTCACTTGCCACCCCACGCAGCAGCAGCCGTGGGGCTCATGCTGGGCTGCAGAGCCTGCCCAAGACACAGGCAGACCCTGAGCGAGCCCTGCGCAGGCATCAGAGCTGGCGCTGCGGGTACCGGCTGTCCAGCAGCACATCCGAAGAGAGACCAGTCTTTCCTTTCCCAAAGCTGCGGGCGTGCAGCAGCTGGCAGGGTGAGCACCCACGTGGCGGGGAGTGTGGGGGCGGGCAGGCGGGACTGCCAGGATGCCCACGAGCAGGGTAGACCCCATCACTCTGATACCGCGTCCCCATCGATGGAGACCCTGCAGAGCTGTCAGTGTGGCAGGGGAACGGGCCCGCTGCCCGCTGAGATGTAGGGGCATGGTGGAAGGGCAAAGAGCCTCCCTCAGAGCCCCCTATGGAGGATCTCACTCCATAATGTTCTTACAACTCCCTATAGAGCATCTGCCCCCTAAATCTCTCCGAGCCTCCTTCAGGGACTCTCCCTGTTGTTCCCCTCAGAGCTACATAAAGAGGGACCCTCCCATAACCCTTATAGAGGGAGTCACCCTAAAACCCCCATCAGATACCTCTGTAGAAGGACTCCCCCATAACCTTTATATAGGAGCGCACCCTATAACTTCCTTCAGTGCCTCCTTTGGAGAGTCTCTTATAAACCCCCCTCAGAGCTCCAGAGAGGGTCTCTCTCCACAAATCCCCAGAGATACCCCCCACCCACAGATCCCCCCAGCACCCCCGACTGCTTAAACACCCTCAGTACTTCCCCCTGAGAGACCCGACCCGAAATACAGACCCTGACCCTCACCCTACGAGAGCCCGTCCCCAGCTGTCCCAGCCCCTGAAGCGCCCCTGCCCTCCCTCTGGGGCTGACCCGCCATCATTAACCTGCCCTTCGCCTTTCCGGCTTTACGGGGCCATCCCGATTTACGGCCAGAGCCCTCAACAGGCAGCAAGAATTACAGCCGCTGCAACTCTGCGGGAAGGGGCCGGCGGCACGACGCGGTCCCGGGCCGTCACCCACCGTGCCGGGGCAGGGGGACGTAGGACCCCCCACACCCTTAGGGGTGCCCAGCACCCCTGGGCTCTGCGAGACCAGCACGGCCCAGCACCATCCCCATGGCCACCGGCTCCCGATACATCCCCTTCCCCAATCTCCAAATATCCCCCCCGCAAATAGCCCGGCGGCCCCTCGCTGCAACGGGCCGGACGCGGCAAGCCCGCAGCGCGGCGGCGGGGGCTGCGGCAAGGCCGAGGAGGGGGCCAGCGTCCCCTCCTTATCCCTTCCTCCCCGGCGGCGGGGAGCGGGCGGTATCGGAAAGCCATCCGTTTCGCTGGCGGAGGCTGTCAGGGCCGCGCTTCGCCCCTCAAACGGAGCCGTCACTCACCGCCGTCCTCCAGCATCCCTAATTTATGGCCCCGATATTGGCTCGGCTTCTTCGCATAAGCCTGAAAAACGAGCTCTTTTTATTCTTCTACCGCGTTCATTTAACTTTCTTTTCTTTCCCCCCCCCCCCAACCCCGTCTCTGTGGTTTGCCCTGGTCGGGAAGGGGGAAGAGGAGTTTCTCCTCTTGGGAGAGAGGCAGAGAAACCCCGACCGCCTCCGCCCGGGCTCCGGCGCCTGGGGTCACCAGGATGGGGACAGCAGCAAGCGCAGTCCCACGCAGCTCCCGGGGGGGGGGGGGGGGCAACAGCGAGAGCCGCTCGCCCGGCACCGTCCCCCGTCCCAAATCCCCATCCCTCGCCCACCTCCGGCCCCGCGCCTGCCCCAAAACGAACGGCGGTCCGTTCTCCCTTCCTCTTCCTCCCCATGTCCCCCCCCCCCCCAGCCTTGGTGGGTAATGGAGAGGGCTCGCCATCCATCTGGGGGCCGGGGCGGGCGGCCGGTGCCTGTCCCGCTGACAAAGGGACCTGTCTCGGCCGCCGCCGCAGAGGCAGAGCGATGGCCCCAGCCCCGGCTCCGGCGCGCCGCACAAAAGCCCATTGAGGTGGCGCGTTCATTGTGGCGCTGCAATTAGCTCCCTGATTGATTAACGGCGCCGCGTTATCGGCAGGGCCCTCGGCTCGGTGTGGGGTGGTGGGGGGGGGACGCAGCCCCCGCCACCCCGGGCGCTGCCCTCCCTGCCTGCCAGCAGCGTGGCCCCCCACCCGGGCCCTGCTCCCCCCGACCCCTTTCGTCACCCCGAGGCGTCTCCGGGGCCGGGTGCTGCGCCCTGCGGTGAGGGGCAAGCCGGGGGGTGCACCCCGCCCCCAGCAGGGCCCATTTTTCAGCCCAGCTAATTTTGCATCCCGCTAACGAATGCCCGTGCCTTAATTGCCCTGAGAGATGGGGGGGGGGCGTGCAGCCCCCTTCATTAGGGCTCGCCATGGAGACATCGATGGCCCCGGGGACAAGGCACGGGACCGCAGCCCTCGGTCCCTCTGCCCACGCGCCCCTGGGTGCCCGCCGGAGCCCGAGAGGTGCCCGTGCTGCTGGGGCCACAGCTGCCCTGCTGTGCGCCAGGGCCACCAGCTTCCCACGCGCCCCCGCCACCCCCGAGGACCTGTGCCACCACCAGTGACCCTGTGCCATCCCCAGCAACTGTGCCAACACCAAGGACCCTGTGCCACCCCCAGCAACCCTGTGCCCCCTCCAAAGAGCCTGTGCCAGCCTGCACCGCTCCACGCCAGCCCCCGGGGTCCCGTCCCTGCTGCACGTGGCCCCCGCGCCCTCCCTGCGTGCGGCCCCCGCCTGCCCGGCGCCAGCCCCTCGCACGCACCTCGGCTCCAAAATCCGCACGCGGGCGCCAGCGGGGCCGCCTGGGCAGGCGCGCGCGGCCGCAGCCGCAGGCAGAGCCCTGCGAGCCGGCCCCACAGCCTCCGGAGGTAAACAGTGACATTCCTCCACCCGCCGGCGATGCCCCGCCATTCGGCTCCAGCCGGGCTCTCCTGCACCCCGCCGGCCCCAAAAACACAGGGGGCGCGAGTGCACCCCCCCGCCCGGTCCGTCCCGGGCAGCAGCGGGGCACAGGGGCCAGGAGCGGTCACCGGCTCCCCCTCCTCTTCCTCGCGCTGCCGGGCGCTCGCTTAATTAGCCCCGACCCCACCAGCCAGGGAGTTAATTAGCTCAGGAGAGAGAGATAATGAAGGTGCGGAGCAGCCCATGAATCTCGCGGCCCCGCGCGCTGATGGATGCTCGGGGACCAGGCAGCGCCGGCGCTCCCACCTCCTCCTCCTCCCCGGAGCCGGCGAGTGGGACCTGGCACCCGGGGCTGCCCCGTCTGCGAGGGGCTGGGGCTCGGGGGGGGAGGGTGGCAGAGCCCTGAGCAACACGAGTTTGTAGGGTCTCAGCCCCCTCCCGCCCCGAGGCTGGTCCCTGCTACCCCACAGGCTTCCCCATCGCTCTGGAGGGCAAGGCTCGGGCCGGGGGAGGCAAACGCCCCTGCTCTCGCCCCGCGCGCAGCCAGCCCCCCTGCACCCCCCAGCCTTCCCCCGTTAATTAGCTCGGCATTAACCTCTGCCTGGGGTTTACTGGCTATCGAGCGGCGTGTTCATTAATCCACACACCGGCAAAAGGCTCTAATTAATACGGCCGGCCACACGCCCGCGCTCGGCAACTTTTAATTGTCGCAAGCCCAGCTGGGGAGGGCGAAGGTTAAAGCGTTTATCGAGTCCCCGGGAGCTGGCTCGGCCCCCCGCGCCGATAGCAAAGATTTCCGATGCGGCCGGCCCGGCTGGCGGGGCTCTTAACCCCTGGGCGCCCGGCGCTGCCCGCGGGGCCGGCCCCGCTCCCCGCATCCCGCGGCAGCGCCGCCGGGCACCGCTAACAGGTATCGCCGCTGGGCATCGCTAACGGGCACCGCTAGCGGGCATCACTGCTGGGCATCGCCGCTGGGCACCGCTAACGGGCAGCTTGGGCAGGTATTGCTGATGGGAAGCACTAACGGGCTTTATCGCTGGGCATCGCTATTGGGCATCACCACGGGGCACCACTAACGAGCATCGCTTATGAGCATCACTAATGGGTACCACTAATGGGACAGCTCGGGAGTGCTGGGGAGCTCCGCTGGCCAGCAGCACCCTGCAGGGTGGGCACCCACCCGTGGCACCGGGGGGCAGATCTGGGGGCGGGTAAGTGCACGCGTGACAGTGACAACGTCGGCAGCCTGTGCGATAACGCGTGTGTTCATCCGGGCAGGTCTGAGTGCAGCCCACGGGATGTACGGCGGGGGCTTGCAGAGGCCTGGAGCAGCTCGGTGCCCGAGTACCCGCCGGGAGCCGCGGGCAGGGGCCGGGTGCCAGCGAGCGCCCACCCCAAGCCACCCACCTTTACCTCTCTTCTGCATGAAGCCAAAGAGGTCGTCCAGGAACTCCTTGCGTTTCGGGTCCTCGTCCAGTTCGTAGAGCTGGAGGCGGGAGAGAGGGGGTCAGCGCCGCCGCGTGTCCGAACGGGCGGCGCAACCGAGCGAGAGAGCTGCAACGGCTGCCAGCGCGCGGGCACCGACGCAGGCGAGCGCGCGCATCTGAGCGCCCCTCAGCTGAGGAGCCCCCCGCCTCTGCTGCAGCCCACTGCCGCCCACGGCACGGGGATCGCCCTGCGCCCGCCGCTCCCCATCCCGCCGGCGCCTCCGCTGTGCGGCCTCGCTGCCCGAGAGGCTGCTTGAGTGCCTCGCTTTCCCTGCTGCTCGCCGCTGTTTTCTGGGAGGAAGATGACGCCGAGCCGCGGCGAAGGGCCAGAGCCACGCGGCAAGCAGGTCCCTGGGGCCGGGGCAACGGGGCAGGCAAAGCAGCCGCTCTCCAAAGAGCGTGAGGAGCCCTTCTGGCAGAGAAGAGGTCTCTTCCCCACGCCCGGGGCACCTCCAGGGCCGCCTGACCCCACTGCACCCCGGCCAAGCGGCCGAGCGGGTCCGCAGATGGGCGCGCGTGAGCCGGTGCGTGCACCGCTGCGCCCGTGCAAGCCGGCGGGCACGCGTGCAACCGTGCAGAGACATGCGCGTGGTCGCGCACGTCTGTGTGATTGACGGACTCGGCTCCGGACCCGCGGACGCAACCCGCAGGCTGAGCCGAGTCCTAGAGCTGCAGCTGAAGGCACCCAGGAAGGAGCCGGGGAGACGACGGGACCCCCGAGAGCAGGGGCGCGCCGTGCCGTGCAACGCCCCGTGCCCGCCTGATTCCAGCACAGGCCCTCAGTGACCATGACAAATTGGAGCCCGCCAGATCGATGGCCCCAGCAGTAAAAGTCAGAGCGCACCAAGGAAAAATTAGCACCAATCGAAGACGCTATAGACACCGATTCCTCCCAGCGAGCCAGGCAAGAATTTAAAGCCATTGAAAAGAAACAAAACTCAGCAGTCCAGAATGGATTTCCAAAACATATACAAAGAAATGCAAGCTGCAAAACAAAGTCAGGCGCAAAATAGAGTCGTTTAAAAAACAATGGTCCTGGGAAAGGCCGTTAAAAACCAATAGACGCGTCCCCCCACCCCTGCACACAACACATCATTCACCGGGCGGATAAAGGGAGCGGAGCTGGGAGAGGTGTCAGCAACCGGCGTGGGCCCTCCGAGGGACGTCCTGCCCGTCCGGCAAACTTGCCTCATCCACGGGTGCTAACGGCTGGTCCCTAACCTGTTTCAAGGGTGTTAGTGGCCTGTCCCTAACGTCACCCATGAGTGCAACCTCCCTGTCCCTCACCTCATCCAAGGGTGTGACCTCCCTGTCCCTAACGTTGTCCATGGGTGCTAGCAGCCTGTCCCTCACCTCATCCAAGGGTGTGACCTCCCTGTCCCTAACGTTGTCCATGGGTGCTAGCAGCCTGTCCCTCACCTCATCCAAGGGTGTGACCTCCCTGTCCCTAACGTTGTCCATGGGTGCTAGCTGCCTGCATCTACCCTACCCCACGGGTGCTAACAGCCCGTCCCTAAACAAACCCATGGGTGCTGACCACCTGCTTCAAAACCAATCCATAGCGCTAACTCCTTGTCCCTTCCCACCTCTGCCCGTCCCTTCCCTGTGCCCGGGTGCTACGCGTCCGTGCCGCGACGCCCGCTGCCGCCTGCCCACCTCCAGCGCCTCGCCGGGCCCCGCTCCCCCCGCCGAGCCATCGACCGCCCCAGCTGGGTCCGGCTCGGCGCGCCCGCGGCGGCTGCTTTGCGAGGCAGGCGCGCGGGGCTCTCGCCCTCCCTTGCGGCTCCGCGTCCGCCGGAGCAACCCCCCCAAAACGGCACCCGCTTCCCTTCCCCGACTCGTACTGCTGCTGCCGCCGAGCCGGGACCGCTCCCGGCCGCGGCGCCGCCGAGCCCGGCTCTAAGCCCCACAAACAGGGGCGACCTCCGAGCATCGCTATCTGTTTTCCCACCGCTTAGTAACCTCTAACCTTTTATCTGCGGGGCGGCCGCGCGCAAAAACCACGTTACGTCAAGCAGGGAGCGAAGGTCGGCTGTCAAGCGGCGACAATAGCCAAATTACAGGGGGGGGGGGGCGCGAGGCCGCCCGGCGGGAAAATCTCAGCCCCTCAGCGGGCCGGCGGGCCGGGCGCCGGCTGGACGAGGCAGGGCACGATCCCCCGCCGCCGGGGTCCCGCAGAGCCGCGGAAGGGCAAGCGCCTCCCCGCGCGCAGCAGGCAGCCAGCCGGAGCTGGGGATGCGCCTGGCCCGTTAATAAACCATAAGCGGCTTCGCCTTCCTGGGGAGCTGCCCCGAGCTCGTTAGGAGCACAGAGCGATCCCCGCGCCGGCCGGCGGGATTACAGGAAACCCTTTCGCTTGCTGCTGGGGGGCAGCTGCCTCCGCGTGCAGCAGGGCACGGGGCCGGCAGCCAGCAGGCAGGGACCCCCGGGCACCCCCAGCCCTGAAGGAGGACCCGGCTCCAGCCCCGGCGCAGGTCCTCCTCTTCCAGGGTGGGCGCTGCGGTGTCCCCCTCCCCTGCATCCGTTGGGGACGGGCTAGCTACGTGGCACAGGCGCAGCCCTGCGCGGTGACGCACAGTCCTGTGCAGGCACGCACCGTCCCCTCCGCGGGCACTCGTGACTCCTTGCACAGACAGCAGACAGCCCTGCACAAGCGTGCACGACCGCACTAGGGCATGCACGACCTGACACGGACATGTACAACCACGCACAGACGTGCACGAGCACACGCAACCCTGCACAGGCGCGCGCAACGCCCCTCGCGGGGGCGCACAGCTCCACGCGCGCCCGCGCCTCCCCGTGCACGCACGCACCACCCTAAGAGGGGCACACACCCGCCCACAGGCACGTACAGCCCTGCGGGGGGGCCCACGACCCCGTGCAGCCATGCCCAACCCCGCAGGAGCGCGCACGACCCTGCACCGGCGCACACAACCCCGTCTGCCTGTGCACAACCCCCATGCCGGAGCACACAACCCCACATGAGCACGCACAACGTTGCACCGGCGCACGCGACCCCCGGACGAGCGTGCACCACCTCGCACCGGCGCACGCAACCCCGCACGGACACGCACAACCCTGTTGGGGGGGGGGGGCCCTTGTGCAACACCAGCAGCAGCTCCCGCTTGCAGTGACCTATGAGCAACGACCCTTTTAATCGTGTTTGTATTGATATAATTAGTAACTCATTTAACGCCATCGATGTAACTATATTCCTCTATAAACAGAAGTATTAAACTGTCAGGGCCCGGGGATCGATAGCCCGTCGGCGCGCAGCTCCGCGGCCGCGGGGACCCCCCCAAACCCCGGGCACCCCCTCTCCGCCCCGCTCCGCTCGCTCCCCTCATCCCGTTGCCGTGGCGACGTCTTTATTCCTTAAAGGCTGGGGATAACTGGGGGGGGGGGGGGGGGGCTCGTCGGGCAGGTTAAAGGTCAGTGGGTCGAACAGGGTTTATTAAAGGGATGAGAATAGCCCTCGCGCCCCCCTCCTCACCCCCCCCCCCCGGCCTCCTGCCAGCGATTAAACAACCTCGTTAGCACCTTTCCTTGGCGGAGGAGGTGCTGCCCTCCCCCAGCTGCAGCCGGGGTCCCGGCGCCTCCTTGGAGGGGTGTCCCACTTTGGGGGGGGGGGGAACAAACCCCTCGGGACCCCCCTCACGCCGCTCAGCGCGGCGACCGGCGTTTAAGCCGCTTAATCCGGGCCGTATCGATGGCGAAGCCCCGCTCCGACCCCCCCCCCCGCCTCGCTTTCCCCACCACCCCCCAAAGCTGCTTAACATGCACCGCATTGATCAGCCCCGCTGCTAATTTTTCCAGCCGGCCGCCGCTCACGCAGCGAGCTCGCTCGATGGCTCTTCGCCCGCCGGCCGCGGTCCGGACCGGCGCGGAGCCTGCGAGGGGCAGCGGGCGGCCGGGGGGGACAGGAGGAGGATGAGGAGGATGAGGAGGATGCTCCGCGCACCCTGCCGCCACCGGCCGGACGCCCGGTGGCCCCGAGCTGCCGGCGCCGCGGCCTCGCCGCCAGCCTTTCGTCCCGCTTAATATTTAACGGGGCTTTATAGGGCAGCAGGTTTAATCAGCGCTGATAACGCGGCGGATCCGGCGGGTCGTGAAACCCCCCCGCCGCCGGCCCGGCGAGCGGGGTGTGCGGGCGCCGGCGGTGCCACCAGAGCCGCCTGCTGCAAACATTAACCCGGCCGGGGGCAAGGTGAGGGACTGTTTGCGGGCGGCGCTGGCCTTGGGGCCGGCAGCCCCCTCCCCGGCGGCCAGGGCTCGCTCGGCCCCCGGCCTGGGCCCGTTTCGCAGGAGGGAAAACTGAGGCGCGGCAGTCTCCTCCTCCTCCTCCTCTTCCTCCTGCTGCTGCCCGGCAGGCCGCCAGCTCCGGGGACCCGTTTGGGGAAGCACCCGCCTCGGGTCCGGCTGGTGTGTGCACCCCTGCGCTGCTCGAGGCTGGCGGGCACCCATGTGTTGGGGGGGGGGGGTTGGGCACGCCTCGGGGTGTGCAAGGCACGCCTGGCACACGTGTGTGTGCATGCACCGTGTGGCTGTAGGCATGCTCACCCCCGGCGGGCTGCACACCCACTGCGCACACATGACCACACAGATGTGCACTGGGGGGGTGTGCGTGCATGCACAAACCCGATATGTGTGTGCGTGTGTGCATGCACAAACCTGGTATGTGTGCGTGTGTGCATGCACAAACCCGATACGTTTGTGTGTGTGCATGCACACTGTCTAAGTGTGTGCATGTGTGTGTGTGTGCGTGCACAAACAAGGTGCGCATGTGTGTGCATGCTCACTGTGTGAGTGCGTGTGTGTGCGCATGCACAAACCTGGTCTGTGTGTGTGTATATGTGCATGCACACTGTGTGTGTGTGCGTGTGTGTGCGCATGCACAAATTCGGTGCGTGTGTGCATGCGCACTGTGTGAGTGCGTGTGTGTGTGCATGCACAAACCTGGTCTGTGTGTGTGTATATGTGCATGCACACTGTGAGTGTGTGTGCATGTGTGTGCGTGTGTGCACGCACAAACCTGGTCTGTGTGTGTGTGCATATGTGCATGCACACTGTGTGTGTGTGCGTGTGCGTGTGCATGCACAAATTTGGTGCGTGTGTGAATGCACACGGTGTGAGTGTGTGCATGTGTGTGTGTGTACGCACAAACAAGGTGTGCATGTGTGCATGCACACTGTGTGAGTGTGTGCATGTGTGTGCGTGTGTGCACGCACAAACCTGGTCTGTGTGTGTGTGTATATGTGCATGCACACTGTGTGTGTGTGCGTGTGCGTGTGCGCATGCACAAATTCGGTGCGTGTGTGCATGCACACGGTGTGAGTGTGTGCATGTGTACGTGTGTGCATGCACAAACCTGGTCTGTGTGTGTGTGTGCGCGCGCATCCGTGCAGCAGGTATGCGCGTACGTCTGGGCACACCGCGCGTGTCTGCACACATGGGGTTTGTGTATATCGAAATCCAGTGTAAATGTGCTTTTAGGGGAGGGAGCGTGCCCCAGGGCTTGTGTTGGGGGTGCTAAGTGACCCTCCCACCCTCGCGCCCCTGCGGCAAGGTGATCCTGGCCCCGGCCCCGGCAGGTGCTGCCCGCCGCCTCCGCACGGCCGGAAAAGCCACGCGGCCGAGCAGAAAGGGCACCCGGGGCTGGCGCCCGCCGCCGGCCGCCCGCGCCTTCCTCCCCGCCACGGGCCGCCGCTCCCAGGGCCGAAACGGCCCGCAGGGGAGCGCAGGAGCACGGCGGCCGCGGGGCAGGCGCCGCGCCGGGAGCGGGGACGGTCAGCGCCGCGCTCGCCGGCGCGGCACGCGCGAGGCTGCATCCCGCCACCGGCCCCGCGGGGACGTGCCGGTGCAAAGAGCGGAGGAGACCCCCGGCTCCCTGCAACCGCGGTGCAGGGGACCTCCCGGACCTTGGCCCGGGTCTCTACCCACGTGCCGTTATCAAATGTACATAGACCGTCGCCGGGGGCTGATGCAAGAGGCAGGGGGCTCTCGCCGACGTGCAGCAGCAGAGCCGCTGCCCCAGCGCCGAGCAAAGGTCTCTCCAGCCCCCCAAACGGGCACCTCAGGAAATGCATAAGAACAGGGCGCGTATGTAGGATACGTCCCCCACGTATTCCCTGCCGTAAAGCCCCTGGGTGAAGCAGCTTTCGGGTTTCTCAGCCCTGAGCCCTCCCGCTGTTCCCGGTTTTAGCCCCCGGGGCAAGGAGATGCCCCAGGCGGCTGCCGCGGCGGCTGGTCCTGCGCCCCCACCCCGCTCCGTCCCCGCCGGGGCCCCCATTCCCCCCCCCCCCCCGGATTTGGGGACGCCTGTGCTTCGCCAGCCCAGCCCGGGAGCGCCGCTCCAGGCTTTGCAAGCGCCGCCCCGCTTTCGGGGCCGCCCTCATCCTCGGGGGCGATTTCCGTGGCACAACCTCGGGAGACGGGGAGAGCCCCGCCACCCTCCCCTCCTTTGCCCGCTTCCGGCTGCTCGGCGGCTGCCCCGAGCGGAGAACCGGTTCTCCAGGCTGGGCGAGACGCGGCCCCGCCGCGGGGAAGGGCCGGGGGGCAGCCGGCGCCAGGGCAGAGGACGTACAGCCTGGCGTCGGCAGCCTGCGGGGATCAAAGACAGCAGAGAGAGAGAGCTTCCTCCCCCGTCTGGAAGAGAGCAAAGAGCTTAACGCAGGGCAGATGATTGACCCCCTTACCCAGATGGGGAAACTGAGGCACGGGCAGGCGGTGGTGGTTGGGCCGGCGGAGCAGCGAGCGCCCTGCAGCGGGGCCGTCCATCCTCCTGGCGTCGGTCTTGCACCCGCCTGCCCTCTCCCAAACCGAGCCCGGCCGCCCCGGCACAGCCGCTCGGCGTCGAAATCTCTGTGCCGGCCTCGGGGAAACCCCACGCCGCGGGCTCGCGGCAGTGACAGCGGGAGGACGGCCGCCCCGTGGACCCCACGGCACTGCAGCCGGCCCCAAACCGCCGCCGGCTCCCGCGCGGGTCCCGGTACCTCCTTCCTGCTCAGCCCATCGCGGCCCGTGCAAGCCACCCCGGGGCCATCGGTCCCCTTGTCCCTGAGTGCACCGCACCGAAGGGACATCCCGCCGTGCCCCGGGCTGGCTGGGACACGGCGCCAGCTGGGAAGGGGAGCCGAGCCGTCCCCACGGGTCGGAGGCACGCGAACACCTCTGCAACGGGGAGCCGGCTCCTTTCCGATCCGGCTTTGGGGAAGGCTAGAGGAAGCCAGCCAGCACCGGGAAGCTCCGGCGGGATTCATTTCCCCCCACCCCCCGCCAGCATCCTCCCTTCGATCCCTCTCCCGAGTATTCACATTACGTGTTGTTTAAGGGAGAGCCGCCGGCTTCGCTCCTGCCCCGCGCGCCGCTCTCCGAGAGGGAGGCGCGCGAGGCGGGAAGAGAAATGCCTGAGATGCTTTCTCGCCGCAAGCCTGCCGGGGCCCGGCAGGGAGGAGCCGCTGACCCCCAGAACCGGACAATCCGCCTTTTCCCGCGCGTGTAACGCAACGCTCGCCCGGCTGAGCTATTCGACCTACGCAGCGCGCCCAGCCCGGCCGTGCCCGGGCCGCTCCGGCCGCCGCCGCGGCAAACAGTCCCGAGGGCGGCGGGCCGCGGGGCCAGCGCCGCCGGCTCGCCTACCTGGCGCGTCCCAGGTAGGCGTCGAGCGGGGCCGCGTCTCGTCCGGCCGCTTGCCGGCCTCCGAACGGAGCGGCGCGACGGCGCAACGTTAAATAAGCGCCGAGGTTCGCCGCGCCGCTGCCTCCGGCCGACGCCGGAAATCACCGGGCACGTGGAGAAGCCGTAACGCCGCCCAGTCCCTTGCAGAGACCCCCCGGCTCCTCGGGGTGGCCAGAGCCACCGTCGTCCCCCCCCCACCCCATCCTGGGTGGGTGAGCGGCACCCACCCCAGGCCGGGCGCTCGACGCGTCCCGCTGGCAGCGAGACGCCGGGAACAAAGCCGAATGCTGCGGCGCCTCCCGCCCCTGCCCTGCCGGGCCGCGCGAGCCCTGTCCTCGAGGCCGGGCTGCTTCATGGCCCCGCCGCGAGCGTCCCCGCCGCTCAGCCAGGGGACAGCACCGGGCAGCCGGGGGACACCAGGGAGCGGCAAGCCGGGGTGGGATGGGGCTCGGTGGCGGGGAGGGGGCCCATCTGGGGTGCGACAGGGACAGCGTTTGGGGGGAGGGCAGATGGGGGCACAAGGGGATGCCTATCAGGGTGGGACGGGGCTTGGGGACGGGGGCAGCAGGAGGTGCCCCCTGCAGGAGGGACACGGATGAGGCTCGGGGCAGTGGGGCACTAAGGGGTGCCCATGTAGGGTGGGATGGAAACAGGGTTTGGGGGCAGTGGGGGGGCACCAGAGATGCCCATGTAGGGTGGGATGGGGCTTGGGGACAAGGTCGGTTGGGTGCACTAGGGGTAACTTTTTTTGGCTGAAATTTGGCGGCAGCAGGGACGCCCACCCGAGGCAGGACTGGGATGGGGCTCGGGCGAAGTTGGAGGGGGGGAGGCACCGGAGACGGCGCTTTGGGGTGGGCCGGGGCTGGGCTTTGGGGGCAGTGCGTGCAGAGCACTGGGGACGCCTATTTGGGGAGGGGGGGACAACAAGGAAGGGGCTTGGGCGCAGCAGCAGATGCCTGTTTGGGATTGGCAGGGGGGCTTGGGGGCCGGGGGACACCGGAGATGCCCGGCGGATGCCTCCTACCTGCTTGAACTGCTCCTCGTAGGTCCACTCGTGGGGCTGGGGCGGCGGCGGGTCGCGGGGCTCCCCTTCCTCCTCCTCCTCCTCCTCCTCCCCTTCCTCCTCCTCCTCCTCCTCCTCCTGCTGCTGCGGTGGCGGGCGCGGGCCGGGGGCCGGGCGGCGGCGGGGGGCGGCGGGGGGCGGCTGCCCGGGGCCGGGCTGCGCCGGCGGCCGTCGGGGAGCGGCGTCGGGGCCGCGGGCCAGGCGGGCCGCCTGCTGCCGCTGCAGGCTCTCCATCACGGCCGCCAGGCGCAGCCCCCCCGCCGCCCCGGGCCCCCGCGGCGGGGCGGCCGGCTGCGGGCACAGGGCACGGCCTCAGGCGCCGCAGGGCGGGGGGGGGGGAGGAGGAGGAGGAGGAGGAGGGAGGGGAGGAAGCATCCCACAGCCAACCCGTCCCTTCCACCATCATCACCCCTTCTTCTCCTGCCCCCGGGGGCCCTGCCCGAAGTTTGCCGCGGACCCGCCGCACCCGTTGGTGGGGGGGGGGGTGTATGAGGGAGGGACCCCCCTCCCTCCACCGCTGGCCCCCAGCGGGACCCGCACCTCGGTCCTACCGGGGAGCGTGTCCTCCTGCACGGCCCCACCGGGGACTCTGCCCGGCCGGGGACCCCGGCTCGCTCCCACGGGAGACCCCCACCTCCGTCCCACCGCGGACCGTGTCCTACTGGGACCCCCCTCCCCGGCCCCACGGGAGACCCCCACCTCCGTCCCATCGCGGACCGTGTCCTACTGGGACCCCCCTCCCCGGCCCCACGGGAGACCCCCACCTCCGTCCCATCGCGGACCCTGTCCTACTGGGACCCCCCTCCCCGGCCCCACGGGAGACCCCCACCTCCGTCCCATCGCGGACCCTGTCCTACTGGGACACCCCTCCCCGGCCCCACGGGAGACCCCCACCTCCGTCCCATCGCGGACCCTGTCCTACTGGGACCCCCCTCCCCGGCCCCACGGGAGACCCCCCACCTCCGTCCCACCGCGGACCGTGTCCTACTGGGACCCCCCTCCCCGGCCCCACGGGAGACCCCCCACCTCCGTCCCATCGCGGACCGTGTCCTACTGGGACCCCCCTCCCCGGCCCCACGGGAGACCCCCACCTCCGTCCCATCGCGGACCGTGTCCTACTGGGACCCCCCTCCCCGGCCCCACGGGAGACCCCCACCTCCGTCCCACCGCGGATCGTGTCCTACTGGGACCCCCCTCCCCGGCCCCACGGGAGACCCCCACCTCCGTCCCACCGCGGACCGTGTCCTACTGGGACACCCCTCCCCGGCCCCACGGGAGACCCTGCCCTGCCGGCGACCCCCTCCCCGCTCCCACGGCGGACCCCGTCTCACCGGGACCTCCCCCCCCGGTTCCCACGGCGGACCCTGCGCTACGGGGACGGGGCTCCCCGCGCCCCCCCGCTGCCGCCGGCCCCCGGCCGCCCTTACCGGCGCCGCCCGGGCCGCCAGGCTGGGGGTTTCCGCCGTGCCGCCGGCTCCGACGGCGCCGCCCGGGGTCGCCCCGCCGTCCCGGGGCACGGCCGCCTGCTCCGCCCGGTGCCGGCCCGCCGCTCACATGGCGCCGCGGCCGCCGATATTTCTTTTATTCCGCAGCAGATGAGGGTGGGTGGGATTTTTTTTTTTTCTCCCCTCTTTTCTTTCTTTCTCTCTTTCTTCCTTTTTTTTTTTTTTTTTTTTTTTTTGCAACAAGTGGCAGGCAGGCGAGAAACACCCCTCCCCGCTCCCATTTGCTAGCGCACGTCAAGGGAGTCAGCCGGGGAGGGCCGGGCTTGCGGCAGCCCCGGGGGAGCGCCCGGGCCCCGGCCCGCGGGGAGGGGGGGGGGCGCTCCACGCACACGCGTGCCCTGCGAGACGTGAGCGTCCGCTGCGCGCGAGCGGCTGCAGCGAGGCTGGGCAAGGCGCGCCCACGCGTGTGCGTTTGGGCAGAGAGGGTGAGGGCTTGCCTGCACGGCATGCGTGTGCGCCCGCTGGGAGAGGCGAGCGTGGGGGCCTGCACGCCTGCAGGTAGAGGCCCGCGGGGAGAGCGGAGCGCCGCGGCGGGCGTGCGCAGCGCGAGCGTGCACGCAGGGAGAGCTAAGGGTGCGCGCGCCTGCGCGCGGCGCGAGAGCTGCACGTGCGTCGGGTGTGCACGACACCTGCCTACAGGTAGGCGCGGGTGGGCGCCGTGGCGGAGCTGAATGCGTGTGCGCGCGGTGTCTTGGCGCACGCGTTTGCGTGTGCGCGCAGCCGAGGAGCTCAGTGGGCGTTGCGTGCGTGTGCGTGCGTGCGCGCGCGCTGCTTAAGGAGGGGTGCGGTGTGCGTGCACCCTGAGGGAGTGCAGTGTGTGCATACGTGGTGGGGAGCTGGGTGGGCAAACGTGCATAAATGCAATTGTGTGTATATACGCATTGTCGGAGGGGGCTGAGCATGTGCATTGCGTGTGTGTGCATACGTATCTGTATACGTTGTTGGGGAGCACTAGTAAGTGCCTATACGTGTGTGTTGGGAGGTGGGTGTGTGCATTTTGTGTGTTTGCCTGTAGGTGTGTGAAGTCTGCGTTGGGAGAGGTGTGTGTGTGTGCGTGCTGTGTGTGCACAGGCGGGTGGGTGTGTGTGTGTACCCACACTGTCTGCCTGTGTGCAGGCTACTAAGGGGCATTGCAGGCGAGCTGCGCGCGCTGCAGAGCCCCCCAGCACGCCCGGGGCTTTGTTGCCGTTCTTGCATTTGCTTTATTCTTGTTCCTCGAGCAAGACTAGCCCAGCTGGCACACACATACGCGCATCCGTGTGCACGCAGACATATGCATGCCCGTGCCTGAAGGCATGCACGCGTGCACATGCATGCAAACGTGAAGGCATGCACACACAAGTGTGTGCCCAGGGACACGCACGCTTGCTTGCCTTTCCGTGCACGCACACACGCACAGGCAGCACGCATGCAACCCACCTGCCTGCACGCACATGTGTGGTTGCACCCTCTCCTTCTGGCACCCGTCCGTCCGTCCATGGGGTGACTCAGACAATGCTTCTGGGCACTCTGGCAGCGCTAACACCCACCCCGGGGGCATGCACATACCCTTGGGGGGGGAGTGCCCAGCTGGGGCCTGATCCTGGTCCTGAGGCCTCTTGCTGGTCCCTGGGGTTGCCTCTTTCTGCACGGCTGGGCCAGGCCAACGTGCAGGGCCGGCAGCCTGACTGCATTGCAGCATGGCCTGGACCCCCAAACAGGCTCGCAGAGCCCTTGCCCCTTGTTGGGGTGGGCAGGATGAGGCCATGCATCGCTCCATCGCAGGAGGGGCTCAGCACCGCCAACCTGCCCCGTGTCTCTGCTTGCAGCGGGGTAAACTGAGGCGCGGGGTGGACTCCCCCCTTCAGGTGGGTCTCCGGACGTTGGGCAAAGCCAGGAGCTGGGGTGAGCACCCAGCACCCCAGCCCCGCTGCCACCTGCGCCAGCCCGGTACCTCGCTGCTCTGGGGTGGGCCGGGTCCTGCGGCAAACGCAGGGTTTTCCCCTGGCGGGAGCATCCCCGCAATACCCCCCTGCTTCCCCTCTGCTGACAAGACGGGAAGCCACTTTTTCCTGCCCTGTCCGCGGGCAGTGTTGGCAGGAGAGGAAGGAGCCGCCTGCTCCTCCTCGGGCTCTTTTGGCCGGGGGCAGCCGGATGGTTTGCGCCGGTCGCCGGCATCCCTAGCAGCATCCTCAGCGGCGGGATGCAGGAGAGAGCGGCTTTGCCCCCGTCCCACCCGGCGTGGTCCGCCAGGTGGTTTGCCGGGAGCGTCTCGCGGAGACGGCAGCTCGCGGCTGCTGCGGATCGGAGCTGCTTTGCTCTCGGACGCGGCAGGCTGGCGCGGGGCCCCCGGGCGCTGTTTATCTTCGCGCAGGAGATAAAGCAGCTGTCGGCCGTCCCATTTCGTGCCTGGGCGGCTGGAGCTCGCCCTGGCCCGTCCTCTCCCGCCGCGGCGTGGAGGCTGCAGCACGAGGAGGGACGTCCTGGTGCGTGCCGGCCCCGGCGCCAGGGCTCCTGGGTGCTCCGGCACGGCTGCACCGAAGGGCTCCGGGCCGTGCTGCTTCCTCCTGCCCCGGCTGCCCTGAGGCCAGGCGATAGGCTGAGCGCAAGCTGAGCTCGGCCGCTTCCCCGTGCCTCAGTTTCCCCACTGCAGGCTGGGCTGCTCCGCGGCCCGCAGGAACCCAGGCGGCCGGGGAAGCTCCCCCCGCTCAGGGCGAAGGGTCACGGTGCCACAGCTCCGTTCCTCCTTTAAACCTCCACGGTGGCAGCAGCAGCTCTGGGGTTCGGCACACGTGTCATGAAGTGTGTCCGTGCTCAGGGCCCCCGAGGCAGCGAGGAGGGCCGTGTCCCTGCCACCCTCCCGCTCAGCGGCCTCTTTGCACCGCCAGGCTCTGGTGACGCTCCTGGCTGGGGACAGAGAGAGATCCCCCAGCCACACGGGTACTGACGGCGGCGGCGGAGGCGGCAGCAGCTACAGGCTGTAGGTGTAGACGGGCACGGCAGACAGCGGAGCAGATGCAGAGATACTCTAAACAGAGAGATACTGCAGGAGGAATCGGGAGATAGATCCTGTGGGCTGATCGATACCCACCGCGTGCGCAAGGACAGCAAGATAGAGCGAGCCGCAGGGGGAGGGCGTTCGGTGGGCTGCGACGTGCGTTTGTCCTCGCGACGGCTCCGGCGGCGGCTCCGCGGCCCGGGGAGCTGCAGCTCGCGGCCGCTTTGGGAGGAGCGCTGAGCAGCGCTCCAGCAACGGGACGGAGCTGGAGCCCTTCATCTCCAACCGCCCCGCAGGGCTTTGGTGCCCTTTGGGGTGCCCCCGCCGGGTTCGCTGTGGGTGCAGCCCTGCCGGCTGCGGTGGCAGAGACACGCAGGGAGGAAGGCAGCTTGCCAGAGCAGCGGGGTGCGAGAGGCCCGTGGGATGAGAGGAGCTGCCTGTGTAAGGGTGCTGTTACCTCCCAGGCACTGGATCCAGCCCCCCATCGCCTCTCCAGAAGGGGCGACTGCGAACCCCGGCCCTGGGTGACCGCGGTGAGAGTTCCCCCGCTCCGTGCCTCAGTTTCCCAGTGTGAATCAAATGATGGCAAGCCTCAGAGAGACAGGTCAGTCCAGCACGAATGTGGGCACGGACGGGTCTGGAGGAGGAGGAGCGGGCAGGAAGGGGCAGAGCCTGCAGGCAGGCATGGAGCCGCCGGACCCGCTGAGGTTGGGAGCAGTCCCTCATCCGCTGGTCACCAGGTCATTGAGCTGCTCCATAACAGGCTGCAAACGCCCGGCGCAAAGGGAAGGGTTGCTTCTCGGGAGCCTCGGGCGCCCGGCACTGGCACGGGGCAGCCACCCGTCCTGCTCAGCACGGGGACGGGGGGACACGCGCCCAGCTGCAGCAGCAGCCAGGACTCCTGGGTCCCAGCCCAACTCCAGCAAGGCAGCACTAACCCAAGGCAGCCCGGGCTGCCTGGTTTCACTGCCGGGCACATCGCAGCGTGGCCGGGAGGTGCTGAGCAGGGCTGCGAGGCAGTGCCGTCGTGCCAGGAGCACAGGGACGGCGGGGAAGGCAGCCCAGGAGCAGCCCTTAGCCCGGACGGGGCTGGGGCTGGGATCCCCCCGCCTGCGGTGGGGTTATTGACACGGCCGCTAAGGAAAACACTGCTGAGATTGTTCACACTAATGTTATTTAGCAGCAATATTTCCGTAATAAAAGAAATCAATGGGCAAGAGAAAAGACCTGTCCAGAGCTTTGATTTTCTCATTTTAATGGCATACTTATTTACTCCCACCACCGTGCCCATCGGATTTTCATTACGCGGCCTTCGCTGTAAGTGGAGCGGTATTGATACGAGCTGCTGAGTTAGCGCCTTCCCGCGCGCGCCGACGCAGGATTACTCATATTCCTCGGCAGGCCTCCTGCTAAACCCGCGGGGCTGGAGCTCGGGCTGCGGGGCCGCAGGGGCTGGCGGCCCCACTGGGCTGCTTGCGCGCACGCACGCCCTGCGCCTACGCCCTGCGCTTACCTCCCGTGCCCTTTCGGCACGGATGTGCGCGGCCCTGCCGTGGTCCGTGCAGCCGGTCCCGGCCATGCGCACCTGTGTGCATGCGTGCACGTGCTTGGGGGGGTGCGTGTGCGTCCGGTTATCCTGCTGTCCACACGCTCGCGGCCCACCTTGTCCCAGCCCCGGAGGTCACTGCCTCGTTGCGCTCCTTATGGGGACACCGCAGCGGAGCAGCATCATGCAGGCTCACGCCCGTGACGGCACCCACCAGCGTGGCACAGCCATCGGCATCAGCCACGGGGCAGATGGGGAAGGCGGTGACAGCCACGTCACCGTGGGGGGGCCGTCAAAGCAGATAGGGAGAGTTCGTGGCTCGGGCTGAAAATGTAGGGTCTAGCCCAGCCAGAACGGCTCAGCTCTTACCATTTGGGTCCATTTCCCCCTCCTTGAGTCTGCCCCTTCCTCAGGGTCAGTTTGGACACGGACCAAAGTGGCCCGACCTGGGAAATACTAAGTGCCTCTGAACTCATCCCCGAGGAGCCCCTCAAGTCCCCTCCAATATGCACATTTTTTCCAGTGTGCTTTGCCCAAAAGGCCTTGTCACACGGCAAGGCTGCTTAGGACGAACAGCTCACTACACCTGGGTCCATCACAAATGCAGTCAGAGCATCGCCCAGGGATGTACGCCAGGGGGAGGCCCCAAACCGGCCCCCAGTCAGGCACATCTACACTGCCAGCTGGCATCGGCCACTCTGCCATGGGCACTGTCCCCCGAAGGACCGAGCTTCCCAGGCTCCTGGGTCCCCAGTGGAAACACAGCCGTGAGGGCTAGCTAAGGCTTTCAGGCCTGAGCAGCTGCGGTGGAAAGAGTAACAGCACCATCTCCTGCCGGCTTCTGGGAGCGGAGACGGACCCGATCCTGCCCAGCACCCAACACCTCCCGGCTCCTACGGCCCAGGGCAGGACCTGCTGCAGGGGCTCAGTCAGGCACCTGGCTGGGCTGGTGGGGGGACGCTGAGCTCTTCCCAGCCACCAAGGGCACCCCTTGCTCAAATGCTGAGCCAGGAGCATCTGGACTGACCTAGCGCCAGTCCTGCATCGCAGGGAGCCCAGCACGCTCCAGAGACTCTCCCAAGAACCCAAACCGGTCAGATGAACATGTTTATTACTGACATCTTTTCTCGGGTGGCTAGTTTAGAAGTAGCCCATGTGCGGGGCTGCTGGTTGGCGGGACGAGGGTGGTCTGAGGAGCAGGAGGAGGGACATGCTACAGGCCTGGTGGCCGGGGTGGACACGTTACTTTGGGAACTGCACTGAGGTTAAAGCCCTCCACCAAGCAGCGAGCCCAGGACCTGGCACCCTGCATGGGCTGCGGGCACGAGGACTGCGAGTGGGGCGTCCGCACCCCCCGGCAGGGCTGAGGGAGCGTGGCCAGCTCGGAGCAAGGCCAGGCTCTGGCTGCCGGCAGGAGGGGATGCTCAGAGTGGCTTTCACAGGGCGCCCAGCACCTCTTCCTGCGTTTCAGTGAAAAACCTGCCGTGGCAGCCACTACGGACAGACCACGGGCTGGAGAAGGGATGAACCCCTGCAAACAGCCTAGTGGCGAGCAGCGAGCGGAGCTGGGGTGCAGCCGAGGGGGGCCCGGCGTTCCCGGTTGCCTGCCCTGCTTGCTCCCTCCACAGCTGGGACCCCCGCGTGCCACGGGGCCGTTCCCAGGCTGCTCGGGCCAAGCGGGGAGCAGGGCTGCTGTTCCCCCGGCAGGCCTCCAGCCAGCGCCTGCTTCAACCCACTACTTAGAGATGGAGGCAGCAGGGATGGGAGATCCGGGGACTTGGGGGCTCAGGTTTCTCAGCTGGGGGAAGTGTTCAGAGGGGTGAGATCCTGTCCTGAGCTAATATAGAGGTCTGGGTGTCCACAGCACTTCCCGGCTGGTGCTCCCCAGCACCTGCAGACACTATATATATGCATAGCCTGGAGGCCACCGCAGAATGGGCTCTCAGTTAAGGCGACAGACGGTGGCTCTCCCCCTTTGGAGGAATGGATGGGGGTGGGGGTCAGGGGAAAGGGAAACTCTTCCAGCCTCTGCCCCCCAGGGCAACTTGCATACTGGGAGCAGGTACCTGAACTGGGACAGACCTTCAGCACAGAGGCCAGGCATCCCCCGGCTGTCTGGGGGTCCCAGTGCAGAGCGGCCCATGGCCTGTGCCAAGGGGACACTGTGTGCTGCCAAAACGTATCAGCTGGGATCTGAGCCACTGAGAGGAGCTGCCAGCTGGATACACCGCTCTCTGCGCTGACCGCAGCGTGGGGCAGCCTGCCAGCTCAGGAGGGAGACAGGGAACCTCACAGCGTCCCTTTACGTCAGGTGCTGCCCACAGAGACGTGTCTCTGGACAGCTTTCCCTACCCTGAGAGGGATGGTGCAGCCTGGCTTACACCAGCATGGTCTTCCTTACGTCTTGGGAGCTGTGGAAAGTTTGTGGAGCCAGGGGGCAGCCAGGCCCAGCTCCTCTGAGAGCACACAGGGGTCTTTATATCTTGCAAGGCCACTCTAGTGCAAGGCAGCTGTCCCTGGAGGATGGAAAAGCAAGATAAGGCTCTGCACTAAAAGAGGACAGACAAGTAGGAAAGAGAACTCGTGATCTGCATTGCTGTGACTCTGCCACGGTCCATCTGTCCTGGCACCCACTTGCACAGGGTGCTACAGGCTCAGTGCTCAGTTGAGCTGGCACACGGGAAAGGACAGAGTGAGAGGGGAGAGGCACAGGGGATCTGTTGCCTCTGCTAGAGCCTCGTCCCGGGGAGTTGGAAGAGGAGGAGGGAGGAAGGCTAGGAGAAGAGGAGCCAGCTCTGCCTTGCAGAGCACCCCGGCGAGCCGGGCTTAGCAAGCCATGGTGCTGAAGAAGGCATTGGCTTCCAAGAGCAGGCCCTTGGCATAGACCCGCAGGGTGTAAAAGAGGGTGACAAAGTCCTGAGTGCTGAAGAGGGTGTCAGCCAGGGCGAAGGCGAGCGTGGAGGGGATGAAGCCTCGGCCGTACTCCACCATCCAGGTGCCCGCACTCCACTGCACGGACGTGGCCTCTCCCGCCTGGTGCACGATGGTGTCCCCTGCCAACACACAGGTGCGGTGTTGATCCCAGCGGTGGGTGGTGCTCCCAGATCGTGCCCAAACAGGGGAGGTGAAGAGGAACCCTGAAGCTGTAGTGTAGAGCACCCTGACCTGCGCACCCCATGCCAGGTTTGCCTTCAAACCCTCCCCAGCCTTGCTCACTGGGGCTAACCCAACTGGCACCCACTAAGGTGCTGGGATGGGCTCAGGGGTTATGAAGCCCCCATCCTGAGCTCTGGGCTTTTGCCAGCTGGAAGGAGGAGGCTCATACAGCAGCGGAGGATCAGGCCACAGAGCAGCTGTGCCCCGGCACTGTGGATATAGACAGGCACGTGTGCAGCCCGCAGGGCACTGCAGTTCCTGGGCTTACCTGGATAGTAGATCTCACTTCTGGTGGTTCCCTCTTTCCACTGCCGGAAGGTCCCCGAGATGACGGTGTCAGAGATATCCGCCCAGTACCGACCTGAGAGAGGACGGACAGCATCGACTCAGTGCGTGCCTGGCCAGGGCCCCCGAGGGCATGGGGACAGCTCGGTGACTGAGATCAGAGCCAAGAAGAAGCCCTCCAGTGGGGAAGGACACCAGCTCTATGGCCTCAGTGCAGCCTGGGCAAGCACCGAAGCGCGTGGACCAGGACTGGTACCTGGCTCCCTGTGTAACCGGTCACATCCCAACAGCCTGAGCTGCTCAGTATCTTTAGGCGCCCTTTGTTCCCAGAGCATTTTGGCATCGGCTCCCTCAGGAAGCGGTGGGGAGACGAGATGCCTGCCTCTGCCTGTCAGTTGGACACGGAGAGTCCTGGCTGCCCAAAACACCATGAACTGGGACCTGGCTCGGCTGCTGTGGAGGCAGCAGCTGCAGGACAGCATCGCGCGGTGTGAGCGAGGCTGCTGCAGGGGCTGCTCCCTCGCAGCCGTCCACGGCGGAGGGGTGGCAGAGTCACCCCGAGCCTCAGCCTGCTGGAGCCTGGGAAAGGCTCCACTGGAGCCAGGGCTTATTTAGAAACACTCTTGTCAAGGCTCTGCCCAGCGAGGGTTGGCTGCGAGCAGAACCTGCCAGGACATCTGGGACAAAGGATGCCCACGTGCCACTACTGAATCGCCGGCTACTGTGCAATTGCCCTACTGACCTCTTCCCACGAACTGGGCTGAAGCGCCAGCAGTTGCCAAGGCTGCGTGAAGGCGCAGAGTCTCAGCAAACACGGACTCTGTCCTGGCGGCCAACCTCCCGTCCCTGTCTGCAGCAGCTCCGTGCCACGTCCGGCACGGGCAGCGAGAGGGGCTCCTTCGCTACAGCGAACCCAGCGTCCTTGACGGTCAGCCCCTCCGAGGCTGGCCGCAGCTCGGCGGTGACAGTCTCTCGACCCAGCCACTGTGACGCTGTTAACGGGGGCCCTGCGGAAACGAAACCGAGCCGCCCCAGCAGCCTCCGCGGTATGAGCTGGCCGCAGCCGTGCTAGCTGAGCGCTTTGACTCTCGGGCCACGTCGCGGTGGCTGAGCTGCGACCGGGAGCGGAGGGGACAGCACAGCTCTGCTCTGCCAAGGTCTCACGGTGCCCTTGGTGCACCCGGGCCTGGGCGTCCAGGCCTGAACGCGCGTCCCCCCCGCCCCGAGCTTGCTTGCAGGCACGAGGCAAAAAGAGCTCAGATACCCAGCCCCTTCCCCGTGGGGCCGGGCCCCCCCGAGCCCGCTTACCCGAGTGGCCGCCGGTGTCGACGGCTGTGCCGAAGAGCAGCACGTACTCGGTGAGCGAGGCGTGCAGGAGGCACATGGAGCCCATCCAGCCGCCCGCGTTCACGAACACCCACTGCAGGTCCTCGTCCGGCAGGATGTGGCCCGGGTGCTTCTTCCGCAGCTCCACAATGATCTTGGAGAAAGCCAGCTCGTGGTCCAGCCCTGCAGCACCCGGGGAGCACCGTGAGGCCCTGCCAGGCCTCCTTCCCCCCACCGAGGGGAGATGTCGCCTCTCCCCAGCCCTCCGGCACCGCGACGCCACGGACCGGGACGGCGGACGAGGACGTGCTGCCCAGCCCGGCCCCAGCACCGGGCGGCCCCCGCTGCTCCCAGGCCCACCAGCATCCTGCTCCCGGTACCGGCTCCCCGGTCCCTCCTTCATCCCGCCCCCCCCCCCGGTACCGGCTCCCCGGTCCCTCCTTCATCCCGCCCCCCCCCCCGGTACCGGCTCCCCGGTCCCTCCTTCATCCCGCCTCCCCCGCCCGGTACCGGCTCCCCGGTCCCTCCTTCATCCCGCCCCCCCCTCCCGGTACCGGCTCCCCGGTCCCTCCTTCATCCCGCCCCCCCCCCGGTACCGGCTCCCCGGTCCCTCCTTCATCCCGCCCCCCCCTCCCGGTACCGGCTCCCCGGTCCCTCCTTCATCCCGCCCCCCCCCCGGTACCGGCTCCCCGGTCCCTCCTTCATCCCGCCCCCCCCGCCCGGTACCGGCTCCCCGGTCCCTCCTTCATCCCGCCCCCCCCCGCCCGGTACCGGCTCCCCGGTCCCTCCTTCATCCCGCCCCCCCCTCCCTCCGGCCCGGACTCCCGTTTCCCTGGTTCCCCCCTGATCCCGCTCCCACTCTCCCGGTTCCTCGCTCCCTCCTGCCCCCCAGTCCCGCTCCCCCGCCGCCAGCCGCCCGCGCCCGCCGGGCCCCGCCGCCCGCTCGGGCCTGCCCCGCCTCGGCGGCCCCGTGCGGTACCGGCGTGGTGCCGGGCGAGCTGGGCGATCTCGGCCGCCTGGAACTCGTAGCGCTTGGCGGCGAGCCAGGCCCGCAGCCCCTGCAGCACCAGCGCCAGGGCGCCCAGCGCCAGCCCGGCCCGCAGCGCCCGCGGCCCCGGCACCCCCATGCCGCCGCCGCCGCCGCGCGAGCCCGGCGCGCGGGCCTCCGCCACCGCCCGGGGGGCGGGGCCGGGGGCGGGGCCGGTCGCGCTGGGGCCGGGCGTCACCGCCCGGGGGCGGGGATGGGGGCGGGGCCGGCGGGGCCGGGGCGGCTATTGCAGCCCTGGGGGCGGGGCTGGGGCCGGGCGTCACCGCCGCGGGGGCGGGGTTGGGGCGGGTGTCACCGCCGAGGGGGCGGGGCTGGCAGGGCCGGGGCGGGTAGCGCAGGCCTGGGGGCGGGGCTGGGGGCGGGTATCATCGCCGCGTGGGCGGGGATGGGGGCGGGGCCGGCAGGGCCGGGGTGGGTATCGCAGCCCTGGGGGCGTGGCCAGGGGCGTGGCCATGAGAGCCGGGGCGGGGCCGCGCAGCGCTATGGAGGCGGCCGGGTGCTTCCGGGCCAGCGGTAGGGCCGGGGGCGCCCGGGTCTGCGGCCCCCCCCGCCCCGCCTGCCCGGGGGGAAGCGCTGCTGCCGCCGCCTCGGGTGGGGCGAGGCGGAAAGGGGGGAGCGGGGCCGGGGGCAGCGGCCTGGGGGGCAGCCTGCACCCCCCCCCCCGGGTTACCTCGTGTTGGCCTGTGGCTAGCGAGTCCGGCCCTTGGGCTAGCAGAAGTTTGCCCCGTCCCCGAGCCAGGCTGCCCGGGGAGGGTGGGGGGGCGGAGGGAGCGGCGGCCGGCCGAGGCCGTGACGGCAGCCGTCCCGCCTTCACGCCTCGGTCCTCTCTTCCCCCCGCGCAGAGCACCAGCACGCTCGCTACAACCCGCTGCGGGCCGACTGGGTGCTGGTGTCGGCCCACCGCGTCCGGCGGCCCTGGCAGGGGCAGCTGGAGAAGCCGCCCGCCGAGGACGTGGCCCGCTGGGACCCGAGCAACCCGCTGTGCCCCGGCGCCGCCCGGGCCAACGGCGAGGTACCCGCCGGGCCGCTCTCGCGGCAGCCCCGCTCGTCCCCTCACCCCGGGGGTGGCAGCGGCGGCCCCCCGTGGGCGCCGGGGCGGGGAGGGGGACGGCGACCACGGCTCTCGGGACGGGCTGCGTCCGCCTGCCCCCGTGACGCCGGCCTCCGGCCCCGCGCAGGTGAACCCCCGGTACGAGAGCACGTTCGTCTTCAGCAACGACTTCCCCGCGCTGCGGCCGGACGCCCCCGAGCCCGGTAAGGTCGCGCGCGTGCGAGCAGGCCTGCGGCGGCCGCGGGTCGGGGCGAGGGACGGCCGGGGCTCGGCCGCCTCTTCCTCTCCCCTCTCTGTCCGTCCGCAGGCGGCGGCGACCACCCCTTGTTCCGGACGGCGGCGGCCCGGGGAGCGTGGTGAGTCCAGCTCGCCGCTCCAGGGGTTCGGTCCAAGCGGCGACGTCGGCCGAGACCCGGGGTCGGGGGGTGAGCCCCGGGTGCCCCCCACCGCCTCCCCAGCCCCGCGCCTCTCTCCTCCGCAGCAAGGTGATGTGCTTCCACCCCTGGTCGGACCTGACGCTGCCCCTCATGTCGCCGGCCGAGATCCGGGCCGTGGTCGACGAGTGGGCCGAGCTCGCGGCCGAGCTGGGTGCCACCTACCCCTGGGTGCAGGTGTGTCCCCGCCGCGGTTCGGGACCCTCGGCTCTGCCGTGCTGAGCCCTCCCGGGTGGGTGCGGAGCCGGGACCCCCGAGGCTCTGCCCTCGTATGGGCTCCGTTCCTGGTCCGTTGGGGACCCCGAGGCAGTCGGAGGGGGCTTGGCTCAGCCCAGCCCTTTTCACGAAGCTGAGGGGGGACCCAGGTGTCCGGCGCTGACCTGCTCGCCTGCGCGCCTTGTTCTGCAGATCTTCGAGAACAAGGGAGCCATGATGGGCTGTTCCAACCCTCATCCCCACTGCCAGGTGAGGGCTGAGCCCGGCTGTCCCCTGGGCGACCTGCTTCAACTGGGAGTCCCCCCCGGCTGACCCCGCAGCAGCAAACCCTCGCGGAAGATGCGAACGCCAGTCCTCCCCTGAACCGAGTGCCTGGGCCCAAAGCGACCCCAGCCCTTTCTGCAGGGCGGACCCCTTCCTCCATGCCTGTCCGGCCACCTCCTCTCTTGGAGACTGTCCCTTGCGGCTGCCACGTGTCCGGCTATCCGCCTGGTGGCAGCACGGGCCTGCAAATGGGGAGCTGGGCTCGGGCAGCCCTGTGTACCAGGGGGTATCAGAGCCCCTTGCTGGGGTGGGGGGCATGGCCAGATTCCCCCCAGCTTGACTGGGGGGGGCTGTGACCTGAGCCCGGAGCAGCTGGACGGGGAGGGTCTGCGGAGCTCCCTGTTCATCCTGGTGCTTCCAGCCGTGCCTCAAGTTGTCCTTTGTGCTTCAGGCCCTGTCCTTGGAGGGACAGGAAGGCCTTTTGCTCCATGTATTTTGTGGTGGCCCCCGTCTGTCCCCAAGCAGTGGGAGAGCGAGGGGGTCCTGAACTGGGGATGGGCTGTGGGTCTCTGTGGGCTGGGAGATGGGGCAGGCTCCATTGGGCACAGGTGGGCAAGATCTCACTGGGGAGAGGGGGCGGATAACTGTGTCCTTGTGCCCTGCCTCCCTCCTCCCAGATCTGGGCCAGCAGTTTCCTCCCGAATGAGGCCCAGCTGGAAGAGCGGACCCAACGGGAGTACCTGAGCCAGCATGGCGTGCCCATGCTGCTGGAGTACGCCGAGCAGGAGGCTCGCAGGAAGGTGAGGATGGGTCTGCTGTGCCTTCCCTTGAGAGGTTGGAGCATGGGAGTGTGCTGGGGGGGGGGACAGGATGGGGCCCCCAGCCCTTCCAGCTCCCAACAGCAGGTCGTGTGGGAACTGGGAGTGTGTGAGCCCAGGGCTGGGGTCCCTGGAGTGACGGGCTTGCACATGGCTCCCTCGAGTGGCGTGTCTTGCAGGAGCGGCTGGTGGTGGAGAACGCGGACTGGCTGGTCGTGGTGCCCTACTGGGCCACGTGGCCTTTCGAGACCCTGCTGCTGCCCCGCCGTCACGTCTGTCGCCTGCAGGACCTCCGTGAGGGCGAGAGGGACAGTGAGTGGCTTCGCACCCCGTAACTCTGCTCTGCCTGGTTGGGGACGGTGTGATCCCCTCTCTCTGGCCAAGGAGAGACCTGTGGCAAAGCTAGGACTCCTGGGCCCTTTGGGCTCAGCAAAGGGATGGCTCCTAAGAGGAAGCTCCTCTCCAGCACCAGCCAGGCTGCTGGGAATCCCTGTGGGGAGCAGGACTGGGTGTGGGGTGGGCAGGGGTCAGCTTGGTGGGAGACGGGCTCCCTACTTGTTATCCTCTGGGCCGGCAGGTATGCCCGTCCCGTCTGCCCTCCCCGGCACAGTGCAGGGGGGGACAGACCCACGTGTCCGGGATCTGACCACGCCAGTGCGGGACCGAGATTCTTTTCTGGAGTGATGAAACACATAGTGCCCAATACTCTTGCAATGCTGGCTGATCAGAAATGGGTGCTCCTCTGGCCTCGTTGCTCGGACACCGTGTGTCCGAATATGTGGGGAGGGAAGCAGGTGGCCAGCATGCCGCCTGCATCTCTCCTGCTGTCGCTGATGTCCCTGGCCAGCTCAGATGGCAGCTCACTGTGGCGGTGCTGCCCAGGGAGGGGTGCCCTGGGTAAACGCCCCCAGCCTGGTGGACTGCCTGGTGCTGCCTGCCCTCCGGGCCGCGAGGAGAAGCAGGATGGGCAGCTCGAGGTGTGACTACCCTAACGCTTCCATTGCAGGCCTGGCGTCCATCATGCAGAGGCTTCTCATCAAGTATGACAACCTCTTTGAAATCTCCTTCCCCTACTCCATGGGCTGGCATGGTGAGTGGCTGGGTTGGGGGTGCTGGATAGACCTGGAACCATCTCATTCACCCCATGGTGCCTGTTTGCTCCTGGCAGGGGATCAAACCCACTGCTTGGGCCAGGCTTGGTTTGCTCAGTGTTGCTGAGCGCGGAAAACCGGGGCTCCTGGGTTCCCTCTGCATCGTGAGAAGTGGAGAGGATGCGATGGTTAGTGGGGAGGCTGAGCATCCAGCAGTGCTGGGGAGTGGGATACAGCTGTGGGGAGGGTGTACAGACCACCCTGCCTCAGTTTCCCCTACTCATGTAGTTGACTATCTGGGGGGCTCTGAGCGCCAGGGTTACAGGGGCACAGGAGCTGCCTGGCTGTTTCTCTCGGTGCCCAGAAGGCTGTGACGCTTGTGCAGTTTGGGTTTTCAGCATGGGGCTGGATTGCTGTGTCCTCTGTGTCACTGTCCCCTCCACAGTGGGGCAGGGAGCCTGGCAGGGCCTGGTCTCACGCACAGCACTTGCACCCCTGGCAGGAGCCCCCACGGGCCCTCACCTGGAGGAGGACTGTGGGCACTGGCAGCTCCATGCCCACTATTACCCACCCCTGCTCCGCTCCGCCACCGTCCGCAAGTTCATGGTCGGCTACGAGATGCTCGCCCAGGCGCAGAGAGACCTCACCCCGGAGCAGGTGAGCGCAGCTGGGGTTGGTGGAGTGGGTAGGAAGGGCGCGTTCCCAGGGGCCGCGGTGACCTGTGCCGGGGCCGTCCCTGGGATCTGCCTGTCTGACCCTCGTGCTCTGCCCCGCAGGCTGCCGAGCGCCTGAGGAACCTCCCCGAAGTGCACTACAAGCGGAGGCCCAAGGAGGAGGCATCGTGACGAGGAGCAGTGGAGTTGTCCCTTGGCTTTGCTCAGCAGGGCCAGGGAGAGGAGTCTCTGGGTAGCAGGGAGAGCTAGGCTGAGGCTTGTGAACTCGCTTCACTTGTGAGCCCTCCAGTTTCCTTGCTGAGGCACCTTCTCCTGAGCCTTGCCACAGCTGGGCCTCACTTGCGGGCCAATTTTGCCTGCTGGTGTACAGGTAACCCCTGTCCTAATCCTGCTGCATCCATGTGCAGGCGATACCATTCCCGCTGTCTCCTTCCTCATCCCAGGTTGCGTCTTCCTGTCTCCAAAGAGTGCTGTTATCAGCACTGAAGGGCTTACCCTCCTCTCAAACCTGTCTCTTACTAGTGGAGCTGGGAATGATGCTGGTGGGTTTGCCTGCCCCAGGGAGGAGCGCAGCCCCTCTGTCCAATAAAACCCGTAAGCAAAGTGCTTCTGCCTGTGGCCTGCTGGCTCTTGGCCCTTCATGGGAGGGTACAGCTGTGTGGGGGGGCTCTTACCCCAGCTGCCGTCGGGAGGAATAACGCTGGGGGCTGCAAAGGAGATGCCAGATAGCCCCGTGCCACTTGCTGCTGTTTCTGGCTCTGCACTGCCTCTTCTTCCTCCCTGGGGGGAGCTCTGAGCCTGTCCCTGAGAGCTGAAGGCTCAGGGAGGAGCTGACAGCGGGGAGGTGTTTCTGCCGCTCAAGGTCTACCCATGCCCTCCTAGGAGGGCTGAGGCCTGGCAAACTTGCTGCATGGAAACTGCTGGCTGTGGCTCCCTGGCTGCACAGAGGCTGAGCACGCAGATCCCCTGCTGCGGGGCAGGGCTGAGCCACAGGGCTGCTCCTCTTCCTCTTCTCTGCCTGGGGCCACGGGTTGGCCGTGGTCCTCCTCCTGCCTGCTGCGGGCCAGCAGGTACTGCGGGTGCTGTACGGGGCTGCAGGAGCTGATGGGATGCAGCAGAGGGCTGGATCTTCCCTGAGTCCAAGAGGGATGCAGGTGGGTCCAGCTCAGCTCACCGTGCTGCCAGCCCCTCTGTGCCCACCCCGTGCGGCCGGGGGACCAGCAGCCTGGCTGTTGGGCTGGAGGGATGCTGCAAACAGCTCTGTGATCTCTGCTTCCCCCTTGCAGCCCCTTCCCTTCGCTCCTGAGGCTGGGGAAAACCCTGGGGCCTTGCAGGGGTTGGTCCCGGGCAGTGATGCAACCGGGCTGGCACCGGGGCCGATTTGGAGGGAGCGGGTAGGCAGCCTTGGGGGCGTGCCCTGGTGGGGACGCTCGTCGCGCGGTGCTGGGTGCTGAGCACCATCTGCCGTCGCGTTCTCATGCAACTCTTTTTTGATTTGTCATCAAAGAGCCATTCTCTTAACTCCCTGATGAGGCCTGTATTATTGCAAAGTCTGTAATTGGTCTCCTGGGGGCTAGAAATATCTTGCAAGGAGGTGAATGTTCTTCTCAGGATTCATTCGCCACCTGCTAAACAACGACTTCTGGCAAGTGCTGCTTCCCCCTCCCCAGGTCTGTGCGTTGCTCCCGTATCGCTGCCCCGTGGGGTTGGGATTGGAGACGGGTCGGGACAGCGTGCGGCTCCGGGGGAGCTCGGAGCCGGGCTGCATGCGGGTGCAGGGCCCCCTCCTCCCGTGCTCGTGATGTCCCCGTCCCCGAGCCAGGCCCATCGCCTGGCCTGCGGCTGTCCGAGCCCTTTCCCAGCGTCGCGGGGAAGCCGCGGTCCCGCGAGACGGCGGTGGGCAGCAGCGCGCGGACCTGGTAGCTCACGGGGTGACTCTCGAGCTCGGAGCCGTCGTTCAGCCCGGGGACAGGAGGAAGGGAGACGCCCCAGCTCGGAGCCAGGCCTTTTGCCAACTCTCTTATTCCTTCCCGGGACAGCCGGTGCCTGTGCAAGGTCTGAGAGCTGGGAACCGCAGGGCTCTGTCACCATCTCGTCTGCAGTCGCCATCTCTTCACGAGCACGTTCGCCACGCACCGGCCTCGGATTTGCTTGGCTTTCCCCAGGGCCTGGAAAAGCGACAGCGAATTGGCTTAAATATGTGAATGCAGATTGGGGTAATTAACCACCGAACCGGTTGTAACGAAGCTAGTCATCTCTTCCTGCACGCATAGTTAGCTCTGATTTAATAGGCCACCGGCTCCGCGCCTGGCCCGCGTCGCGTCAGCTCAGAGCCGTAAACGAAACTCGCAATAAGTCAAGCGGTATTAAACTTTACAGTCGCCGTCTTTAAAGACGAGACACTTTCTCTAATAAATCCGAACAAGTGGGATTGTAAATATCAAGGCAGGATCCATATTGCTTAATTAAACAGTGCCTAATGAACAGCCTGTTTGTTGCCTTGTGATTTAGGATGAAACCTAGGGAGACGGTGTGTGCCGAGGAGCGCGGATGCCCGCGCGGGGCTGCCGTTCCTGCCAGGTAGTGGCTGCTGGAAATTAGCTGCTGCTGCAATAGCTCCGAGCTGGGGTAAGTGGTGTGTGGGTTATCTCTTATTTTTATTTTTATTTTTTTTCACATCAGGAAACATTTTTGGAAAACTTCAGAGGTGAAGTCACCTGTAGCCTCGGGCCTGGGAGGAGGAGAAGGACAGGGATACGGCCCGGCTCTCCCAGGAGGCCGGCAGCAGCTGTGGGAGCTGGACTGAGCTTCCCCCTGTTCTCTGCGACAGGCGACAGATCCATCTCTGCTTGCCTGGGTATTGTTAGCTTGTGTGCGAGGGGGTGGGAAAGCCCAAGAGGAAGAGACGGAGCAGTTTCTCTAGGCCCGGGAAGGTGAGGGTGGCTCGTGTCTGCAGGAGTCGGGACTGAGCCGGTGCAGACGGAGCAAACAGCGGCTGTGGCTCTGCGGCTGGGGTGCAAATGCATTGCAATGCGCAGGAACCATCACTGCCTTGCGATAGGGCCCCGAAGCCTTTTATATTTCGGTAGTTAAAATGCTGCTGTACTCCCGAAAAAAAAAAAAAAAAAGGTGGAGGAGTAATTTATGGGGAAAGAATTGAAAGTGTCTGGTCCGGCGTGGGATAGCAGAGTGGCTGGAAGGGAGCCGTCCCCTCGCTCGTGGCCTGGCAGCATTGAAGGGAAACTGAGGCTGCCAATGCTCAATGCCCCAGGAGGGGAACTGGCTGCATGTCCCCTGCCCTGTACTGTGACAGCAGGGTCGCCGCTGTCCTGAACCTCAGGAGCCCTCTTGCCTCCAACAGGGCTTTTCGGGAAGCCCGAAGCTACACTGCTTTTTAGTTGTGGAGAGCTTGTTCAAGATCTCCAACACCTGCACCAATGTGCTGGGCTGAGGTTTCAGCCCAGGAAGCAATACTTGCCACTTAGCAATACCCAATACCTAATACCCAGCCTCATCGTCTCAACAGGAAGACCTCTCCTGCACCAGTTCCCCTGAGTGCGGCAGTGTCCCAGCCTGGAGCCAGCTGCATGGAAAACTGTTGAGTTTAGGCCAGAAAAGCCACCTTCCATCTTCTGCCCCTTCTTCTCTGCTGTATGTGCTCCCTTCCCGGCACCACCGCCAGGGCAAGAAGGAGGGATGGGGGCACAGGGATGGTGTGCGGTGTGAACAGGGCTGCAAGCACGCATGTGGCACAGTGCAAATGCTGCGGCTGTGCTCCAAGCACTACCCCTCCAGGGTCCAGCTGGTGCTGCTCTGCTCCTGGCCACACATCAAACTGGGTTTCATACGGGCAAGTCCATCCTCTGAAGTCCCGATGCTGGACCGCTCCAGGAGGGAAAGAGGAGGGCAACCAGAAGGTGACAGGGGGAGCGAGGGCGAACTGAATGAAGGAGCAAAGCTCCAGCTGAAGCTTTTTGGTGGCTGCCCTCTGGCACGGAGTTAACGCATTAAAAACACATCGAGATCCCATGGAGACGTTTGCTCTCGCTGTGGCATGTTAGAAGAGCTGTGAGGGATTAGGAAAGGGCGGTGGTGCTTCAGTGCTGGCTTCCAGAGCTGAGTCGGCGTGTTGGCACGTCCCGCGCTCTGCAAGGAGCAAGGTATTAGCCCAGTGGGGATGCGGAGATTTAGAGCCACTTGAGGAGGGATGGACTGAAATTTAGTCTCATTTTCATCTGTTTTTCTGATGCTGCTGAGGCAAATGGGTCAGGCTATGAACGGAAGTGGTTTTCCCATTGCTGCTGGAGCCTTGGATCGACTGAAGGGAAAAATGAAACACACCCTGGGCTGCAGGACTGCCCGTCTCCATCGTCTCTCGTGTCAGGCGGGAGGAGGCTTGTGCCATGGGTGGGTGTCAAGTGATAAAGGTGAGTGGTAAAGTCAGACTGCTTCAGTCTCAGCCCAGTCCCTTCTGCGAGAATTAGTTAGCAGGCAGACGCCAGAGGACTCCTGACCGGGCGCGTGGGGACCAGCCCCTCCTGGGAGAAAAAACCTCTCGTCCGGAGGAGAACAAAGTCTAGTAAAGCACCCTCGGCAAAAGCAGCCCTTCTGCCCGAGCAGGTTGGGGTGGGATGTGTGGGTTGGTGGAGGACGTTTTGGGGCGTACGGGGTGCCAGGACACAGCACTGAGAGCAGCAAGGCTCAGTTGAGGGTCAGGACGTGGTCCTGACACGGACCAGGCATTGCACCGTCCGTCCAGCTGGAGACCTGCTTTTGGGACCTGCCAGGGACGGGATGCCTTTGGCGAGGAGCTCTGGCAGGACGGACAGTGCTGAGCCCAGTGGACAGATGCGTGCACCACATCTGGCAACCCGCATCGCCCAAAGGTCTTGCTCCTGCGTGCTGGGAGACCCAGCGCAGCGCCGGCTCCGACGCTGACTCGCTCCGCGGCCAGGGGTGAGTCTCGCAACCTCTGGGTGAGACGAAGCTCCCAGCCCGGCACGTTCGTCACCTTTGGCTACGTGTGCATGTCCTAAGCACCCGCCAAAGCATGTGCGCGAAGGAGCGAGGCAGCTGCAGCCCTGGCACAGACCTCCTGAGCCCTAAACCCAAGCCACCGCCGCCTGCCCCCTCCCTTTGCTCCCCGCAGAAGCCGCCGCTGAAGGCAAGGACGTGCAGCCCTGTGCCTCTGCGCCTCGTGATCCCGGCTCCGAAATGCCCGCGGGACCCCTTCCAGGGCAGATGAAACAATAAATACTGAGCAAAGGGCGTTAATCCGTAACGAGAGCGTTTTAATAAGAAAAAAAGGAATTAGTGTAGGGCTGCTGGCTGCTGCCAAACTCCGGTTTTACTGTCCCTCCCGGTACTGGCTTTACGGCTGTCATTTCATTCCAGTTTTACTGTTGTTTTTGCCCTTATCTCTTAGTTTCTCCTTGGCTGCTGCCGCCTGTGCTTGAATGGGCCTTTCAGGGACGAAGCCACTGAATTTCCCCCGTCCTGGCTCCAGTGTGCTAGCCGCAGATAAGTTGCCTGCCTTCCACGTCCCAACGTTTCCCTTGCGGCTTGCGTTCCAAACTGACCCCGTTTTCCTTCCTCCTCCCGACCTGGGCTGCCTTCAGCTCCTCCAGATCTTGGTGTAGCCTCTGCAGCTCTGGGTTTTTCTCTTTCCCTGGCCAAATTTGAGGTGTGGGGTGCAGGACTCCCCCCAGCCAGGGCTCGGCAACGTGCCGGGGAGCCTCCTGTGCTGAGCACGGGGACGCGGCCGGGCAGGGGACGGAGGCCCCAGCGGTGGGCAGAGGACAACCACGGGGCTCAGCGCCGGCCGCATCGCGCTGGCTTCTCCGTGAAAGACACGGCTGGGCACTTAAGGCAAAAAAAAAAAAAAAAAAAAAAAAAGCCAATTACAAATGTTTAGCAGATGCAAAGCACTCTTGTGCCCGGCAGCAGGCGGCTCTGCGTTGCGGGGAGAGCTGGTATTTGAGGAGAATAACGGGGAAAAAAAAAAAACCACCCCACCTTTCGGATCTTGGCACAGACGGACAGGACCACGTGGGCACCCGCCAGGCCGGAGCGCAGCGCTTTTTGGGAACGCCTTTTGGGAACGGCGGGACCCCGGCTCCGTCATAGCCTGGAAGCGGCCGAAATATTGGCGCTGGAGAAAAGAAACGACCCCCCCCCCCCCAGCCTCCGTCAACGCATAACGTTTCCCCCCGCCGGGACCAGCCGACGCGTCGGGGACTTGGAATGATTATGGTAAAACCTGCGGGACACCGAGGGCATCACTGTGATTTGTGCTGTCGAAATGTTAATCAGAATAATAATGCCTATTGAGACAGCTGTTTTAAAAGGCTGTGATGTCGGAGTAAAAATTCCAATAAAGCTCTATTAGCCCTTCCTCGTTACACTAATGGTGCCTGCTGCTAAAAGCCCCCTGCTATAGACACCCGTATTAATGGGCTTATTACAGGAAATAAAATCCAAGGCTGAACATTACGGTGAAGCCTGATTAATTCAGCAAGGTATTCCCCCCCCCCCCCCATTTTTTTCTCCTTTATTTAATGAACGCACTCCTTGAAGTGCCAACGTTTGAGCTTTGCTTGGAGTTGGGTGACAATTTTAAACTTATTTTGTTCAAAAAGAGATGAATCTTCCCACGGGTTCCCAGTTTAAATGGGAGGAAAAGCTTCTTCCAGGCATCCCTCAAGCCCGGGAAGAGGGGAGTGAGAGCCAGGCCAGGAGCGCGGACGTAGCCAGGCCGGGGAGGGGACACAACGAATGTCCTGACCATGGTCCTGATTGGTGGCTCTCGGGCTGAGCCAGCCCTTGGCTTGGCCAAGCGCGGGGACGTTGGCCAAGGCCAAGCTCCTGGGGGCCAGCAGCTGCTCTTCACTGCTCTTTTCCTTCCTTCTTGCCTGATTTCGCCTCTTTTGCCCTCCCATGCCATCCCGCTCTCTGCCGAAAGGGCATCTCCAGGTGCTGCTCACCCAAATCCAGCGTGACCCCAGCGCCATCCGTGGTGTCCATGCCCCGTCCCCCGTCCCGGCCCGGCAGGGACCGCAGCGCGGGTGCCGGCTGCGTGCCAGCACGTGGCGCACGCGTGACGCGCGCACGGGCCGGGACGGCTTGCTCAGCCCCGCTCCCCCCAGCCTCAGCCAGCAGCGAGAGGAAGAAATCCACTGCCAGACACACCTCTCTTAATCAAGGCTATAAATAACAGCCATAAAAAATCCTCTTCCCAGGCTTTTTGCGCTCAGCCAAACCCTGCCAATGGGAGACGAGACGGCATCTATTTTACGGGCGGCTGGAAGCCGGCTTTGCATTTTTCTGGCTGGTACTCTCCTTTCTTTTCTTGTTGAGCAGCCCTTCGATTCACGTTCCTGCGGGCCAAGCGAAATCACCGCCTCGGCTCCCGCTGCCCGAGGAGGGCCGGGGGAGAGGGCTGCCCGCAGCGCCTGGAGCCGGGGCAGAGCCCAAAGGCAGGGCGAGAGAGGAAGGGAGGAGGGACGGAGGGCAGGAAGGGAGGAAGAGGAAGGGTGGAAAAGGAAGGAAGAGACAAAAAGGAGGGACAGAAGAAGGAAGGAAAAGGAAGGAAGGGAGGAAAGGAGAACAGAAAAGGAAGGAAGGGAAAAGGAAGGAAGGAAAGGAAGAAAGGAAGAGGAAGGAGAGAAAATACCGCGGGCTGGGAGCAATGCAATAATAAAGCAGGGAAACGGCCCTGCGCTGGGAACGGGTAACGTGTCGGGATGGCGTAGACCCCCGCCAAGCAGCAAGCTCACGGGGGTCTCCAGGCCTGGCTGGAGCTGCGATTTCGTTGTATGGACCCACGGCCTCGATGCTGCGGGAAAGGCGGCGAGCGGCCTTGGACGGCGCCGGCTGGAGCTGCCGTCCCCGCCGGCACTAGGCGCGCAGGACGGTGCGGTGGTCCGTGGCACGTCGCGGGAACCCCCCCCCGGCTGGCGCAGGGAAACCCTGCAACGACAGGCGACAGTTTGGCGAGCGGGAAAAATGCAGAAGAAAGAGTGAAGGGGAGGAGAAAAAAAAAACCCAAACAAACAGGAAGGAGAAGAAGGAGAAGAAATCAATTTAGTTACAATAAAGCCTCTTACTGTATTAAGTGCTAATCCGCAAACACACAAACACACCGAGGGAGGCCTTGGAATAAAGACGTTTAATTAAGCTCTTTGCTGAGAGCCGGCTGGGCAGGGGCCGGCGCAGCACAGCCACCGGGGCGGCAGGACCCGGCTCCGTCCCCCCCCGGGTGCAGGTCACGGGCAGCCCCGCTCCGGCGCTGTCCGAGCATCCCGGAGCTCCCCTTCCCGCGCCGCGGCCAGGGGGATATTGGGGTCCCCTCGCCCTCCCGCCCCGGGTGCCCCCCGGCCGGGCCGGGAGTCGTTCGGCAGCGGGGCCCTTTCGCCTTTCTTCCTTCCCTTTTCCTCGCTCCCTGGCGGGCAGGGGGCCGCGGGGTTATAATTCTTCTCCTCTTTCGTTTGATCTGCCAGCGGGCGCAGCGGGGGGAAGACCCCGTCTCGGCAGGCTGCCCACGAGATAAAAGGCAACGAGGGCCCAGCCAAGACATTTTTTCCATTCGTTCCCCCCCCCCCCGGCCCAGCCCGGCCCGGTCACCCCTTCCTCCATCCCCCCGGTTTTCTTGGCAAAGGACAAAACGGGAAAATGAGCGTACTTCGTTCAAAGCCCTTCTTCTTTCCATATTGCACTGGGCCTGGATTCCCTTCTGCACGCCTGATTGCAGGCATTCCCGCTCCCCGCACCGCCTAAACTGTAACAGCTGAGGGCTCGGGATGACGTCCGGGGGCTGTGAGCCCGCGTGGATGCTCTGCAGCGGCAATACCAGCCCCCGGCTTCGGCCCCGCTCCTCGCCCCCCGGCGAGACCGGCTCCGGCCGGCATTTCCTCGCCCCCGTCTTCACCTTCGGCTGCTGATGCTCCGCGACGCCGATGTGTGACGAGCTGTGGGACCTCTGCCCTGGCCGTGGGGTGAGCTGAGGGGTGCTCGTGTGACGAGCTGTGGGACCTCTGCCCTGGCCATGGGGTGAGCTGAGGGGTGCTCGTGTGACGAGCTGTGGGACCTCTGCCCTGGCCGTGGGGTGAGCTGAGGGGTGCTCGTGTGACGAGCTGTGGGACCTCTGCCCTGGCCGTGGGGTGAGCTGAGGGGTGCTCGTGTGACGAGCTGTGGGACCTCTGCCCTGGCCGTGGGGTGAGCTGAAGGGTGCTCGTGTGACGAGCTGTGGGACCTCTGCCCTGGCCGTGGGGTGAGCTGAAGGGTGCTCGTGTGACGAGCTGTGGGACCTCTGCCCTGGCCGTGGGGTGAGCTGAAGGGTGCTCGTGTGACGAGCTGTGGGACCTCTGCCCTGGCCGTGGGGTGAGCTGAGGGGTGCACGGCCGTGGGCGCTGTGCGGGACGCGTCAGCCCAGGAGGTGTCCTAGTGATTTCGGCTGCTCCAGTTCAGGCTGCAGGTCCCCTCGCTCCTCCCAGCTGCGGCGAAGCCGGTGCAGGCAGCGGCTATTGCCCGGACCCCAGTGGCGGGGGCTCAAACGCTCCGGCGGAGGAGCCTGGCGCCCGCGCAGAACAGCCGTGGCCGTTACGAACCGCTGGGTCACGCACGACTTCTGCCTTTCCCCAGCCCTTTTGGAGCTGCTCCAAGGCAAAAGCAGGTGGGAAAGAGCTGCCCACCGGTGCTGCCCACCGGCGGCGACAAATGGCTCACGTTCAGACAAAGGTGATGGGTTTTCTCCAACTTTTTTCACAACCCCCAAAACCAGCGAGAATAAGAGAAATACTATGCAATATTTTAAAGCCAAAGGCCATATTTTTGCCAGAGAGCGATGAGGTCAAATGCAAGGTTTGAAAGATACTTGGCTGTGTCCTTTTCCCTGGCGGTGCAAGGCCTGGTCCGGGGTGGAGAGCGTGGGAAAGAGCTCAGCTATCCCAGGAAGCTTGTCAAGATTTGGGAATCTTGTCCTGCCCCGAGCTGGGATGAAAGCTGCACTTGGGAACGTGGCAGAGAACGGCCCCGGCTCCCACTTGCAGTTTTGGTCTCGGCAGATTGTTCCACTTTAACGTTTTCCAGATATTTTCTTTTGATTTCACCCTTTTGTGTTTGATTTCTTTTTTCTGAGAATGATAATGATCTTCCATTTCCAAATGAAAAGTCATTTGGCATCCATGGGGAGAAAAAAAAAAAAGATTTATTTTTCATTTAAAGCTGTTGAAACAGGATAGTTAAACCATTGCACATCCTTTTTTTTCTTCCTCCACGGTTTTTGGAAAGAGAAATTCCTCTTCAGTGACCTTCTCTTAGGAAGCAACTTGATGAACTGGCATTTTTCTGATGGAAGAGCATTTCTGTCCAAGCATCTGCTCGATCCCAAAGCAAAGGGCACTGGCAGCAGGGATGGCTGGTGAAGGCGGGAGCCTCGTATGGGATTTCTCCTGCGGTCTCAGGATGGTGCTCAGGGATGGCAGCGGCAAAGCTGCTGCCAGGACCTTGAGGATGAGCATGACTGCGGTGGTGGGGATGGCCCTGCGGTAGCTGGGCCCTCCTGGTTCAGGGGGGACAGAGCATCTGGCCGAGGTCCAGGAGAACAGCTGGGAGCCCGTGGGATCTAGGTGTCGGACAGCATCGCGAGCTCACAACGCGCATGAGGAAGAGCTGCCCCTGCCCGCTGGCTTTCAGCCCCAGTCCTGGTGATTTGGCTCTGCTCCTCTCCGCCTTGGCCGGGTTGGGAGCGAGCTATTCCTCACCTGGCGGCCGTGCTATCCATCCCCCTTGGACCCCGGAGATGTGTTTGCCCGTGGGCTGAGCACAGCGCCGGGAGAGCCACATACGGAGGAGTGGTGAGACAGGAACGGCGCGGGAACCGATCTCCAGCATGTCTCTCCCCAGTTACTTCTCATTATCAGGCCTTTAGCATCCCTTTGTTGCAATCCAAATAGTTCTCCAAGGAGTGAGGCCAGCCTGCCTGCGAGGCAGCCATACGAATGTGCGCCCTGCTAGGGTCTAGTTTAAAACTTCGAGAAACAGATGCTTCAAAATAGTGCTCGAGATCCTCTGTGGTGGGAGGATTCGGCTTGGCAAAGCGGGAGCGTGCCGGGAGCGCTGTCTGGTGCAACCCACCCCACGAGGGCTGGCAGCCTTCCTGGGGGGGTCTCATACCGGCACCAAATTGGGTACATCCCAAAAAACCCTGTCCTGGCCATGCCAGTGGTGGTTTCCTCATCCCTGCCAGGCCGCCAGGAGCGCGAGCCTGGCTCGGTGGGGCGTCCTGGGAAACGCTCCCTCGGACGCCCCGCTCTGTAATTCCATTTGGGAGTCCTCATTTACCACCTTTCCATGCATTTTGTGCGCCGTGCTGATTCGCTATCGCACCAGTTTATTAATCAGGGTGTCAGGCAGGGGCAGATCAAATGGCTTACAAGGGTCTAAGTACATTAGAGCGGCGCTATTATATCTCTCCACCAAATTTGTAATCTCCACAAAAAATGAGAGCAAGCTAGCCTGACAAGCCCTATTCTCCATATGCCCCATGAGCGGGGCCCTAATTATTTTGCCTTTCCTTAACTCTTTATTAATCCCCTTCTCTGCCAGCCAGCCCATTATTTTGCCTGGGATTGATGCTGATAATGCAAAGGGTTGGCTCCACAAATGCTTTTAAAATCCTCATGCTGGCAGGCTCCCTGTTGAGGACATCTCTGCTTGCTTTACCTATCTGATAGGTAGGCAGAGGCTTTTGGGGGGGGGTCCTGCACACTTTTTGGGGTGGCCTTGCCTCGCCAGGCGGCGGCGATCTGGCAATCCTTCCCCCCATTGTCAGCAGGTGATGGTGATGTGTAACCAGTTCCTCCTGGGCTTTTTTTATTGGAGGCTTTTAATGTTTTACTCTGCTGCAGGTTGGTATTATCCGTCGCTCAGGCTTTCGGTGGGGGCCCAGCCTTTCGTAAGACCTTTCTTTTAATGTTTCCCGTGCTAGACGCAGGGATGGCTGACGCCTTTCGGTATTTGCTTCCCTTCTCGCGCTCTCCAGCCTGTGCCATTTCTAGACAGCGGCAATCGTCTGGAGGGAAAACAGGCAAAACCTCTTATCACTCCCGCGAGCCGAACTGACACAGCCTTTACATTCTTTGATTGTGTTTAATACCTTTCATTTCACATCTTTCAACACTTAACAATAGGACCAAAAAAAAAAAAAATCTATAATAATACCTATTTTGAAAGGACAAGCTGAGGTAACGGCGTCTGCAGGAAGAGGGCACTGAGAGAAAGGGCAGGTGGATGCCGGACGTGGGACGCCGTGTGTCCGCAAGCCCTGGTGCGGCTGGCAGCTGCCGGGGGGCTCGCTGCTGGGGGGGCAGCTTGCCGCGGCTCGCATGTTGGTCTTTGATGGACTATCCTGCCCAGGGAAACTGTGGCTGCTCCTGGCTGCCCTTGCCTGAGCAAGGGTTGGGGACTCTTTGGCCTGGCCAAGGGTCATGGACACTTCTGCCGAATGCTGGCTGGTACCCACTCTGGGGGGCTTGCCTCCCCGGGCAATGTGGACGGCAGCTTCAGCCGAAACGTAGCTTCGCAGGACATCGGTCCAGCTCGCTGAGATGGGCTCGCTGCATCCCCGGGTCCTTGCTGACCTGACATTTGGGAGCACGGGTACAGATAGTGAAGGGCAAGGAGGGCTCAGAGGTGCATTGCCCTGAAAAGCGCCTGTGTCTCCCCCAGGCTTTGAATCACCAGAAAGTCCCATCCCCTCAGGCTGAGCCGTTCCCCCAGCTGGAGGCAGCGCGGGGCGGTTCGGCTGCTCCCGGGGAGCGGTCTGCACCGCGGAGGTGGCAATGGGTTGCCTCTGCCGGGGCAAGAGAGGGTGACAGCAGAAACCGCTGCTGCAAGCTGCTGCCACCCCTTTGGGACGCCCCAAAAGCCAGGGCAGGGGCGAGCTGAGGGCGCCGGGCTGGTCCCCGTGGGGCACGGCGCTCGGCCCACCCCACCGTGGTGCGGAAACACCCACAGCTGCCCAGGGGATTTATTCCAGGAGCCACCCGCCTTTCCTGGAGAAACCAGAGGGATTCCCAGATCCGGCATCCAGAGGATCGGCTCCGCTGCCAGTGCTTTGCATGGGGAGTAACTGCTTCCTCTCAGCTTTTTACTCCTTGCGAGCTGCATTTACGTCCAGGTGTTTAACTCTGACCTTGGATCAATTTCTTGTTTAAAGTTATCCATTTTCCATGACAGGGGCCTCTGAGACGATGAAAAATTGACATCGTGTAATAGCAGAGAAGTGCCTTTGGATCCGCAGCCAATCTCTCCTGCGGCGTGGAAATAAAATGCTCTGAACACTGCAGAATTTCTGAACAAATCCAATTTAATATAGGTGCATATATATATATGGGTGTGTGTATGTGCGTAGCTTTATACATATGCGTATTAATATTCTCCCCCCATTTCATTGCAGCATCTGGCTATCAGAAATACAACTCCTAGTGCCGGAGGCTAATGGCAGTTGTTTTTATTTGTCCTTGTTATAAAACAGGTATCCCCATATTAACTTTGCAGGACATTATATTGATGTAATGCAGTAAACTTTATGGCAGATTTCACAACCCTGTTAAGCGTATCTTCTTCGACTGTAACGTCTGGCCAGGAGGACAAGTGAAACCCTTGCAAGTGATGATACCTGCCCGTGAGCCCGGGGATCAGAGGAGGGGTGGCCCTGGAAGCGCTGGGTGCTCCCATGTCCCGGGGAGGGGGTTTTGCTCCCTGTTCTTCAGCAGCTCCCTGGGAGCTCTCTGGGGGTCCCGTCTTTTGGCTGCAGAAAGCCTCCAGTTCTCGGGGCTTCCCCAACACTCAGGGCACCTTTTCCACACATTGCAAAAGCTTATTTCTAGCAGCACGGCCATTTTTGGGGACACCCCCCTTGCCCGCCTCAGCCCTGCGTGCCGGCGGCAATGACATCACTCAGGTTTCTGGCCGGCCGCTCTGGCTGCTGTTTGCTCTCCCGTCCCTCCGCCTCCCAAGTCCCCGGTAAATCGAACGTAATGCACACTGTGTCCGCTGGTCACAGATAACTGCTTAGCTTAAATCCTGCTTAAATTCCCTAGGCTTATCTGTTAAATGGGATCTCGGTTATAAATAGAGTGCTGTGGACACAGAGCTCTATCTGGGCAGTGGCTTGTTTGGCAAGGAGTTTTATAGAAGTTAGAGCAAATTGCTGGAGAGAAGCTGAGCGATAATAACACAGAAAATGATATTAAACTGGCTTCTCTGCTTGTCTCTCACCCTCAGCAATCCACACGGAGGAGCATAGTTTTCAAGCAAACAAGCCAGGGTGAGGATAGGTCTCTGCAGCTCCCCGGCCGACAGGGCTGATCTGCCTCCCACACTGGTCACTTTGGTGAAACCATACCGGCTCCAAACTGTGCCCGGTTGGACCAAATTAAAATCCCACAGCTCTGGTGGCATTTGGACCTGTAGTAGGGACCTGTCTTGGCAATGGGTTAGCAAGGCTGGGTCAGCAACAGTCGGTAGGATTAGGGAAAGGCTCTGGGAGATGAGTCCTGCATCTGCAAACGGCAACCAGCTGAAATGGCTGTGTGGGACCATGGGTGCACGTGGGAGAAAAGCCCTGTCGGATGCTCTGGCTCTCAAGGATTGCACAGACACTCAGACAGCGCTAAAGGAAAAAAAAGTTCACTAGGACCTTGGGACAGGATAACACTTGCATGGAAAATACAATCTGCTAGATAGGATGGTGGTGACTCTTGTTAGGTGGTGACAGGAGTCTCCGTTGCAAGGTCCCTGCCATGGCATCTTCAGCTGGGTTGGGAGAGACTGAGAAACACTGTTTTGCTCAGTTCTTACAGTCCGGCTGGCCACGGTCCTACATGATAACACTAGCACGAGCATAATTCATTGCTGCTGACATGACTTAACGACATACAAAACATCTCTTGCATACCTTAACTACATACAAAAGACTGTCCTGCATGACCATTTCTGCAAGAGCGGTTCCTGCTGACGATCTACAAATGACTTATTTAAGCCCCGTGCAGTCACTTCTGCAGCAGGGACGCTCTGGGACTCTGCACCCAGGAGGGCAGCCAGCACATTTCGGCACACAGCTTGGAGCGGACACTGCAGGAGCTGCCTCGGGGCAATTTCTAGGACCATCTGAAATCCCCGCTGGGAGGACTCCCACAGTAATCAGTGAGATACTCAGCTGGGAAGGTGCTGAGACGGGTGTTTGAAGGCGCTGCCAGTTGTATAGTGTCTCCTCATCCCTTTGTTTGCACCTGAGCTGCCTGACACCGGCTGAGCCTCCGCCGCTCCCTGCGGGCTGTAACGGCGCCGTGTCATGTCTCTCATCCCCGGTGCTGGTGGAGGCATTGACAAGCCCAGCAGGAAGGCAGGGCTGTCCCAGGGCTCGGGCACGCAAGCGGCTCTGGAGATGTGCGCACCATCCCTCTGTCATGTCCAACAGCGACCCCCATTGCAACGCTTTTTTCTTTTCTTTCCTGGGATTCACATTGGTGACAAGATCCTGGGAGGAATGAGGCAGGTTTTCCCTGGAGACGTGGAGCTTTGGGGTGCTGGAGGGAAAGGACATTTGAACAGACATCGCTGTGGCTGGAGATTGGCCACGAGCCACTTCCCAGTTGGGCAGTGCTCGGTTTGGCGCTCGGTTGCCAAATGAGCCCAGGCTAATGCCAGTTTTTCTTCAAAGCCCTTAGGTGATGGGAGAGGAGGCCTTGGAGGCACCTGCGGGGCAGCTGAGCACGAGCCCAAGTTGGCGCCAGCTCTGCCAGCGGTCACCTTGGCCATTTGCTTGTCCCCGGGATGCAGCGTGGGGTGAATGGGAAATGCAAGGGGTTGTTTGACAGAGGGTAATTTGGGCAAAACAGCTTTAGGAACGTCAAAGCAGATTTGTTTCCAGTGTGGAAAACACCTCCGCTGGGAGCGCGGAGGAGACTTAGGAGTTGTTACTTTTGGACGGGAGAGACATTGAGTTAGATCTGCAAACAAACAGGAACTGGCAAAGCTGACAGCTTTTGCTCTGATTGCTTTGCTTCCTCTGTGTAGAGTTGTGTCTTTTTCCCTCTAATTTTTTTTTTCTTTTAATTTACTGAAATGCTCTGGATCCCGATTCACTTTCTTTGCTCTCTATTTCTCATTGCTTTGGCTGAAACATTAAATCCCAAGTATGACTGGGATTATGGCAAGAGTAAAAATAGCCTGTGGAAAACCAAACCAAACCCAACCAGCAAAGAGATGCAAATGAGCCACATCATTTCTGATGCTTGATTTTGGTGGCAGCGGGTAGGTGACTCCCACGAGCTGACCCAGGGGACAGGGGGATGGCAGCCTGTGACCCGGAGGACTGCTACCAGTCACTGCATCATGGGGTGGCTAAAATGAATTGGTTCCTCATCTATTCTATCTTGTGGTCCCTAACGAGCCGGATGTCTGCTGAAATTGGCCTCCTTACCTGGTGGGCAGGGTGAGGTGAAATCTCCCTGCCGAGGGCTGAGATTGGAGTTTTTTTCCTGCAGTTTAGAAAGTGCCAAGAGGAAGCCTTGCCTCGTACTCGTCTCTACTGCGGAGAACTGTAGGACCACCAAAAACTGTCTGTCAAGTGCCCTTCCAGGTGGACCATGCCTTGCCACGAGTGAGCATCTTTTGCCACATGGGGAGACTGAGGCCCAGGGCAACGACGTGGCATCAGTAGGTGAGGGAAGACTCAGAGCAGCACCCTGCATTCCTGGCATCAGCCGTTTTCTCCCTGTGGAGACAGTTTAAACAGTGAATATCTCGCATTACCTCCCTTTCATCAGCCCGAAATTACCATTTGAAAAAACAGGATAGAAAACAAAATCTTCAAGAAGCTGCTCAGGCTGTTGTCTGAGGCTTATTTTCTAAAAAAATCAAAGAAACAGATGTTTCTTTTTGATATTAAAAGGGCTGTGGGGCTGGATCCTGCTCTTGCTTGCAGTTTTGCAAAGCGGAACGAAGCACCGGTCCTGCTGATGGAGTGAAGCGCTCCCGTTCCCATGGCCTCACGGTGGAAAGAGCGCATCCTCTGAAGTTTAGAGGAAAGGGTCTACCCCTCTTGGTTACATCTTGCTGTTAATGAGGTTAGTAACAGATGCATTTGCAGCCTACCTGCGGCGATGCTGTTCCGGGAATATTTCTCCTTCCTGATTCTTGCCTTGTCTACCTTGAAATGGGACTTGCTGGCGCCTCGATAACCAGATCGAAAGACTGCTCTAGTTCCACTGCAGCCTCCATACATGCCTTTGGCTTGGCTTCTGGTTCAATGGCGCTTTTCAGTAGCCTTCCTGGTTGCCTGGAGGCCCATGGACACCTGTGTCATGGGTTTCCTGAGGAAAACTGGTTCCCACTGGGCTCCCACAGCCCCGCTCAGCCTTGCTGCCCTCTCAACCATGGCAGCCTCCTGCAGCACCCTGCGTGCAGGGAGCACTTTGGAGGATGCTGTTCAGCAGCAGACAAGAGGTGTTGGCACATGCCAAGACCCTTTTTGCGTTTCAGCTGCAAGGGAGCCCATGAGTAGATATTTGCCTTGCCAATGACCTTGAAGCAGGTGACAAAAGGCTTGTGTTCAGATGAAACCGTCTGCACGGACATAGTCGGCTTTCACAGTCTGTTTCTGCTGTCTATGATCACTGTTAAAATTGGATTTGGCTCCTGGTAAACAGACTGACAAGCAGCTTGAGCAGTGTGGAAAGCTCAGTCCTTAGAGCACCAGGTTGTTACCGCCCTCCATATAACAGCATCTGGTTATGCTGTGTCCAGCATCCTGCCTCTTCGAGAAGCAGCATCTTGGGGGTAGCTACTGAGTTTCAGCCACGAAGTTTAGCCTCTAATACGGGAGAGAGGAACCCTAATTTGGGAGAGACGCACCTCCCCTTGAGCCCCGCACCTGCTCGTGCTGCAAACGGTGCTCCCTGTCCCTCCAGTGCCACAGATACTGTAATGAAGCCAGAGCAACTCCATGAGGACACCGGGTACTTTTCAGTAAAGGTTTTGCACTTCCTGATCAATACCTGAAGCCCTGTGCTGCTCCGCGTTAGGGCTGAGGTACGGGGACCATGGCTGATGAGGCGCAGAAGAAAGCTCCAGGCTGGATCATAGGCATCCAGCATGTCAGATCCTCTTTAACCATTCAAATACAAAAGCAAGAATCTAATCTGGCTGCTTGGCTGTGCTGAAATAACAGCTCATTCAGGAGATGGAATTTAAGCCTAAAAGCTAACATTTGTGGTGTGCATTTATAACGGGCAGGCACAGGAAACCTACCCGTACTGCATTTAGTTTCCTTCTCGGGCTCCTTTGATCCAGGCACTATTGCGCGGGCAAAATTGGCACAGATTTCATTGCAGACATCACCAGCCGTGCTGCTGTGAGCTGCCCAGCACCGGGACTGAGAGCAGCCATGTTATAACTCATTTTAATGGAGCATTCGGGCTGGCGGTGCCGGACAGCTCTTCTGCTTCAGCTCGTCAAATGAGCTTGTTACCTCCAGAACTGGGAGAATTTCCCACCTCACCGAGCAGGATGTGGGGAAGCCAGGGCACTACTGCATGTTGGGTGATGCACAAAGAGGGAGGGAGCCCTGGGTTGGCTGGATGGACATTCACAGGGGTATTTATGGAGGCTGCTGGATGCTGGGAGGTGCTGTGAAAGCACCATGCTGTGCTTACACCTACCAGCAACTGCAGCCCCAGGAGTCCAGCTCGGACATGAGAGCACCAGTTCAAGTTCCTTTGCACCTGCCTCCAGCCAGCAGCCTCTGAACTCCCTTGGAGCTGCTTGCAAAGAGGGGTCTGAGCATAAGCCGCCAGTTCGTTTCCCTCTGCATCTTCCCAACAGATTCTTCGTACCTGTTGTCAGAGTAGCCAGGTAGGGCTGAGCAGAAGTTCATGTCGCACTGGGAAAATGCAGAGCGGTACCACCATCTGCCACAATTTCCTTGTTGCACTTCTTCCCATCCTGCCCAGGCAGCTCCTCTGGAGATGAGCTGTTCCCTGCGTACAGCGGGGCTCATTCTGGACATATCAGAGTCAAGTTGAACCGTAGAGCCAGTGAGGAGAAAAGAAAAGCCTTGTATCTGGGCTCCACCAGCAGCCAACAGCACATGCCTAGGAAAGCCTCTTCCTTCTCCCAAATAACATCTCAGCCTGCCACAAGCTCTGGGCTAGCCAGAGCGTTGGTCTGGCCCCATAGCACATTTTAGATGTCTTAATAATTTGCATCTCAGGAGGTCTGAACTAGACATGTTTCATTTTCTGTCCACTACCTTTTGATGGAGTTCTTTTCCACGAATTCATCTAGTCATTTTCTGAACCCCGTCAAAAAATCCTGTGGCAGTGAGTTCCAGCGGAACCAGCATGAAGGAACATTTTTGGGCATGTCACCTGACAAGTTCACTTGATGACCTCTCCTCTTGTATTAAGAGACAGTGAAGAGTATATTTACTTCCTCCATGCCTTCTCTTTGTCTGTACAGATTTTTTTCCCCTCTGGCCCCACATGATCTCTTTTTCAGACTGCTCAGTCATTCCTGGTACAGAAGCCACCCCAGACCCTGAGTCATTTCCATTTGATCCGTTCTGAGCTGGCCAAGCGGAAGTGCACACTCCGTTCCAGGTGTGTGGACTTAGCCTGTGACACGGTGATGTTTGTTGTTTTGCTCTCATTTCCTAACAACTAGCACTGTTTTCATGCTGCTCACTGTTGCAGTCCAAGAGCTCTCTGCTGAGCAGCAGCATCCAGCTCATGACCCTAGCAGCGCCCAGGTCAGTTTGTTTCCATTGTGTTCGTCAACGCTGTGTTTCATTTGTCATTTCATTGCTGAGCAGTTTTGCAAGATTCTCTGGGCGATTTCAAAATCAGCTTCCTTTTTGATCACTCTGAACACACGATATTGGCAGAAGATGTTGTCACCTCACTGTCCGCTTCCTTCCCTGGTTCATTTATGAACAGATCAAACAGCCTGGGTCCTCCCACACGTTTGCAGGGCTCTACTCCTCCACTGAGAAACCAGCCCTGTGTCCTGGCCTCTTTGCCTGTTTCTAACAAGGGAGAAAACCTTCCCTGCTCTTTGGCTTACACATCAGCTCCTTTAATGGTCATTCTGCTGCATGTCTTCAGGTTCATTTTGAGACAGGCCGTAAAGAAAGCTTCTAGGATGGGAACCTTTCCAAACTTACTTGCAGTGTGCTTGGATGAAGGTGGTCCTCTGCATGGTCCTACTGTGGTCTTGTCCCCATCTGATCATCTCTTGGTCCTGCACACTCCCGCTGCTCATGTGGCTGAAGGAGGAACCATTCATTTTATACCTTTGACAAAATGATTTTCAAATTCTTTTCTGGCCACCTTACTGTATTTTTACATTTACTCTGCCAGAAGCTGTGTTCTTCTTTAATTCCTCATTTGGATATGCCTTTAACTTGTGAAGATTGTCTCTGTCGCTTCACAGCCTCCTTTGCCCTGCAGTTTAACCATGCCAGCCTTCCAAAAGTCTTTGTCTGTGAGAAGGAACGCGTTTGTGCTGAGTGTCCACAAGGGTTTCTTTAAACAGTCACCATGCTGCCTGCACACGTTTAATCTCTTTGGTGCTTTATCTATCTCATTTAGATCCTTTCTAATGAGTGCCTGTCTTGGTCATGATGTCCTCCTCCCTCTCTCAAGTAAACACTAGAGGAATGAAATTTCGCCATCCCTGCATGTACTTTACGATCACGTTACTGGTGGTTCTTGGGTAGCACTGGTCTGGAGGAGACAGCAAAGTGTTACTGCTCCTCACATGGGCTCTGGAACCAACTGCTCTGTGTAAAGTCCTCTCCGATGCCAAAAACCCATCTCAGCTCTGCACAGGAAAATGAATGCTAATTTGGTTTCACCAAGACCCAGGAGCTGTGGCGGGAAGGGGCCCTGGAGGTGTCCTTCAAACTGGAAGTCGGCAGTGGTGTTGTCCTCGCCACCTCCCATCCCTCCTCCTTCCCCAAGAGAGGTCTCTCACTCTCCTTTCTGAACGAGCAGCCCTGAGCACTGGCTGTTTCCACACTAAAATGGAGCACAATGAACACACCTGCCTGCCTCGCTATGCCTGGTCTGTCGGAAGAAGGAGAATGTACGCAGCTGGATCCTTAAGATCGCCTTCCACAGACATTTTGGGGAGAAATGGCTTCCCAGCTGGCAAAAATGGCTAAGTTGGGGAGGAAACATGAATTAGGCTTCCTTTCAATTTTCTTGCTATCAACCTTTGCTTGTACAAGAGCAGAGTTGTTCTCTCGATTAGTTACTTTGCAGCTCTCAACTCCTGCTGCCCATGCTTGTTTCTGTTCTCCTGCTGAGAGCGGTCTCCCAAAACAAGCCAAGCTGTGCCGGGAGTTGTCTCTCCACAGTAATGTTTTACTTTAGGGTTTTAGCAGACCCACAGCTCAAAGGGAAGATGTTTTCATGGCAAGCTGCCCCACAGCTGGCAGAATTTACCAGGCTGCTCTGGAGGCCAGCACTGACTTGCTCTGCGGGGATGTTTTCTGCATGTTGTCAGTCCTCATGGCTGCTTTGGAGACCAAAAGCGTGAGAAGTTCCAGCAAGTGGGGATGGGATAGGAGCCTCCCAAGGACTGGATATGGCCCTGTTGCAGCTCCTTTTTGATCTGGGTGTCTGTCTCACCTGCCCCCCACCAGGCAAAGACATCGAGAACCCAAATTAGGCAGGAAGAAGGCTAGTGGGAACTGCTCCAGGCCCAGCAGCTTGCTAGCTGCCTCCGTTCTGTTGCAGAGTCGAACTGATGCCAAATCAGGGAGCCTTTTGCACTGGAGTTTGCCAGATAAGCTGGGATCCTATTAATTAAACATCTGGAGAATCTGGTAGGGATTCATAATCCCTGGTGCTCACGGATGCTTCCAGGAGTCTTTCCCCTTCTGTCCCTTCTCTCACTGCTTCCTCTTTTCAGCGTGTCACCATTTCTGCATCCAGGAGAGACGTTCCTTTCCTGGTCCAGGTGGGGAAACCAGCCCTCTGAGCTGGGGGGCTCCTCCAGCCCTCATACACGCTGTTGGCAACACGGGATTTTGGGGAGGGCAAGGAGGGGCAGCAAAGGGAGACCGAGGGCATCGCATCAGGTGAGGTGTCCCGGAGCAAAGCTCCATGTCTCTGGCCAGTGCTACAACGTGTGGGGTTTGCAGTGCTTTTTCCCTGGTGTGGGGCACAGCAAGGGCAGCTGAGTGAAACATCTCCTGAGGTTTCCCTTCCAGCACCTTCCAGGTTCAGAAAGCAGCTAGGGTGTGTTTCCAGCCCAGTGTTACCAGGCTGCATCCCAGCTCAGGGCAAACAGCTCTCGCTGGGGCAAGGCCTCCATCTGCCTCGTCCTTCACTGTAGCCACAGCTGGGCAAGGAGGCTCTTGCTCTCCTCATTGACTGCTTGGAAACAGGGTGCTGGCAAGGGATGCTTGTAGCGTGGAGCCCCATAGCTCTGCCTGCAGCCCCCCAGAGCTTGGCTTCACAGCCAGGCTCCTCAGTCCCCCAAAGGGACCCTGGCAACATCTCTAACACTTGAGGCAGGGGTGGATATGGAGAGGTCCCCAACATACTCCCCAAGGAAGGTGTATTTCCAGTGACGTGCTAAATGTTTTTCAATGCTGGATTTTTTTTTACAGGTTTTTTGGGATTAAAGAATGATTTTCTGCTGGAAAAGGAAAAGGAAAGGACTAAGGTCACATGGCCATTTCAGCCAGATAACTCCAGATAACTGGGAAGCGGCCTTGCAGGAGGGCTTCCCTGGGAACTCCAGCCTGGGTGGTTGCTGAATCTAGTCTGAGTGCCGTGAGGTCCACGCAGATGCCAGTGTGACATGACTCTGGAGGCATCGGCTGAGCCCTGGCAGCTCAGCTCCACGCTCCCATTGTCGCACACAAGAGATAAGAAGGTGTTCAGATAACTCCCAGACCTGTTCTTGACGCTTCCAGCCTGGGTGCTCGCTTGGAGACACTGGATAGCTGAGCTCCTCTCTGAATTGCTATTGCCATTAACAAAAATAGGGCAGGCCAGTACCTTGAAATTGCAATTGTAACTCAGAGAGTGTGTACAGAGGCATGAATAGGATGGGAAAAATACATTTGCTGTGTGGATCATTCTTAATCTTTACATGATACAGATAGGATATAAGAAAGAGTTAATTTGCAGTTGGCACATGGGATGCACAATGAGATAATTACCAACCAGTTAACAGGGTGAATGTGATGACCACATTCCCTTCCTATTGATGTTTGGCTAATTTGCCATCGACTGCCTTGTTAAGTGGTTATGAATTACATGGGTGATGCAATGAATTGGAACCTGTTAGCAAGGGTGCAATTATGCATGGCTTGCACTAGTGACATTTATTGCTCTGTGGGGTGACTGCCCCGTCCCATATGTTTACCCAAGCTCCCAGCTGCCCCAGTTACCCAGCTGCTGCAATGGCCCTGCCAGGGCTCTCCACAGGCTTTGCCCCAGTAGGGAGGGAGGACAGACAGCTGGGCTTGTCCCCAGGCCTGGGCATCCTCCTGGACCCCTGCGCCCAGCTTGGCAATATCACCATGCTATCTTCTCCTTCATTTGACCAGGAGCCACAGGTACGGCAGAAGGAAGTGTCATGCGAAGCAGAGGGAGATGGTAGGGGCTGTGACCCTCTGCACAGTGGGGATCAGGAGGCCTGGAAGGATTCACTGGGGTCTGTCTAGTACAAGAAACTGGCCTTTGCAGTTCAAGAAGAAGTGTAATGAGCAATAAGCAAGTCTCCAACAGGTGGTGCAAAGGAGGGACTGGATACCACCGAGCTGGGGCTGAACAAAGGAGAGCAGAGAAGAGAGGAAACATTTACTATGGCACAAAGGGAATCTATGGGATAGAGCTGGCAGGACAGGGAAGTTGCAAGCTCCTTCCTGGCCCCGAGGGACTCTTGAGGGAATCACTTCTGTCCTAGAGAGGGGATGGTCAAGAGACCTCAAGAGGGCCCTTGAAAATTTGGGATGTTTTGGGCCTCTGCCTGGGTGCTACAGCCTCTCCATGCCAGCAGAGGTGAAGTCTTGGTTTGGGCTGGCACCCATCTGGTTGTTTTGTCGCCTCTTTATTTGGGTATGGAGAGGAAATGAGGAAAGGAGGGAAGCAGGTGATGCTCACTCAGTGTCTGTCCAGGCTTTAAAGCAGGTAGCTGCAGACATATCTGTGGAGAAAGCCCTGTGGCTGGGTCAATGCAGTGCTGGACTTAAGCCGGCTCACCCTGCTGGGAGATGGAGCTAATTAGCTCAAGCCCAGCATGATGCTGATGGTACTTTTGGATGACACTGCCTGAGTTATTTCAAGGGCAGATAGCTAAGCAACCTGTTAAACGCTCCTACAAATCTAACAAGATAACCAGCCTCCTGGGAAGCTGAACAAACACTTGTATTTCCACCCGGAGGAGGTGAGCGACCTCTGCAAATGTCAAGCTGGTCGCTAGGAGATTTCAGGGCAGTGTGGGAGGAACCACTGGGGGCCACAAAATAGAAATGGAAACTTTCACAAAGCAGCTTGTCTTCAGCAATTTGTCTCTTTTCTTCCTAGCTCAAACAGGAACCTGCAGAGACAGCATGAAAATGAAATATAACCGAGAGGAACATCCCATTTTAATTCTCCTGCATCTCTTACTGCTCCCTCTGGTCCCTGCCACTTGTCTGCAGAAGTCCAAGGCAATGTGTTATTGAGCTGCTGGATCTGATTTAATTTTTTCGTATACCTGAATGGCAGCAGTGACTGAAGTGGTGCTTTGAGCAAGAGAGGACATCATTGTTAGCCAGTTGGCAGACCTAGTCCTTGCGAGACACAGACAACGCCTGGCCTGGGCTGCTGAGCGACCAGGTAGCATGGCCAGCTCTCTGCTTCTATGCAGAAAGTGATACAGATATTTGGAGCGGGGATGGGTGCTCAGGTTAAGCCTGCCTTGATAATGCTTGGGTAATAGTCATATTCCCCAGGCATCTTCTCCTGGACACCCTTAGAAACAGGGCTTCACTCAGAGCTCAGCACCGAAACCAGCCCAGCTCTGTGGGCAGTCCCTGGCTTACCGAAGTGGAGCAGTCTGTACCTCCTTACTCACCTGTAATGTCTCCTCCACAACCTGTCTGCGCCCTCAGCTCCTTTTTGGAGAGGATCTCTCTGCTATGTCATTGCTGTGACCCTGTTGATGGAACTTGGTGGGCTCCAGACACAACCCTGGGATCAAACCTTGCTGGGAAATGAACCTTCCCCTGCCTAGCTTGAATGTCTGGCTGGGGACCTCCTGGTTTTGACATGGCTGTGAGCTGCTCACCTCCTGGGAAGTCGTGGAGAGCTCTTTACTTCCTTGGAGGGATGGTGAGAGACAACCTGTGGCTTTAAAGAGCAGACTGGACCCTCTGAGTCCCTTAGCAAATCAGTGGATGAGCATGGACTCAGACGTGTTAACGGGATGATGAATTGCCCTTCCTCCGTAGCCTGCAGTGCAGGGACATGGTGGATAGCCCCCCTCCAGCTCTGTCACACAGTGGTGAAATGAGCAAGGCAGCATCTCAAAGGACACTCACATCCTTAAGGGACCTTGCTCTCCTGAAAGCCCTCCTGGGTGGCCACTGCACTGGTTGGGGGAGTTTGGCTGGGGACACAAGTTTGTGCTGGAATCCAAGGTGCTGTTGCTCTCCACTGTGCTTTGTTAGAGGCTGTTGTCTTCTAGCCCTGCTGGAGGAAGGGATGGCAGGGGAATCAGCCCTACTTTTCAGGGTGTGCTCTGCCACCTCCTATTCAAGCTGTTCAGCTGGTCTCGGTGGACTTTGCTGGGTGCAGCTCAGGAAGTGAGAACACAGTCCCTCCCCTAGCTCTGCAGAGGGTTCCCAAACCTTTGAGATGGAGGAAGAAGCATTTCGAGCTTTTGCAGCTGTTACCAAGCTGTTAGTGCAAGTCCATCTGTGGCTATGGGCTTACTGTCATGTTCAACTAGCTAGCTGAGCTGTGGTCTTCAGCCCCTTCCCTCTCCGGGGGGCCCCATCCACATCTAGCTGGGCTTCTGCTGAATGGTGCTGCCCAGTGGTCTATGCACAGCAGGGATGTCCAAATGGGGTGTGCCTCTGCTCCACAGCCAACGCTACTCAAGCCTGGCATGGAGATAGCCCCACCACTGACTTCAGCGGCAGCAGGCTGAGCTGCAAGCTGAGCTGGCTTGGGAGCACACATATTTCTTGATCTGCTAGCCCTGCCAAATGGAGGAGCAGAGACCTGGCTGCGGGACCTGTTTCTACCTCCTTAGCGCTGTCCACAGAGGGGAAAAGCCTGGGTTACCTGTATGGGGATGATGCACGCATTGTGGTGAGATGGGCAAGGAGTCTGGTGGTGGGGCTGAACAGAGCACTTAGGAGTTGAGCTGCAACAAAACACCCTGAAGGGAAGCAGCAGCTTGTACGTTCTCCTCCCCATTCCTTGGGAGCAGAGGGAGCCTTCAGCTCCACATTTCTGTGGTTTCTTTGCTCATTATAGGAAAAATGAAGGGTGAAGACAGGTCAATGAATCATTACTGTTTGGTTTGGCTGCACCACCACACCGTGTTCAGGAATGGCTGATTCTTTTTCTTCTTGCAAGTTGTTCTCTCTTTCCCCGCTCCTTCGGGTTTTGGGGTTGTTTTCTGTTTTTTTCCCTAGATTATCCTGAATTATTGCAAGATGGTAAAACAACAGAGCTCCTCCTTTCCTTGAGTTGGCTTCCCTTGCAGCAGATGTCAAATAAAAGAGTCCGGCTTTTGGATAGCTCATCCCAGAAGGGGGTTGGTGCATCCTGGATCTTTCCTCCATCCCATGCTGAGACATTGCAGGGAGCCATTGGCACGATCTTCAGGTCCACAACAGCACTTTCCAGGGAAAAAATCAAAGCAAAAAGGAACAGAATTCCTCTATCTACTTCTTAATTATGTGTTTTTATGGGTTCTTACAGGACATCTGTTCTGCATTTGTGCAAGACATTAATATCTGTAGATTTGTTCATTCCTTTGCCGGAACACTGAGGTCGTTCAGTGACAGCGGTATGCACACCACACGCGTACCTGGGTATGCCCTCCTCTCCACGTGTGCGCACAACAGAGGTGGTATCAGCAGGATGCTCCATGGGACTACTATGTTCTCGTGCACCACGGGCTGCAAGAACAGCAGGTCTTGCTCCATTCCCATCCTGCTGCTGAACATCAGGGATTGCTGTGTTGCAGCAGGTGTGCTTCTCCTCTGTGGTGGGGGGCTGTCTGTGGCTTTTCAGGCTGCCACGTTTGCTCTCTTTTGGCATGCATATGCTTAGCCCCAAGCTTATAGCACTTGGTGGGTATGCATGTGTTGAGGTCATGCCGGATGATGGTGTTCTCAGATCCAGCTTCCTTCTGCTGCTACACACTCAGACTAGGAGGGAAGGTAGATCTCCCATAGTTGTGATGACAGGGGCCCTGGGGCAGCAGAGGGCAATTTTCCTGTCTGAATCAGTGCTGCATTATAATCTTTCCTGATTCCTCACTTGTCAACACACAGGAGCTGGGAATTAGAGCTCCCTCTTGCATGGTGCTGCTTGATTATATGGTGTCAAAAGAGTTTTCCAAAAATTATACCATATAGGTTGCACAGTCTGGAAGGGGACTGGGTGCAGAGACAAGCTCCGTGGTTACATCCTTTGAAGGTTTTCCAGCAGTGAGCGATGCTGCTGAGGCCATGAGGTTGAGATCCTGCTCCTTGGAATAGCCTGATACTCTCAGAAGTGAAAAACCAATTTTAGGAGTGGCTGGACGGGAAAAGGCAAAGCTCCCATGGAAAGTCAAGTGCAGATGTCATCCTGATGATGTTGTCGCTTAGTAAGGCCTGTTTCCTCTTCTTCTGTTCCCTGGGGCTGGGTAGGGACAATGAATGGTTTTGGAGCAGACCAACATACCAATGGAGGTCAGGCTGGAGAGCTGTTAAACCCCCACATTGACCTGGGGGTTGCAGCAGGTAACTGGTGGGCTAATCAGAGAGCAAATTGCTTGTTCTATAATCAAATCGGGGAGAGGATGCTATGAGAACTGGACACGGCATTGAAAAGGGGAGATGTCTGCAAAGCGAGTGATGCTCTCTGTGAAGGAAGGTAAGCACCCTAGCAAAGACTAAAAGTGAGACTGGCTAATAAACCCCAGACAAAAGACATATAATAGGTAGCTTTCAAGATTTTTCTTCCAAAATTTTCTATCACAGGAAATACTTTCAGGGACTCTTTAGGAAAAGCAGGTTTCTGTTCTTTTATAAAGATGACTTCAATGACACAGTGTTCTGCAGAGGTGGTGAGCTGGCATAGATTCATTAAAATATAGCATGAGCATCAGCTGCAGGAAGCAATGCCACAGCAGCATAAATTGAACATGGGTTGCCAGGTACTGCCTGCTCCCTAAATGCAGTGCTGCCCCTATACATACTCCATCACCAGTGTTCTTGTGACCGCGTGGCAAGCCAACTAATGGCACTGAGTTGGCTGAAAAACAACTTTTCTTTTCTTTGGGGGTGGCACAGTCCCCCCCTGTCCCCCCCAATTTCAGGCCCAACCTGGGGTACGGTTCAGCGGAGCTCTCTGATCCTTGTGCTGATCATATCCAGCTCCAGGCTGTGCCCAGGGCAGCTGGCAGGGCAGGACCTGAATGGTTGCAGATGAGAAGTGTGGCGTCCCAGGAGAAGGAGCTGGTCCAGGTCAGGGTGCATGAAATCCACAGACACCTATTCAATGGCCTGAAGTGAGGCGGTGCTTTCAGCACGGTTCTTGGGGAAGAGATGCCCAGACCCAATCCCAGCAGGTAGCTGACGCCTTTCATCTCGTGTGAGATTTGGGTGCATTAGGACCATGCTGGACAGGATGCTGCAGATCATAGTGACAGAAGCCCAAGAGCTTACAACCTGCACGCTCAGGGGAAGCAGGATCCTGCCGTGCACCCTGGGAAACTGAGGTGTGGAGGGGACTTGGCCAAGGTCAAGAACTGGGCTCCCACCTCCTGATTCCAGGCCTGTGTTTTAGCCATGTTGCCATGTCTCCTGAGAGAATGAGACTGGTGGGATCCTTGGCCACCACTGTGCCCAGGGGGAAGGCGTGCTGAAGGCAGCTCTGGCCGCAGTCTGCAGCCCCTGCAAACCTCTCTTCTTTGGACACTGTACCTGAGTCTGCTGCCCCAATCCCTCCCACGCAGGTCCAGCGAGAGCCAGGACACATGCACGCTCTTCACGCAGAGGATGGCCCTTTGCAGTGGTGGGTTTTCACCTCTCTTGTGCCCCGTGCTGAGCACACCAGCTGAAAGCATACATGCTGAGCACACCAGCTGAAAGCATAGCTCTCCCGATGGCTTCTGCTGTGGCAGCCTCCCCTAGCAGTTTGCGGACGTTGCAAAAAACGCTCCCATCCTCCTCCTGGCATTTCCAGCGTTACCGAGAGCTGACAAACTCTGTTCAGGGATGCAATGAGTGATATGACCCTTTAGTGACTACATTCCAGGGAGAACCCCAATTACCCCAACTGTAACCCCGATTTCAGCTGCCCTCCAGTTCTTCTCCTTGCATGTGCTGTAATAGTTTCACTTGAAGTGCTGCAGGCTCTTTTGTGGGGGTTAGCAGCACTTGCTATGCTTTGGCACAGGAAGCGCAGCGTTGTGCTCGAGCTGAGAGTTTGCTGGTCTCGAATCAGGCAGAGGGGGGTGTTTAACGATCCCCGTAGTCTGCGCCGGCCATCAAGTCCCCTCTCCCCATTGGCAAGGACTTCAGACAGTTTAATGATGGATGTGGTATGAGAGCATGAATAGATAACAAAGCAGATGAGGAATAAATTAGTAAAAATCAGCAATGGGTATCTCACCCAGCTCCCTCTAGCCCAGCTCTTCTGCAGTGCAAGCATGTTCCCCGGTCTGCATCTCTGGATCCACTGTCTAATCAAGTTTTAAATGTCCCAGACCTTCCTTGGGAGAAACTTCACAGTTTCATAAATCTTCTTGTCAGGAAGCTTTTTTCTTGCTATGGACCTGAAATTTTCCCTTTCTTAATTTCATGCTGTTTATCTTCTCCTCTCTGTGCTGAGCAATCCCCTTGGTAGATAGGTGTTCGAGCAAGACAGGAGCACCAAAAGTGAGCAAGTGGGTTTCAAATGCCACGAAGCGTCATTGCTCGACCTGAGCTGCGGTTGGTGCATCATTAAAGCAAAAGTACTCCAGGTGCCAAAAGCCTTTGCTGGGCGAACGCTCTGTGCTCAGCATCCCGAGCGGAGCGTGCTCCCTGTGGCTGGCCTTCCTCGGCCCTGCAGGAAGGACCAGCACTGGCAGAGGCTCTCCCCAGGGGATGCTGAAGTAGATGCTCTGTGACATCGAACTTTCTGCTCTGTTATGTCCTGCTCTGTTACGGGGTTATTTCTTGCTCTGCATTAGCTCCCTCCTCATGCCTGGTGCCTAGCTGCTCAGAGGCAACACCAGAGAAAGCCCCAGGCTGCGCTGGTTGTGGTGGGAGCATGGGATAGATCCAATTGGGAGCTGGGGGTGGAGGGCTCTTGGGGGCCTCCAGGCCCTCCTCTGCCCAGGATCTGCTCTCCCTAGCTTGTCCCTGGCTGCCCTGTGTCCAGCCTCTTCCTAAAATCCCCCCACTCCGCAATCAGGAACGATCCTTCACTTCTCTCTTTTCTAATGTCCAGCCTAAATTCCCTTTCCTGCAGTTTCAGTCCCTCGCTGTTTCACTTTGTCCGGCATAGCCAAGGAAAAGAGTTTATTGCCTCTCTCTTTGCCGCAGCCTTCCCTGCATGTGAAGTCTGCTAGCTTCATGCTTATGCCAGTGTCGGAGGGGACGAGAAAAGCTGGGTCTGAGAGTCCTGCGGGCTTTCCTGGGAAAGGATGTCAGGCTGCTGTCTTCGCTGCTCACGTACTACAAACAGATGAGCCCCTAGGAGCACCTTGCAGGTTAATCTTGAGGCTCTAAATGTGGCCAGGTGGGGTTGCAGATGTTATTACCAGAGTGTATTTATTCATTTCACAGTTTTGCTTATTTATCAGATCCTCTGATCATTAAACTGTGCATTACCATTTGGCATGTGGCAGGTTTTAATTCCTATAGCTAGTTTATGCCCTCTGCAGGTATTAGCCTAAATGCATTTCCTGACAAATGATAGATGCTCTGAAAAGCCGTGGCAACATATTTATTGATCAGAGCTCTCTGTAACCCCGGCTCGCTAATGCAAGCTCTCACAGCGCCAGGAACTATTGTCTCCCCAGACTGTTTCATTAACTCAGATGTGAAGGTTTGGACTTTCCTTCCACACAGGACGGAGTAAATCTCAGGTGGTGTCAGATCTAACAACAGCTCCAGTGCACTAAGTGCGGTGGGCCTGGCCTGCACTTGGCAAGGGGACCTCTGAGGAACATTTGGGGATAGAGAAGCCCTCCAAGGACTTTCTGGTGAACATGGGGGTGAACAGGTCTCATGCATCTCTGCAACTGCCTCTCTCGCAGATATGCCTCAGCTGGCTTTGAACTTGGTGGCCCAGTTATTGAGGAGCAGTGAGTAGTAGCAGTTGGGAGCACAGCATCTGGGTACTGCTATAGCTTCTCTCTAGCATGGACCAAGTTTTCCAGCAAAAAGCCAGCACAAGGCTCCCTGCAGGGGGCTGCAGCGTAGAGCCACTTTGGTGCTGCAGGGAATGGGATTTGTGTGCTGCCTCGTGTTTTGCCTCCCTGGAAAATGAGATCTGGCAGAGAAAGTTCTACTATAGGAAGCTCTGGTTTCTAGAGAAAAGCTTCTGCTAACCCTTGAAGAGATGGAAGAGGATGGAGGTACCTTATATTAACCCAAGTTTCATGCAGATGTGCATGGTCTCTGACGGGCTTGGAAAGCTAAGAAAGGGCCACTGTGGCAATAAGAGATGAGGAGCAACTGATGATGTGGTCAAGCATGTTAGAGAACAGATCTTCAGGACAGAGGACAAGAAGCCTTGGAAATTTCTACATATCTCTGGGAGAAAGTAGAGGAGCTAAATGCAGGATGTCCTGCCCCATCCAGGGCCCTGCAAGAGCAGGGACTTCATGAGATGAAATCATCCTTGGGAGCAGATGGTGCCCGGGACTGTGGAGGAGGCACCACCGCCCTCACTGATACTACAACAGACAGACCATCTTGTTGGCTTCCCGAACCACATCTTGAGCCTCCACTCCCTAAGACTGCCTCTTTGGTCCATCAGCACTCCCCTAGAGCCATGCTGCAGCCCCTGAAACCTTGGCCCTGAGCTATCATCTTGCCTCCTCTGAAAGCAGCAGGAACGGACAGCATTACGCAGTGGGCTCGCTGCAGCTCAGCACCTTGCCAGGTGAAGTGAAGCGTATGTGCTGTGTGAGGGCAGCTCTGCAGGGCCATGACTATGAGGTACCAGAGATGTACCACCAGCAGATGCCAGAGAAAATGCTATCCTCACAGCTTTCCCTCCTCTTCTGAGTTTTATCTTTTCAAAGCAGCAAAGAGCTGGAGGGAAAGCAGAGCCTGGGAGAGGGAAAATGAAGGCAGCAGGGTAGGTGAGAGGCAGGATGAAGGCAGGACCCCTCTCTCTTTATTCCCCTTCTTGTCTCCTGTCCTCTCTGGCCCAACAGCAGATGCTGCAGTGACTCCTCCAGGGGACTCAAGACAGGGGCTTTGGTGGACCAGGCACTCCATCCCTCCCACCGCAGTCCCAGTTGGTATGAGGAGCTGGGCTACTAGAGACACATGCCAGAGACCAGAGCACATCCTGATCCTGGACCAGAGATCCAAGATCCAAGGGTTGGGAAGCCCACTGCTGGCTGCAGCACCCTAGTACGGTGAAGCCCCGCTGCAGCAAAGTTGTCTGTTGGGCAGCTGCACTCCTGCCAGTGCCGGGAAGAGGTGAGCGCTTGTGGATGGCACAAGGCAGGATAGTGTGCGACCCTGTCGATCCTCTTTTACGGGAAACACCGCCTGATTCAACTGTGCTGGCAGGGCTGTTGTCGGCTGCTGGAAAAGCTGCTTTCTGTTTGCACTGGAGCGGAGCGACAGCTCATATGTTGCAAACATTTCAGGAAACCAGCTCCTCACCCCTCCTCCTGCGGTTTGCACAGTCCAAACGCCCACAGTAATAAATGAGGCTGTCAGGAGAGATAGCTCCTTGCCTCCCGCCTTGGGGTGACAACGGCATGCTCCGGAAGGCTGCTCAGCTGCACTCCCTATGGCCAGCACGGCTGCGGCTCTGCCTGGTTTTGCCACAGAAAGCCAGACAGCTGGATTTGGACGCTGTCTCCCGGAAAATGGCTGAGTTTCTCTGGGGCAAAGGGAGGCTGCTTTAGTGCAGCCACATCCCTATTCTCATGAGACTGTCTGTCACCCAGGGGCCACATATGTTTGGGCATGGGTTAGTTCACCCAGCATCTGTTACTGCTGAAGCCTGAAGCCAGACAAGCCAATTCCCAGGCTGGGGACACAGGCAGAAAGCCATGAGTTCTCCGGAAAACGATCCGGGGGCCGATACCCGCCTCATGCCAACATTCACAGCTGCCCAGCACGAGCATCTCTAAGGCTGAATTGGCTACCAAGGTGGCAAGTCCGTCACGCCAGCGAACCAGGCAGTGAAATGGGAACAGTTTCCCCCTAGTTCTGTGCAATCCCTCCCCAAACGCAGGAAGCATCGGGAGCTGCCCATCCACATGCCCACCACTTGGAGGGAGAGAACTGTTATTCTGATCATGGGAGCATCCCTGCCTCTCCTTAGCCGACCGTCCCTGTGTCTTTTATTAGCAGCCCATTAAGTTTTAAAGCCCTCAGTTGTCCCCACCACTTAATCCAAAATGTTAACGGAGTTTTGCAGGAGCTGGTAGCTCTGTCTGGGGAGCCCCTTCTCAGAAATAAGTCCCAAGCTGTAAATGAGTAGTGCATTTATGACCACCTGTGGCTTCACAGAGACGTCTCCAGTCCTGCAGAGCTGCGTAGGTGAGAGCTGGCACCCGGGGCTGCAAAGCGCAGGTCTCTACCACCCCGAGGAAGCCTTTGCCCGAACAGGAGCCATAAATCTAGTAGGATGCTACACGTTTTGTATTTGCTCATAATACACCACCGGAAGCTTTGCCAGGGTGTCTTCAGGAGGCAGCAGCAGGGCAGCGAGCTGGAGCCAGGGACGTGGCTGCGGGTGCCCAGTACAAGCAGGTGCAAGAGACTTTCAGGAAGAGCAGAGTTAACCCTCCTGCTGTCTCATGGGCTGGCAAACGCCTGGGCAACAAGGGAGGAAGTTTTTGTACAGAGAAAGTAAGCAAGACAAAGATATCTCCATGTGAAAGGGCACAGATAATAGGACTCTTTCTGCATTGACCTCCCACTGCAGGAGGCCAATAAAGAAAGGGAAGTATTTTATAGAAATTTGGTCTTATATTAATAGAGGAAGATTACAGCTTAATGTAAAATAAAGAAAGAAGCTAAGTGAGGTGCTGATGCAGCAAGGGAGGGATCTTTATAGCTAAGTAGAGTCTTATTAAAGCTATTTTGCTTGTCTTTTGTGACTTTATTCCACCATTGCAAATCTGTGTTTTAAGTGATCCCATTATTTCGACTGTAACTCTTGTTTAGAGTTGGCCTGGCTGGACCATCTGCCGGTCAAGAGAAATTCCTCACTCCCTCTCCTCACACCAAATGCTAGAAAAAGCCCAGCTCCACCAGATAATGCTCCCAGCCATCTGAGGGGCAGCACTGCACCCAGCAGAGAAACCTCATGGCGCAGCCAGGGGAAGGGCATCACGGCAGTCAGGGTGAAGAAAGGCTTTGCAGGCACCCGTGGCGGGGAGCAAAACTCTGGCATCCAGCAGGAAAGCAGAAAGTCAGGCTGAGAGAAGTCCTGAAGGGACCGGAGATGCAATCGAACAGGAAAACTCTCAATAACGCCAACTCTGTACTTGCACTTGGAGGGGCTGTACATTTCGTGGAGGCTGTCTGAACACTTACTTACAAAAGCACTTTTGTGAGAGAGAAAAAAAAATCCTAAGGGTCTTCTGTTTTGTTTTGGAAATTACCGAAGTGAGATGGCACGTAACAGGTTTCCTCCTGGATCCCATCAGCGCCTGTGTCCCTTTGCTACATCTATGTGCCCAGAGACAGACTTCCCCGGCCGCTCTGGAACCCACCCGGCTGTGCAAAGACCAGCACTTTTAATTAACAGAAAGTGGCACCCGTTCTGCTCAGCACAGCAATCTCCAACTTCAATTGCTGATTGAGACGAGGGCCGTTTCTCACCAGGTAGAGGAAATAAGGCTTGCATTGGAACATAAAAGATTGTTTTAATTAAACCTGGTATTTCTAAGCCTGCTGCTGGCCGCAGCCAAATGGAAGAGGCAGTCGAAGTCTGGTAGAGAATTCCCCACACACTGGAAAAGAAAAAAAGGCACTCCCTTCACTTTGAAGGCTGGAAATAGAGAGAGGTAGAGGTGAGACAAGGTGTTTCCTTGGTCCGGAAGGACACTTCACCTCCCAGGGTGGAGATGTCATATCAGTCATTGCAGAAGTGCAGCTACTTCTGGGGTGTTGTGGAGGTGGAACAGCCCAGAGCAGCACCGCACACATCTCCTGGGGGCTACGTTCCCACAGCCAGGGCTTACGACTGCGTTGAAGTGGCCAGGTGAGATGAAACCTCGGCACTGCTTTGCACGTCATCTTTAGTCTGTGCACCATGGTCCTGCTCTCCCTGCTCTGACCCTCCTCTTGATCTGCAATGGCCTTTGAAAGAAGGTGACCGGTTGGTATCCAGGTGGATTTATCTTCACTTTTTAAGTCTCAAACCACTCTGCACTCCAGCTCTGCAGCTTTTTTGCTCAGCAGCCACACATCAAGCCAACGTTTCTCCACAATGGTGACCACTGACACAATTCTCAGGTTGCTTTAGTTAATTTAGTGCCATAGCACAGGAGCACAAAGCAGACAACAAGCCCCCAGCTCATCAGACTTAGCAAGGAGACTGAATAACATATCCCAGCCTTAGCTCCTGGCTGGATTTTCTAAATCTGCCATGATTTTGCAATCCTCAAAAGGAAAAATAAATCCCTTGAGCTATTCCTAGCCAGGGCACGGCTTATGCTGATGGCCAAGTCCCTTCTCCAGACTGCACCAACCAGTCTCTGAATGAAACAAGCAACACAGGCAAAAGCACATTTTAAAGTGTATATAAGCTCAGGGTTTTCCCAGCATAATGAGGTAAAAATCAAAGCTCCCAAATACCACAGCTGGCCCAGGAATCAAGCTGGATTTGGACTTAGGCTTCATAACACGATCAGGTAAGGGATCACCAGAGCCAAGTGAACTCAAGCAGACAGACAGACTCAGTGTGATGTCAAGGACCTCCCAGACAGGCCCCTGAAGCGAAGCCAATGGACACATGTTTTTCTGCAGCCGCAAGCCTTTTTCTACCCATGCACGTGAGTAGAGTGAAAAACAGAAGTTCTTCCCATCACTGGAGTTGCTGGCAGGATTTGCTCAGGTGTTGTCATGTTAAGTGCAGCAATCTCCTTTTCCCTATCCATTTTTCTGATTTTTTATGACCATCAGACCAGCCTTCCTAGAGCACTGTGCTGGTCATGCCTCTGGCATGCCTACACGTGGGTTGGGTGATGTGACCAGCACACTGGGCTGCAGCTGGGAAAATGGGCCCTTTGGAGGGTCTCAGGGGTCCAGCACTTCCCAGACCATGACTACAAGCCAGGAGAAAGCCTGAGCCATGCTGGTGAAAGTGTGGGATATTTAGCAGTACAACTAAGCCAAAATAAAAACTTCCCAGCTTGTTTTGTGCAACCGGTTGATATTAAATCCTCACTTTCTTGCCTAAAATAAACACAATCAAAGCAAAGACAAAAATATGCTTGCGTTCTTAGACAGGGATACACTTACGCGCCACGTATCTGCAGCTTCAAACTTTTTGTGTTTGCCCAGAACGCTGGTTCAGCAAAACCAAAACTATTTGCGGAATAGAGCCAGTTAGAAAAAAAAACATCCCAGCACAGAAATTTTTGGGGGCAAAAGCAACAATAACTATAAAGTGAAACTGTCTGCCAAGGTGCTTTCAGGCCAGAAAGCTGAAAATGAATCAAAATAGGGCTGTCGCAAAACTGGAGTATGTTTAAACAAACAAACAAACCAATTGAGACTAGCATGAAACTACTTGAAATGATCAAACCAAGCTACATCAGTTCCCTTCCTTCTGCCCTTGAACTGCCAGCTTGCAAGAAAATAAGAGATTTTGCATTCTTTTCTCAGTATGAGACAGGAAACTTTCCTGAAATCTCAAATATTTCTAGGGATTAGAACAGACATTTTCCCTGCAAGCCTAGTGTACGGTCTGTCATGTGCTCATAGGGGTTAATGGGTGCTTCTGAAATATCTCCTGCCAATGGGTGATCTAAAATAACTACACTGGATTGAGCAGAGGAACCAAGAGGTTTTTGTGGTGCGACAGTTCATGTTTGTCAGCTGTCTCGGTTCTGTCGGCAGCCATAGCCAGCTGATTTCAACTACATATGCAAATCTTAATTAATCACCAATTAGGAATGGCAGCTTATCAGATTGCAAAGTCTGGCACCAAAAGCTGCCATTGACTCTGGCCGTTTACTTTCGGAGAGTCAGCCCCGAAGCACACATCACTGAAACCTTCACAACAGGGATGCTCTGCTAAGCCACTGGCTTTGGAAACATCCAGCTCAGTTTCGAGGAATGAAAAATTGACACTAGTGTACTGGAGAGATTCTCTTGCGTGTTGCCCTGCGCGGGAGGAGGAGAACGTGGGTTTGGAGTTCCTTACTCCTCCTCGCAGGCCATGTCTGCATCACCAGCTCGCAAGTGAGCTGTCCTCCTGGGTGTCCCTGGGGCACTGGGCAGACATCCCAGCTTGCAATGATCAGGCCTCTCAGAAGATTTCATTAGCCCATATTAGAGCCCCACTTATGTCTCTGCTGCTGCAGGGACTAGCTCCATCAGTGCCAGCAGAAGAATTTCTGCTAGAGGCGTCTCAGATAGCTGGTTCACCCAGATAGTGGGGTCTCTCATGACTTCTGGCTTGCAGGGACTGCTCTCCGGCACAGGTGCCTGGCTCAGCCACTGCATAGCATTGTGCACCCTACAGGACCCTTAAAAGTCAGTTCCTCTGAAGCCTGGCCCATCTTTCTCTGGATCAGTCTGGCTGAAGGCTGGGGTGTTCACATGGAAACCCCATAAGGAAATATTTCAAGAGAGGGGAAGGTGGACAGCCTGAGAGAGGGCTCAACAGCCACACTGTGAAACAGCGTTGCCTCATCTCCTGGGACACCTGGGTCCGAGCCTTGTATCAGGCTCATATGTCCCTGATGTCTTTAACCAAACAGCTCTTCAATAGCAGCCACAGAAACAACATGGGGAGGCACCCTCCGTAGGTGTGAACGGGGAAGGACATGCTTTCCACCGCAGACCCTTCACCCAATAGGAGGAAATGCTCATCTGTTCTGGTGCAGTCATATGCTCTCCAGATCCAGCCGTTTTGCAGCTGGGGCCCATTTCACAGCTTCCATTTCCAGCATCCCCGCATGTGTAGGAGGCACTGGGCAGAGAAGGTGGGACAGCCAGGCAGCCAGAGCCTGGAAAAGCCATGTCTGCTAGAAGCCCCTCCGAATGTTTCGCTCTGGTTGCCAGCTTGCAGCTCATGTCACATGTCCTGTTGCTGTTGTTAGCCAACCTGAGTGGATCAAGCCACTTTCCCACACCACCTGCAGAACTGCTTTCCAAATTAGTTTAGTTTGGGGGCCTCCACACATTCCCCAGCAGAGATGCCAACCTCTAGTGCATTAAGGCTCTCCGACCATTGCCATTGGTCTCTCCTGTGGACCTCCGCAAGACGCCTACAAGCACCACAGAGCTCCCGGAGAATATGTTGAGAAATACTGACCTACAGGTTCTCCACAAAATATCCAAAGTGCTATGCAGGAGCGAGACCACAGCTTTGTGCTATCGAATCAAATGGCCAGAATGGGTGTACCACACTCACCCATGTTTAAAGCTTTCACCACCAATATGGGTCTAGAGGCAGGGACGAGAGCCAGCCAGACTGCACCAGAGACCCCCACAGGGATGCTATTGTACTGCTGTGATTTTAATATCCTTAAGCAGGAGATTACTTATCTCCATAGATAAAAACAGGAACCCAGACATGAAAAATGCAGACATTATGTAACTAGACACGTTTTCATCACCTCCAGGAAGCTCTGAATGCAAGTAAATGCACACAGGACTGAAATTTCAGTCTGCTCCAACTTCCTTCTGGGACCATAGCGAGGTGGAGGGAAAGAAAAAGATTTACCTCTTTCAGAAGAGGCTCAAAGCTCTTTACATATCATAGGGGGCCTGGTGCAGCAGGCTGACCAGGCCAGTGCATTTCATCTCCTCTCATTAGAGCTTTAATCAGGCTAATGACAGTTCTAACATTTCAGGATGACTCCGGATCAGTGGCTGAGCTCTGAGCATTTTGCTGCAAAGGAAAGGATGCCAGAAGTTAGATATTGCTCACACACGTCCTGGCATCCCCTCTGCTCTGCACCAGCATGCTGGAAGTATCTCCAGTGGTGACAGAGACCTGACACCCAGCAGTGGTGGAAATGCCCTGGTGGGAACCATTCCTTCAGCTCCCTCTTGCTGGCTCTCTGCCACATTTTCTGTTCCACCTTTGGGTCTTGGCATGTTGGGCAGAACAACACAGAAGACTACTTCATGGTTCATGCTTTTTGCAAGATATTACCAAAACCCAGTGGATCAGCTGGTCTATCGCTACTGCTGTGAGCACCTGGGAGCTGAAACCGGCTCTTCTCCCAGACGTGCTCAGAGCAGCTGTGCAAGACAAGGTGGCTAAAGCGCCACCCTCCACCTTGGCTCTGCTGTCACTGCCACCAGCAAAGCTGGGGGTATTCAGCAAATAGGTCTGCCCAAATCCACAGAGCTGCCAGCTCCCTCTCTCCCCTCTCTCTCCTCCCCAGCACTTTCTCCAGCACAGGTGCCTTCTTCTTTGAGTTCTTCCTCTAGGTTTTATTTAAGGACACAACAAAACCAGCAGCAGCCCCTTTTTGCTTGAACATTAGAAGTGTCCCAATTCCAGAGACTTTCATAAGTCTTTCAAGGGTGAAAGAAACCTTATCCTAGGAGGGAAGACTGCGAGAATAAAGACAACTTAATCTGGAGCAGGGGAAGCAGAGGGGAGAAGAGAGCAGCCTCCAGACACATAAAAGGGAGCTGCAAAGAGGACTGGAACAGACAGATCTCACCTCCACCAGGCACAGAACAATAACAAATCACAGGTGCTCAGTGGGGAAGATTTAGGTAAGACATTAAGGGGCACTTTCCAATGATGCAGATAGCTTAGCACAGGAACCAATTGCTGGGGAGGCGGTGGAAGCTATCATCATCATCAGTTTTAAAGAACAAGTTAGGCCTGGGCCTGGCTGGGCTGGGGAGCACAGGCTCACTGGCTGCCTGCGGTTCCTGCCAGCATGATGATTGCCCTATAGGAAAGCATAGCTTGAGACACGCAGCAGAGAGGAGACCCTCAGCCCTGCTGCAGCTCCTGTGGCTCAGAGCAGGTAGGGAGATGGTGGTGTTGTGTCTGTGCCAGTGTCCTACAAGTTGCATTAATGACAGTGAAATAATCAAGCCTGGGGAGTCAAGCATCTTAACTGCTAAATACAGGCACCACTAACCTTTCAAGCGCTCTGCGTCACCAGCACGAGGCTCAGCCCAAAGGGAGGGAGTCCAGCACCAGAAAGAGGGACATAGCAGCCAGGAGCATTAGCCTCTCCCAATGCTTTCTCTTTCCTTGTTCGAGGGTCCCCACTGTGCATCGGACCTGCTCATTTCAGGGGTGGAAAAGGGCAGTTTTCCCCAGAATACAGAGCTCAGGAAGAGCTGGCAGGTCATGAAAGGGGGAGTCCGGCAGGCAGTGACAGCCATCATCTTTTGTCACTGAGGCAAAGCAAGGGATGAAGATGGACTATTTTTCCCATTAAATACAGCTTCCCACACTCCTGCATCATCCCCACCCATCACCGGGCAGCCTGTGCCACAGCCACACAACAACACACACAACTCAGTGCTGGAGCACAACCTTGGCACTGGTCCCCTTCTTTGGGGATGGGCAGAAGGACATTAGCCAGGGCCTGGTACAGGGTAGGAGGGAGCTCCAGTAGCCTGATCCAACAGGGCATAGCACATCCAGGAGGCTGGAAATGTGTGAAAAGCTCAAATCCTGCTGGTGTTTCACCTCCGTCTGCCTATTTCAGCACTGCCCCTCTCCTATCTGGGCTGTGATGACTGTAGCAGGTGCAATCTCAAAATTATAGAAAGTCTTTAGCGCAATTGGAAGTTGTAACGACATGAGATGAAGTGCTGCAAATCAAACCTTCGAGATGCACCAAGCACCTTCTCAAAGGCAAAGTGTCCTGCATAAGGAAAAGCTTGCAGGAACGTGAAACTGCCTGTCGAAGCAACAACTGCTACTGGCTGCATCTCCTCACAGCAGTTGAATCTCCCAGACACCTAGTTCGTGGGCAGATACCCACTGCAAACACATGAACCACAATAACCATCCAGATCTTGTGTCAACCAGCAGGCCTCAAACACATACTTCATTGCCTGGTGTTCATCTCTTTATGAGTTGCTAACTACTATGATTTTATTTGCATTTTCATTTATACCACTTTACAGATGGCCAGACAGCATCATGTTCACTCTGCTGCGGGCCTTTTCTTAAACAGTGGCTGAACATCTTCTGCTCTAAGTGAATTTTGTCCCTCACATTTTCTTGGCTTTATAGGCAAAGAAAAGAGCATGGACTATATTAACTCATTAGCCCCAAATAATTTGGTGACAAAAGCAGGACTAGAAGCCCTGTTCCTGGCAATTTTCTCCCCTTCTGCAGGTCTCATACCTCAACATGCCTGGGGAGTCCCCTGCCTGAGCTACGTCCCAAGATCTTCTTATGCTTCTTTGCTGACGTGGCTCCATGGACATCCCTGGCAGGTCTCCTCTTCACAGACAGCTCCAAACCAAGCTGCTCACTTGCAGGCTGGCAAGGGCAGGAGTGCAGCCCACAGGCCACCAGCTCCCTCCTGACCCCCAGCCAGGCCTCTGCACAGGCTTTTACAACTCTTGTGGCTGCACTCAGCTTTGATCACACCTGATCAAAACACATGTGACTAGCTTTGATAATCACTGATGATAGGAGCTTTCAGGAGGTGAGTGACAGGGCTGGTGCTGCCTTGATGGATTGGGTCATTAGGAGCAGCTGTTTCCCTTCTTGGCTTGCCCTTTAAAGAGCGGTTGCTTTTTTTGCTCCCCTGGGAAGCTGTGTGAAGATGTTTTGGGGCTTCCTGGGTATTGCTTCCCTCTTGAAAGCACAAAGGCATTGGTCAGTGCAAGGAGGGAGGTTAGCGTGGCCCTGCTGCGTCCCAGCCCAGCGGTGCCTTTGAACAGCAGTTTCTGTGTAAATTGGCTGCTGGCTCTGCTGGTACTTGAGCTGCTCTCCTGGCTATGAGCAGAGCATGGCCGTCCCCACAGCCCCCTGTGGCGAGGGCAGGGGTGTGGGGGGTTAGAGGCGGTGTCCAGTGCAGGAATGCGTTCCTGAGCTCTGTCCCTGCTCCTGGCTGAGCTGGAGATGCGAAGGGCTCCTTGTGGGGCCCCTCCCAGCTGCAAGCATCTCTCAAGGTTTTGGGAGAGTGGTGCTGTAATTACCACCCAGTAAGTGAAAAGAGCATAAAAAAACCCACTTATTAGCACCCCCTCACCCTGGAGAAATTGGTGAGCTCATTACAAGCCCTGCAACATGCTTCCAGGCTGTCTCTGGCCACTTTGCCCTGTTCCCAGGGCCTCCTTGGGAATGATCTCCAGCTGAGATTTGGCAGCCCTGAGTTAGCAGCAAGCTGATCTGCTTTCAGCGAGCACAATAGTTATCTCTGTCCTGGTAGGGCTAGACATGCCCTAGGAGCGGTTCATCCTCGGATGCCTCACTGGCTGCTGGGGGTGCAGAAGGGGTTAATCAATCATAGGCGCAGGGATGTGCTGCCCATCTCACCTCTTTGAGGATGCCTTGCTCAGCCCCTCCTGCCCTGCAGAGGTGCCATCAGTTTAGGGATTAATTATAAATACGAATAGGAAAAATAATCAGTTTTATTTAATTAAAAAAAAAAAAAAAGAGAGAGAGGGAGAAGAAAATTTGCCAGAGCCATACATTAAAAACAAATTATGCTCAGCAGGCAGGTGAGCCAAGGCCCACTGGGCAATTGGGAAGGCAGCATGCAGGCAGTAATTGAAAAAAAGAAAAAAAAAAAAAGTGAGACACGACCAAATGGCTCACACGTCAGCATAATAACTCCCTACACAAGCGGGCAATAACAACACTAAACAATTGGCAGTGGTGGGGAGGACAGCGGCCCCGCACAGCCTTCCTGGGTGCCTACTTCCCCCGGGGGATGTGCTGGGGACCCACTTGCCTGGCACCGGACAAGCATCCTCACCACGTGCCTCTGCTGGTAGCCACAACAAACCACACTTGCCTCCAGGGTTTGTCATGAGTCCCTGAGTTAGCACCAGAGGCTCCCTTTATAGCTAGAAATTATGGGCTTTTTCAGAGCGCAAAGGTTAAACACCTGCTGTAGGAGAGATGTCAAGAGTCACCTGCTTCCCTTCCCAGCTCGGCACCTCCTGCCCTGGGGCCAGCTGGGGCATCCTGTCCCTCTGCTCCTTGGGATGCTGCTGCTGGGTCCAACCAGGGAGGGATTGTGTCCCAGGGCATAGCTGGGGACACGAGGGAGCCTTTCGGCCTCCTCCTTTTCCCCTCCCAATCCCCAGGCAGCCTTGAGGAGCGGGAAAGGGGAATGGAGCGGTCTGGGGTGATGGGTGCCCAGTCACGTCCCTGCAGCTCCCTGGTTTGGAGCAGGATTCAGAGTGATGGGTGCACAGTCATGTCCCTGCAGGTCCCCGGTTTGCAGCAGGGAGCATCGCAGTGTGCCAGCAGCGCAAGGAGTCCTCTGCTGAATGGTTACTCTAACCCAATTTCCCTCCTAACCCCTCTCTCCATGGTGCTGTGCCCGCAGAAGAGGTTATATTTTACCGCAGCCACTGTCTGTAACCTCTCATCTAACCTCATTCCCACCTTTTCACATCACTCCCTTCCCCACAGTTCCCCTGTGACTGTTTCACAGCTCCTTCACCTTTTGGGCTCTGTTACTTTGGCCACTTTGCATCCAGCAGGTCAGCCAAGATCACGACTCTTATGTACCAGATACTGTACCTACAGAGACTGTCCTTGCCCTGGGAGTCTGCAGCTAGCTAGACAAGCCATGGTTTATCCGGGGGTGGGGGGGGTGGGGGGGCAGAAACCCAGCGAAGGGCAATAACTTGCCCCTGTCACACAGAGAGGAGCCCACGTTAAGAGCAGTCCCAGCCCAGATGTATCCACAACCCCACGTAAGCTGTATGGAGTGCTAAAAACAAGACAAACTAAGCGCAGCTGGCACAAAATCCATGCAGCACATTGAACTGTAATGATTCTGACAATAAAGCAACCCAATAAATATTATGAAATGGAAACAGCCCTCCGGGAGCGTTAGCTATCGATTGCTGAGAGCTGGCATTTGTGCAGCAGATTACGTGCGAGACAGGTTCGCTCTGGCTTTTCTTCTTTTCCTTTTAAATGCAGAATGAAAAGAGCTCTCTTGAATGCATGTTTGGAGGAGACCCCCTCCCCCTTGCACTAGGGCACTGTCAGAAAGGGAGAGAAAGAAGTAAGCGAGCCGGGGAGTGCTGAGCAGCAAACGGAAGAGAAATACAGGCACGTGCTGCAAGGGGAACGCAACCTGTGTCGGTGCAAGCAGTGACAGCTCTGCCGGTGTCCCTCCAGCCTGACCTGCAGAATCGGGGCTCCCCCCAGCCCCAAAGCACTCACGACCCCATTGCCTGGCTCTGCAGCCGCTCTGTGTCCCCTGATCCAGCTCCCCGGCTGATGCTGGGAGAGATGCTTGAGCCAGGCTCTGACCTCCTGTACATACAACCCCATGCACTGGGCTACCTATTCCCCTTGGTTTCACTGGCTCCTAGCTGCCCCTTCTTGAACTCACTGCCTCATCTGGCTAATTACCCCTGTTTCCAATAAGGCGCTCTCTATCACTGATAATTACAGGAGCAGCATCCTGCAAGTGTGGTGGGTTGGTCCCCACCCATGGTTTATAGCAAGGATGGGCAAACTCACAGCAGGCTGAAGGGGGTAAGAGAATTCCTCATAAATTTAAGTCATGATGTAGGTAGGCAGGGTGTCTCTTCTGCTATGAGAAGCATGGGCCCCTGGATGAAGTTAGGAGGAGCCAGGCTTTGAAGCAAGCTAGTTCTTCTGGCAGCTGATGCTTAGTGTCCTTACCACAGATGCTATAAGCTCACCTGGATCGAAGGGAAGATGGGGCAGTTTCACAGAGAAAGGAGCTCCTGAGGGTTTGTAGCTACACAGAAATTGCCTCTTGCTTAGGAAACACCTGAGATGAAAACAGCAGTAGGCTGGGAATGCGCTGGAGGAGGAATGCACTGGAGGATGCATTGTACCTGCACCCCTCCTGGGCAAGAGGGAAGGGCAGGGAGAGCCAGAGTGCGGTGCTGGCAGCTCCTCGTGGGCCCCTGTGCTCGGGCACAGCAGCGAAAGCTCGTGTCCTGCAAGGCCAGCCAAGCCGAACTCCAAAAAGAAGATGCTGAAAAAGCCCAGAAATGGGGCAGCTCTGAGGTCACGGCTCTGGCAGGGCAGTGTGGCCAGAGCAGAGCCCCTCTCTCCACCTTCAGGTATCTGTGTGTCTGCAAACGCTCTCGCCTGCAAACTCGAGGCAGGGCACCAGGCACTGAGAGATTCATTGCTCTGGCACTGCTGGCATGTTTACCATGAAAAGCTCTGTATTAATAAAAGAAATACGTTTAAAAGCTAGCTGCTGCAACATAAAAAAAGATGTCCTAGAGCATGTGTTATCTCATCAAGTGCAGCCAGACTGAGCTCGGCTCTTTCACCAGCCTTGTTTTTCTGAGCAGTAGCTGATTGCGATTTACCAAGCGACATCTCCAGAGTGCTTTTTTTTTCCCCCTGTTGTTTTGTTTTTCATTTCTGAGATCTTTTCCTCAAACAGCTTGGATGGGGGTGGGAAAAAAAAAAAAGAAAGAAGAGCTATCTCTCACTGGAGAGAGAGGATAAAATAGCTCCATCTATTGTGGGCATTTCGTAGACCAATGTTATGACTGACTGCTGGGTGCCTGACAAGAACGGGCCTGAATCTGCTCTCAGGTTTACTAGTATAAATTTGAAGTATTTGTGCTGGAGTCAGTAGTTATTACTTTGGATTTTTATCAGTGCAAGTGATAGCAATTGAAGTTCTTTCTAAGACATATCCAAAAAAACATTCCTGCTGGCTAAAGAGATACATTTCTTTGCTAACTGGAAATAATCATATGCATTTTGATATCAGCATCTGCTAAATAAGTCCAAGGCTGTGTATTAATGAGGGCGCTGCGAGAACTTTGGAGGACGGCCTCGGAATTTGAAATGACGGGGAAGGATCGGAGAGCGTCTGGCGTCGGGCAGACGAGATTTAGCACGGAGAGCACGGGGTGCCGCCGTCGGGAAGGATAAACGAACGCATAAACGTACAGGCAGGGGAGCCTGCAGAGGCGGCAGGAAAGGATCAGGGGGTTAAGATGGATCTCTAACTTAGCGTGAGTCAATAGTATGATGGCTTAGCAAAAAGGGCAGCCCGCCTCCTGGGATGCATCAATGTTGGAGGCTGGACGTGAGCCACGGAAAGCTGCAATTCTGCTTTGTCTGCGCCACGACCACATCTGGGCGCTGCAGCGGAGGGCACCTGCGGACAAACCGGGGGAGAACAGCAGCGTGTTTGAACTGGTAGATGCTCAAGCGGGCCAGAAACCAGCATTTCCTTCCTGTGAAAACACCTGTGTTTTTCAGGGGCAGAAAACGAAGGGCGTTGGTTTCTGAAGGGCCCAACCCATTTCTGAAATGGGAATTCGGGCTCCTTTGAGTTCAAGTGAATGGGAAACTGTCACTCCTTTCTTGCTTTTTCTGCACCTCAGATCCTCCTCCCAGGTCATTAAACCCTGCCCCATGGGACCCCGTCCTTTGGCTCGCCTGGTTTCTTTTGGGTATGTCTTATGTAGGAGAGCAAAGCATCCTTGGCTCCTTCCGCGCAGGGTATCTCCATTCCCGCCTGGGTTCCCTCGGGACGCCTGGTGGGAAGAGGGGTTTCAGGTTCATGCTCCAGGCTTTCTCTCTGCTTTTTTCCCTTTTAAAGGCTCAGGGATGTGTAAAGGGGGCACGCACAGAGGTCAGAGGCCAGCAGCCTGGTTCGTCTTAGAGACCTGCGCTATTCGTCTGAGTAACGTTTGGGAAATGGATAAGCCGGGGGAAGATGCAGCCCCTCTCTGACTGCCAGCAGAGGCCTGTGCTACAGCTCCCAAGGAGAGCCAGCTGGCGGTGAATTCATTAAAGCAGACAACAAATGAGTATACATACATACATGCATAAATATTTATATGGAAGAGGAACTGGTGTGTGGCTGCCCCTGCCCTATGCCAGCCCCAAGCTCCAGTCCCCCCTCTGCACCGTTTCTTCTGCAGAAGGACCAGCTCCTGGGCTGCAGAAAACCCCAAGAAATCGCTGGGAGCCAGGTGAAAGGGTTCATTATCTGCTGCCTGATGAAAGCAAGAGGCAGACTTTTCCGCACCGATTTCTTCCTGTTTGCAATGCACTGTGCATACCGGCTTCTGGGTGACATTAGCGTTTAGGAGTGTGTGTGTACACCGGAGGAATACGCTAACACCAAATGCATCCCGGAGTGGCGATACATCCTATGGATTAAGCTCTTCTTGCAGTGATGTTAGGACGAATCTGCAGGAGGTGTCTTGATATCAGAGGAGTAGATTATCTTGATAACAAAAGCAATCAGATCTGCCCTGCCCGGGATGTTTAAATGACACTGCCGACTGCCTGAATTTCAGGATCGTGCAATCAGGACCCCAGCGGTCCCCTGCCTCGCTGCTCCTGCCCGGGGAGCGACCGTGCACCGCGACGCGGGGCCACCCCAGCACGGGGCCTGCGAGGGGAAGGGTCCTGGTCTTGCAGGACCCCGGAGCACCCCGACAGCCCTTCACCTGCTCCCACCGACTCGCCCCTCCGTCCCCAGCTGCGCAGAGCCCGAGGCTGCAGGCGTGTTATTTATCTGCCTTTCCAGTGGCGTTTTTGGCCAGGGTAGCAACATCTCCAGGCTGGGGAGAGGAGGCTGGAATTGGGGGACGGAGCCAATAACCCCCCGACTGGTGGCTAACACCCGCTCCCGGCCGCACGGGCCGGCCGGCCGCAGCGCTCGCGCTCCCGCGGGCGACGGGAGCTGGTGTAAATCAGCCCTCGCGTGAGCCGGCGCGCTCAGACGCCCGTTGCTTACCGAGGCTGGCGAGCGGCGTCGGAAGAGCTCGGGTTCGGAGGAGGCACGTCCTCTTCAGAGGGCTGCGTTTCCCCGTCCGGTTCGCTTTCCTTCTCTTTCTGCCTTGCCTTTTATTCGATTCTTTTTGCAGAGGTTTAGAAACGAGGCCAGCGCCGCAGCGCACGCCACGCCACGTACCAACTTGTTCTTCAGGCAGAGTTTTGCGCCGGAGCTGGAGACGCCCGTTTGAAGGGTGAGCGTTTTGGGGCGCCCCGTCCTGCCTGCCAAGACGATGCACCAGCCGGCGAGCCCCTCGTCCCGCCCTGCAGCAGCCCTGCCTCGTCCCCTCCTGCCCCCTCGAGCTCTGCCAGAGCTGGCTGCCGACCTCCGCCTGCCCTCCCCGTCCCTTGCGCTGCCCTAGCTGGTTTTCCGCTGATCAGCTTGTTGCCGTTTCCTTTTCTTCCCTCTTCTTCTCGAAGCAAAGGGAGCCCCGATGTGGGTGCCTCTGGTTCCCGGTGTCAGGGAGGCGGCTGGCCCCGCGCCCGGGTTTGCCGGTGGGTGGCTCTCGGGGAGCGACGGCGGGCCGCGCCGCGGGCCCTGGCGGCTCGGTCTGCTCGGCGCGGGGCCTCGCTGGGGCTGGCGTGCTGCGAGATGCCTTCCCAGCGCACGACCTGCTCTTTCCCGCGGCTGCGCGCACCCGTTGAGAGCGGTGTTTTCTGGCGGCCGGGAGAGGTTGACAGCGGCTTCGCTCTCTTCCGCGGTGCACGAAGCAGCTCCGCTGTGGTCTGGGCGCTGCTCTTCTGCCGAGGAGCGGAGGAGGCAGAGCCAGGACGCTGCGTCGCCAGCGGGGGCAACGGCAGCCCGGCTCGGAGGTGGCGACCGTGGCTGGCGAAGGGCTTTTGGGCTTTTTCTTTAAAAGAGGCAACCCTCAAGTGCTCAGGAGGGGAGCGGGTGAGACCCAACCTGCAGCCTTTGGCCTTGGTCCGCGACGGGGTGGGGGGGTCACTTAGCTGCACGGTAGCCCCAGGGCTGGCCTGATCCTGGTGCCATGCACCATCTCCTGCCGGAGAGGTGCAACATCCCTTAGGATTGCAGCCCGTTCTGGGGTGGGGGGGAGCGGCTGGCACGGCCGGGCCGGAGCACACAGCGCCCGCTGGAATCGGCCTTTTTCGGGGGGTTTAGGCCGCCGGGGAGACAGGCTGGGAGCTGGGCCGGGGAGGGAGGAAGGAGACGGGGCAGGAGGAGGAAGGGGGCACGCCGGCGGAGGGAGGGAGGGAGGGAGAACGTGCCAAGGGAGCGCTGAGAGACGGAAAAGGCAATTAAGACCCAAAGAAACAAGAAGCGAGACCTAAAAGGTAACTGAGTAGAAAATTAAAGTTACTCAGCTACAGAAAATAGATCTAACGGTTTCGAGGCAGCGCGGTCCCCGGCGGATCAGCGCAAACGGAGGACGCCGGGAAGGGTTTCCTTGAAGGTACCAGGGCACCTCCCTCGGTCTCAGCCTTCCCAGAGCATCGCGGACAGCCGGCTCTCGCAGCTCTCCCCAGCCGACCCCGGCCCTCCCCGAGCCTTAGCCAGGATCTCCGCATCCTTGCCCAAAAGCTCCTGCCGCCGCCTGGTCGCCCCGTCCCGCTGCAACCCTTGGGTCCTTTGCTGCAGAGCTGTTTTCCCCGGGGAGACCTGGCTGCGGGATACGGTCTCCCTGGGAGCCCGCTGCTGCTGATTTAGCCCCGGGCCGCGGCTAGCGGCTTCGGCACGCGGTGGCCGGGCTGCGTCGGGGTGGGAGGCCGCGCAGGCTCTTCTACAGCACAAAACACCTCCAGGCTGGGGCCTGGGGGCTCTTTTCCCCGCTGCGAAGCAGGTGGATGGTGCGGCTGCGACCTTTGGAGAAGGGGCATTGACAAAAGGTCCTCGGGGACCCTGGAGTTCCCCCTGCCTTTCTGCATGTCAGGCTTTGCTGTAAGGCTATATATAAGGCCAGCCTTTCCTCCTGTTAGGGTTTGTGCCACGGGCCACCGTGCAGTGGCTGTGGGGGGTCACCATACTTTCCCCCTCCCCAGCATTTCTAAAAACCTGTTCTGTACCTTTTCCATTCAATCTGGGCTCCCAGGCACTTGTTTCTTTTACAGTCTCCTGAAGGCACGTTGAGAAAACATTACATATTATAGGATGAGAAACGGCAAACAGAGGTTTCCTGCTAGTTTTCCACTTGTTTTTCCACTCTGTGAGCGTCAGACAAAGCCATAGAGAGGGGGTATTTACTTAGAGTATTGTCTTCCACCTGCCCGTAGGCTCTGCAGAGCCTTGTTTGGGGGGATCCTGTCCCAGTCAGGTTCAGGAACGGCTTCACTGGGCAGCAATGGATCATCTCGCTTGGCACAGCGTGGCCCTTGGGGTCGCGGTTTAGGGGGGACACAGCCCTATTTCCTCTATCACCTCTACCTCCGGTTCCCTGTATAACATAGATGCAAGGCAGGGGACAGAGCAATACCAAGCTTGTCCCAGGGCTGTTTCTGGGCAGGACCCGGTTCTTGGGCTAGACCCTGCCAGGGGTCTGTATCCCCCGCTCTGAGACTGTACTGCCACATAGCTCTGGCCATCTTTGCCCTCATGTCCCTCAAAAAATGCCTGTGATTTGCACCCCGTGCACTGTAGCATCTTCCTTTCATTCTAATTAATAATGCTCTTCCTTATCATCATGGTAATCTGTTTATTCAGCACCAAGGGGCAAAGCATGCTGCCTTGCAGATACAAATGCCCCTGCACCCATTTGGTGGTACTGCTGGAAGCTGGAAGGCTTCATTGGGAAGCCAAAATCCTGGCTCGCAGTCTGCGCAATGAGCCCAGCCTGCTGTCTCGGCAGAGCCAGCAGTGCTCGGGGCCCGATCCCTCCTTTGGGATGGATGAATCACAGCCTAAAAGTTAGCTGAGGCAAATCCCACTTCCTTGAGCAAGACATCATCCGTGAATCCCCCTGAACCCCTGCAACACCCTTCCCCTCGCTGCGCACCCCAAGGCGCCCGGGAGGGATGAGGGACACACGCAGGCAGCCTCGCCGGGTGGCCTCTCTCTAACCAAGTGGCAAATCCAGCTGGAAAGCAAATTGCAACCCCGTTCCTGCAGCTTCTTCCCTCCGTGGGACTCTGAGAGAGGGAGGGTGGCTGTGTGACTGCAGACGGTGTCCCGGGCCTTTTAACCCCCGCCGTGCCCAGGGCAGTGATGACATTGCCCAGACCCACCTCGAACACGGCTGCGAGCCAGCGGCTCGACCCTTCCAGGCCGCTTGGGAACGGGGGTAGGAGGAGGGCAGCCGATAAGCCGAGAGGTGCAGGCTGCCCAGTAAGATTTATTGTGTTGTGTTTTCAATTTGCACATCGACACAAGACAAACAGACGAGGTTTCAGTACAGGGAGCCCAATTAATCAGGGTCCTGACAGCTGCGAAGCTGGACGTTATTAATTCCTTCTGCAGACAGGCCGAAGGGGTAATAATTACATTCCCCCCCCCAATAATAAGGAAGGACATTCCTCCTGCTGCCCGCTCCCCTGACAAGAACATTTCCGAATTGCAGTCCCCAATGCTGTTACGCTAACTGCAAAAACATTTCCGCTCACCCGTTGCTTGCAACAAGGAAAACAAAATGCAGAAGCATCAAACGCTGATGCTTTGGGATACGCGGCGGGGAGCGGCGGGACGGATCCCCGTCCCGGGGACCCAGGCACCGGGGAGGTCGGCGGTTCGCCCGGCCGCGGCCGACGTGCTGCGCGGCGCCGGCTCTCACGCCTCGGGCAGCCCCGTCCGAAAGGGGCGCCCCAGCCTGCGCCGGGGGCCAACAGCCCCAGCGATGGGAGCCTGACTCACCCTTCCCGATCGGATGCCCTCCGAGGAAGGGGGATGCAGCCCAGCGCCTGCCAGCTACGGGCAGGGTGAGCGAGGAAGGACTGCTCCCCGCCTCCTCCCCCGCGAGGACCCGGGAGCGGGGGGCGTCCTGGCTCCCGGCTTGGATCCAGCTTTCTACCGCCCTCCTGCAAAAGCCCCCGGCCCTCCCAGCGCCCGCTCCTGCCCGCTGCCGCCAGAGACGTTAGAAACCCGGAGAGCCCCGCCGGTTTCCCGCGCCGAGCTGCGCGCGCACCAGCCCGGTCCGTCCGCCTGCCGACAATGTCATCGTCCAAGCGGGAGACATTTAAACAGCGAAATGCCAAAGGGGCGGCGTGGTATTTAAAGGCAAAGATGCAATTACTAAAGTCCTCGGGAGAGCAAGCGCACAGACGCAGGCGGCGCGGCGCGAGCTTGCTTATCGCCGCTCCTGCCGCCGCCGCCGCGGCGCCACGTCTTTGCCGGGACGGGGCCGTGCAAACACGAGGCTGAGCCGAGCGTCTCCGGAGGGGACGGGTTTGTTTGACAGCTTGCCGCTAGAGCGCCGGAAAAACCTGACGTTGCCGCCAGGCGCGGGGAAGCTGGTGAACAAGCTGCGGCTCCCGCGACGTTGCGCTTAGCTGGAGCCCGGTCACGAAGCGGTGGCGGGAGCGTCCAGGGCTCTGCACCCGGCAGGCGAGAGGTGAGGCGAGGCTGTAGACAGCCGGGCAAAAGAAATTAGTGTTAGGGTAGATTCTGGGCTGGGGTTCAGCTCCCGTCCCAAATCCTCTGCCTGCTGCTCCCCTCCCTTCCCCCAAATCTCTTCCCACCGTGTTGCGGATCCCTGCCCTCCCCTTATCACTGGTAATAGGAGCTAATAACCCAGGGGATTATTAGCCTTGGTGGTGCAAGGCTATCGCTCCACGCTGCGGTCCCCTCCGAAGGGGGTTGCTTGAGTTGGGTGGTTGGTGCCGCAGGGGATTCGCAGCCTGGGGGTGCGCTGGCCTGGCTCCGGCTCGTCGGTGCCCTCGGGGAAGGCGGCGCCAGCGTCTCCTGGCTCGCCTCTCTCCGCCTTTCAGCGCTGGAAGCGTTACAAAGCCTTCTCCCATCCTGCAGGCCCAAATCTTTGTTCTCGTGCGTCTGTCAAGTGCCTTTGGTGCTGGGTAATGCTAAATAATGCTAATTTTATTCCAGCTGCCTTGCCTGTGCTTAAGAACACTGTTGCAGAGGAAGAAAAATCAACATCAGCTGGAAGTGCCATCTTTGAGAGAGAAATGTCAGGGAAGCAGTGGGGGGCAAGACTGAAAAGCTGAGGGAGAAGTCTGCCGCTTTCTGGCCCTGGCGAAGTTCCCTGTGGTTGAAGGTGGTGGTCTGACAGCCCAGCAGATGCAGCTATAGGCGGAGGGGAGGTTTCCAGGAGGAAAGCGTGACGGGCCTCGCTGAAGGCCGGGTTTCCGCGCCGGTGTGTTAGGAGCCAGCAGGCAGGGGGACGGGGTTTTCCTGCCTTCCCCAGACTCCTCTGGATGCTGGTGGGGAACTTCCACCTTGGCTTTAGGTGAGCCCAGGGTGTTATTTTATTTAACACCCCCTCCTTTTTTTTTTTTTTAAGAGCTAATTTGAGTGGAGGGGAAGGTAAAAGCATTTCCCCTCTCTCCTGCCCTCCCTACTAGGAGGTGAACACATTGGCCATTTCCTGCCTGCGCAGAGGGGATGTGCCTGGATTTTGTCAACTCAAATTCAAATTAACTCCCAATTCAGTGGCTCTGTGTGGGGCCCTGGGGGCAGGTGGGGTGAGCAGCAGCTACAGATCTGGACGGCACAGGAAAAGGCTGTCCCTGCCCCAGGGGTGCCGGCTGCCCAGGGCAACTCCTCCTTACTGGCCCTGAAACCTTGGGGAGGTGTGTGCTGGGGCCAGGGGTCAATGTCCAAGCTTTAGGAAAGAAAGAAAATAAAAAAAAGAAGGAAAAGAAAGAAAGAAAAGAAAGGAAAGGATCAAAGAACAAAGGAACGAAGGAAAGAGAAAAAGAGAGATGGGGATAAAGAGAGAAGGGAAGAAAAGGGAAGAAGGAAAGAAAGAAGGAGGGAAGGAAGGCAGGAAGAAAAAGAAAGGGAGAAGATAAAAAAGAAAAAGTAATAGAACAGAAGAAAAGAGGAGAAGAGAAGAGAAGAGAAGAGAAGAGAAGAGAAGAGAAGAGAAGAGAAGAGAAGAGAAGAGAAGAGAAGAGAAGAGAAGAGGAGAGGAGAGGAGAGGAGAGGAGAGAAGAGGAGAGAAGAGAAGAGAAGAGAAGAGGAGGAGAAAAGAGAAGAGAAGAGAAGAGAAGAGAAGAGAAGAGGAGAGGAGAGGAGAGGAGAGGAGAGGAGAGGAGAGGAGAGGAGAGGAGAGGAGAGGAGAGGAGAGAAGAGAAGAGAAGAGAAGAGGAGAGGAGAGGAGAGGAGAGAAGAGAAAAGAAGAGAAGAGAAGAGAAGAGAAGAGAAGAGAGAAGAGAAGAGGAGAGGAGAGGAGAGGAGAGGAGAGGAGAGGAGAGGAGAGGAGAGGAGAGGAGAGGAGAGGAGAGGAGAGGAGAGAAAGGAAGAGAGAAAACTGTAAGCTAGAAGGAGCTATTTTGAGGAACTAATCTGACCTTCCACATGTTCAAAATCGTTGAAATAGAATGAGCAAACACAGGGGAGAAAAAAAGTCCCCTGACTATTTACTTGTCTAGAAGAATGAATTTGCTCGGTCTGGATTGTGCCCTCTTCTGTGTTTGCTTTCTGCAAATATCTAGCCCTTGGGTTTTACCTGTGCAGAGACTCAGGGAGAGCAAGCCATAATCTTGTGCACGCAAATTAGCGCCAAGATGAATTGGCTGTTTCTAGCGGCAGCCGTGGAGCAGGACACGAGAAACCACCCTGAGCTGCCGTGTCCTGCTGCAACAGGCTCGGCCTCACAGAGACTGGCTGTTTTTAGAAAAATCACAGATTTAAACAGCATGTTTCAATAACTGTGACTTACCATCTGTGTCTGAGGAGTCTGCAGTCCGCTTCCAGACATACCCTGGGCAGAAAAATGGGACAATGTTTTTTTGTGCAAACTTTTGTCTCTGCTCCTCCATGGAGGGTATGAAAAATGTTTGGCACAGACTGAGCGCGTTTGCATACAGATGCATGCGAAGGGCGTGTGTTCACGGCGGTCTCCGCGTGCGTGACCCCGCGTAGGGTTTTTAAGCTCGTGGATCCTCTGGAGCCCTCCAGGCTGCTCTGCAGGGAAATGTGCACCCAGCTGTGGCCAGATGCCAGGCAGGAGCCTGCCTTTGCTCAGCCATTCTGCTTTGCTCCCGAAACACCATTGCTGACCCCTGTTTGCACCCACCCAATGCTGCAAAATCCCAGTCAGGCTCTTCCTCAAGCCCGGCTTGATGCAGACACCACGGTGTGCCGTTGGCTTGCAAAACAGGAGCCGTTGCCTGCGCTAGCACGGTGGGAGCCATCACGCCACCCGCCACAGCCCCACTGTGCCCCCTTGCTCCTGGTGACCTCCACCATTGCGGGGGCACGTGGGGGTCTCTCTGCCCGACGGTACTTCTCTCGGCTCCCCGTAGATGGGAGCAGAGGTCTCCTTTTCTTCCCGCTCCGGCTTGGTGGGACAGAGCAGACCCTCTCCGAGCAGGGGGTTTTTGCCTGAAGAGGAGAGATGACTCTTCCCAGTCTCTGTTTTTTCACCCCCTGGTTTTGGGGACTGCGAAGAGGCCAGAAAGGGCTGGGCTGGACTGCTAGCCTCACTGCAGTGCAGGACGCCGTGCAGGGAAGGGGCCGCTTGGTGGGGACGTGGCTGCCTGCCACGCACGGGAGGGTCGCTCCGCGGTCTCTCCCCAAAGCCCGGGGCAGCCCGCAGAGGAGGGGGCTCGTTGCCTCTGGCTGCGGGACAGCCGCCGAGTTGTGCCCAGGCATCTCCGAGTTGTCTCCGCAGGGCGGGATGACACCTGCAGGCTCCCCGGCCTCACCAACATCATGCCAATGTGTCGAGAGCAAGGGTGTGCAGAGTCCTAGGGCGACGTGCCCGTTCTTGCTTGCCTGCCCTAAAAGCCCCTTTTACGGGTGCCAAGCCCACGGCCTGGGGTCACCCAGCGCTGCTCGCTGCGGCCACGGCCGGCGGTGCAGCTGGCGGGGAGCTCGCGCCCGGCTGCCTGGCAGTAGCGTGGCGGGGTCAGGATGACCTGTACCTGTCCCTTGTACCCCCCCAAAGCCGCGGGGTGATTTATTTCTCCCACTCGCTGCCCCTTCACGTTTTCTGCAATTCTTTTATGTAAGTCATGACACTGATTAATAACGCTTGGCACTTTCCAGCGCCAGAGCGCATTGCGAGTATTTCCTAATTAATCCTCGCAACACCGTTGTCAGGGAAGGTAATGTGCCACTGCCCTAACTTCCCAGCCTCGCGGCCTTCTGGCGGACAGAGGTGGAAGTGCTCATCTGCACGTCATTAGCCCCACGCTGCTGGCACTTAATGAGTTTCCTGCAGCAGAAGGGAGGGCTGCGTGGCGCTGGTCAGAGCAGATGGAGTCTGCTTGCCTTCCACGCGCCGGGAGGACGGAGAACGCTGCAATTTCCCAACTTGCTGTCTTTTTGCCAGTGTGCGGTGGGAGGCAGAGGGACTGTGCCTCTGTGGTGCTCTCCCAGCCGTGCAAGCTGGTCTTTGTGCTGCTCCTGCACGGCTGCGGCCAAGCGGGCGTCTGGGGGAGGGAGATGTAAAGAAGTGACTTCTTCTGCCTTCAAACTGGGAGCGGTCTGTAAGGAAGAGGTAGAAACCGTATGGGCATGAAGAGCCAGTCGGCAGAGGGTTAATAGCCTTCTGGTGGAGACAACACCCTCTGAATTGTCCTCTCCTGAGAGGTATTGTAATGGCCCAAACCATGGGCGCTGCTTTATCTTCTGGAAGATAAAGCCCAAGAAGGGGTTAAAAAGGGAAATTCTGTGGCTGCAAGATAGGAGCAAGAAATGGATCATTTTTATCCAAAGCAATTTCCCTGGTAGACCATTTTCCTACCTTGCCTCGGCTATTATGGCAGGTAATTGCAGCTGAATGACAAATTCTCTGCTTTTTCCTTGTTTCTGTTTTGTTTCTGGCTCTGCCTTGTGGCCAAGTCACGAAACCCCTTTGCTCAAGTTGTCAAGTCTCAAGGGGCAGCCTTAGACCTCCTTGCAGAGCATAGCAGACCTCGAAGGCAGCGAAGGTGGCTGTATGACACCCTCACCTGGGCCCCGGCATGCCTGAGGGCTCCTCATATCTCCTGCACAAAGCAAGAGTCTTGCCCATCATCTCCCACCGTGTGCTCCCCTGCATTCATTGACCCAATCCTATGTCATCCTGAGCTCCACATCCAAAGAATGGATCAAGGAACATCTTAAAATGAATCTGGATGTTTGACCGTGGCTGTTCCAATGTGTCCCCACACTGCTAGGGCCGTCCTGTGATTGCTGGGACAGAGCCTCCCAGCTCGCCTTGGCTGGAAGGCTTCACGCAACCAGAAAATCCCAGCAGCTCTCATGCAATTTTTTTTCAGGAGGAAAACGCAGGTCAAATCAGACCACTCACTCCCACAGGCTCTGCAGGGCTCCAATGTAAAGTGGCACTGGACCCAGCAGCCCTGTCAAGCTCAGGATATGGCTCGCGGCAGTGGATTTTTCCAGCCCATAAGCTTCACACCTGCCTCCCGCAGCCTCAGGTCGCCAGCCAGGCAGGGGCCGTTTAGCTACAGGCTTTAGGGAAAAGCAGGGCTGGACTGTGGCTTTTCTCATCCATACAGGGAAACTTGGTGGGAGAGCGTGGGAACCCAAGGGTGCCCCCACCCTGGCAACTTGACTTCCTCCTGCCGTCTGTCCCCTCCTGGTCCCTCTCTCCCTTTGCAGAGCCAGTTGGGGGGCACCGTCCCCTTGGCAGCCCCAGCTCCGCGTTTCCTTCCAGTGCTTCCCGGGGAGGTGGAGCAGCTCTCCCAGCCCCTGTCCCTTGCACTCATTAAAGGTGCCCTCTTGACACTTGTAACACTGGAGCACACGCCGGCAGAAAGCCAGGCCCTGGCGATATCCCCCGAGCCCGCTCCTGGGTTTCCTTCCCTGGCTCTCACAGCCCTCCCCAAGACAGCTATAAATTTGGCAGGAACTGCATGCTTTCCAGACCAACCGCGTCTCACATTTCCCCTGCCACTAGCTTAAGTGTCAGCCCTTCCTGCTGGCCCCCGTCGCTTCTCCCCTCTCCCAGCAGTCCCGTTTGCTGCCTGCCCTCCGCTCTCTCCTCCGCTCTGGCAGTGACTCCCACTGCCCCAGCTGGGGAGAGGCAGGGAGAGCTGCTGCTGGGCTCTGCCAAGTCCACGGCGATGGATGTGGGGCAGGCAGGTGAGTGGGAAACGCGGCCAGGAGGCATCCCGTGGACCCGCAGCAGCCTCTTGCTCGCCCTAGAGCCCTGCTCCGGCGCCGGAGTGTGTCTGGCTGCAGCTCTGCCTGATGGGCTGGGGAACACCAATCCTGATGGCCAGGAGCGTTAACCGAGCAACGAGTTGCCCCTGGGGTTTAAACAAGAGTCCGTCCAGCCTGTGACCGGGGGCTGGGTGAGGGGGATGAAGGCACTCTACTGTGACCCTGGGGTGGGTTCAAGGCAGGATGAGGGCGTTTTCTCTTGGGGAAGCTGGGAGCTCATCAGCCGTCCTCCTCCCAGCTCTGTGCCTAGGCATCAATGCCTCCTCACTGGGGGCTAGGCCTGAGTTAAAATGTTTTTGCAAGATCTGGGATGGTTTCGTGCCAGAGCTGGAAATCACGTGGCTCTCTGGTCTCTGTTGGGGCTGGAAACCTGCTCACAAGCCCAGTCAGCATGAGCTTCAGACCTGCCCCATGAGCAGGGGCCTCAGCTTCACCCTGCCACGTGCCGGGTTGGGGTCCTGGGAAATCTCTGTGCCGTGCTGCCTCGTCTCTCCCCTTGCGGTCAAGGGGTTGCACTGGGGCCTGGATGGGAAGAGATGGGGCAGAACTGGCTGTGTGCCCTCTCTCCTGGAGCCTGTGGCCAGAAAAATCACTGCCGCTCACTCCTCAGGGTGTGACTTGAAACAGCGAGCCTCCCCGTTCAGGGGTCCTGCTGGCTCCTTCACCTGTGTCACCCAGCCCTGTCGGTCCCGTGTCTCAGGGTTGCAAAGCCGCCTGGATTCACTCCCAGGTACCCTGTCCTCTCCTTCGTGGCATGGGAAGCAGCGTTCCTGACCCCAAGCTGTGTTTGTGCGCCCATGGGTGGCTTCCAAATGGTGTGGAGACGACCGGGCTGGCCCAAGGCGCAGGAGGCTCCAGAGCAATTTGGAGGCTTTTTCCATCACACTCCCCTTTTGGGAGCTTTTTTGGCAGAAAGCAGAAAAGATGCTTCCTCCTCGCACCTGAGTCCTTCATCTCTCAGTAACGTTACCCTTGTGTGGAGGAATTCAAAGGCTCATTATTCATTAACCCCACCAGAGAGTTTTCTGGCAATTAATTTTTAATGGGTTGAAAAATTTTCCACCTAACCCCGGTTTTCTTCAGAACAGGCCTCCAAAGCCTCTCTCACCCTCTTGATGTTTCTAATCATTATCTCTTACATTCCTTCAGCTGTGTTAGAAACCAAAGCTGAGGAAGCGATTGGAAAGTGTTATTATTTCATTCGGGTTAAACTGTATCGCTTCAAGTTTCCTTCCCCCTGGGCATGATCATCAGCATATCTGATCAGCAAACATCTGCCTAAGCCACCCGCTCACGCCTCGCTGGGAGCTTGGGGGAGAACAACAGCCGGGGAAGAGACAACGCTGCTGACGTCACCTGCTGCCTTTTGCTCTTCCCCCCTCCACCCCGCGTTTTATTTCTGAGGGACATTTGCATAGAAAGAGAATCTTTGTTTCTGAAGATTTTGCCAGCTCCCGCTGCTGATTCCCCATCTGGAAGCTTTATCCTTTCTCCGCACTTTGCTGCGGCAGTTGGAGCTCCCAAACCAGCCCCGTGCCTTTCCACCAGCCAAATTTACTGGCGGGCTCGGCATCCATTCGCACTCACGGCCAGGCGGCGGAAGAGCTGGCAGCAGCAGTTTGAGATGCCCAGATTTGAAGCGGGTACTGACGTGCCGTGCTGCCACCTCCGTGCCTCAGTTTCCCTGGGCAGGGCTACGTGGACGTATGTGTGGACATATGTCACCTCGGGAGAGCGCTTGTGTGGATTAATTACTGCCCATAAAGTTCTTTTAGCATACGAGGAGTGACACAAATGCATAAACAATGAGTGTAATTTGTACAGTGCTCAAAGGGAATGAGGTGCTAAATTAGTAATACAGCAAACACAACCATAACAATACATCAAGTGCTGCTGGCGCGGAGACAAGCACACAGCTATAACTAACGGGTGCGCGCAGCCTGCCGCTGGAAAGCCCCTGGAAACCCAGCCACCCTTTGCCCTGTGGCTCTGCTGCTTGGTGTGGCTCAGACCTGCTGACCCTACTGCCTAAAAGGAGATTTTTTACCGTGCAGCTGCCTGAAAGATGTCAATTTTTTTTGTGGGTGTTCTCCCCTTCTTCCAACTTAGGTAGGAATTTCCTCTCCTTCTTCTTCTTCTTCTTCTTCTTCTTCTTCTTCTTCTTCTTCTTCTTCTTCTTCTTCTTCTTCTTCCTTTTCTTCTTCTTCTTCTTCTTCTTTTTCTTCTTCCTCTTCTTCTTCTTCTTCTTCTTTCCAGATGAAAAATGAAGGAAACAGGGGACAGACTATACTTACTTTGGAAGATCACCCTTCGGTAAAATTATCATTTTTTTCCCAATAAAAAATGAGCCTTTTTATTTTTCCTCCGATATAAATTTTTAAATACTAGAAAATATCCCAGTGGAAATGATCTCTTTTTCTCAGTTGTCAACAAGGCTCATTTTATCCTCTTTGCCCCTTAAAAAAAATATTGGTACTGCAAACCTCCCGTGGAGTTGCAAGAGCTCTTAACCTCCCTTGTCAGCATGGGGCTGCTTCAAGGGAAGGAGCACGAGCACCTTCTCCCCGGGAGGTCCCGTGCCGCCAGGGCTGAGCCTGCGGTTGCCCTGCGAGCCCAGATTCCTGCAGCCACGAGGCCGAAGGCCGACGGCTGGGTTTTGTCGCGGCTCTAGGGGCTGTAACATCAACTCGGGGCTGCGCTGTGCAAACTCACCCAGCCACCTCCAAAGCTCATCCTTGGGACATCAGGAAGGATGCTCTGGCCCCAGGCACTTGCAGTATTGCCTAGGAAGGGAAAAACCCTCTGCTCTTGACCCCTGCTCAAGCCTCCGGAATGGGTAGCTAGGAAGAAAAATGCAATTCCTTTATAGGATTTTATAACTGATCTGGAGTCACTGGGAAACAATTAATGTGGAGCCTCCTGTTACCGCTTCAAAGCAAGGCTGGATTTTCAACTTCATAGCAACTAAAGCCAAGAAAAGGGATCCAGTGGAAATTGCATTTTGAATGAATGACTCTCCTCCTACAGCGTTTGTAAGTGCAGCTGGTTTTCAGACAGATTTTTTTTTTTTTCTATTGAAAATGCCAAACTGTTGAAAGCAAAACAGCTTGTGGAAATGCAGGCTTGTGAGGAAACTCCATTCTCACAGCAAGAAGAACAGAGGAAGTGGTCAAAACATCAAAATGCTTGTGCATAATATACTGTAATGTATATAAAATAATTCAATAGTAACGGGTAATTAAAATCAGGACAAAACATTTCGATTTTATCCAACTGCGCTGACTGGAGGGACTCAAATGATTAAATCCCAGTTCACAGGGAAAACATCGCCCTTGTTTTGTTCAGTTTTGGAATGAGGATTGTTTGGAAACACTCGGCTTTGCCGAGGAGCAAACTCCGAATTTCCTCCCGGCTGTAGGTGCCTGGGAGGAGGCCTCGGGGGACACCCAGCTGGGGAGCTGCACGGGAGCTTGGGGCGCTTCCCGGGCATCGGACCGGCCAGCAGCACGCGAGGAACCCATCCCGGGGGGCAGAGGGGTGGGCAGCCGAGGCACGCTCGGCTCCAGGGGCAGTTCAGCTGCGTGCATTGAAAACGCATAGAAAACACGTCCTCCCAGGACCCATGCAAGGTGCCTGGGACTGGGAACATCCCGAGGAGGAGCAGTTCCTGCTGGGACACGGCTCGGCTGGAAGCAAGTCTGCAGTTTGGGGGGATGGACCCCGCCAGGGCACCTCATTCAGGATCCTCTTGCGGGGCAACACCGCCTCCTTCCTGCGCCCCTACATCCTCTCAGATGCACCGCTGCAAAGCCACGGGTAAATCTGGAGCCTGTGAGCAGCTATCTTTCTCCGAGCACAGCCAAGGGAAGACTGGCCTGCTTTTTGTGATTAATCACTCGTTAACTCATTTGACATTCAAAGAAATACTATGATTTCCTCGTTGCGGGGTTTTTTTTTTTCTGTTTGATGTTTGAGAACAGCCACGAACACATTCAGGCGAATGGGCTTTCAAAGTGTCATTGTGGAATGGAAACTTGAGCCTTGGAAATGTGACTTTCATTTTGTTTTTTTTTTTTTTGCTCTCCCCCCCCAAAGTATTTGCCATCCTTGGCACAAATTCATGAATAGTTTCAGTTGACTCAAAACTGCATTTTTTGGCAAGTAAACTCTCCATCTGAAAAAAATGTTCACACGGTCCTATAAATAACTTCACCTGCCCTAGAGCTGTCCAGTGGCTTCCTTGAGGGTTTCCTGGCACAGGCTGATGAAGGGGATGGACGTGAGCACAGAAAGACTTTCTGCCTTACGGGCTGCTTCAGGGGCATATGGGCATAGGAAACTTCATACCACGCTGCCTGGGGTCATTTTTTACGGCATACTGGGTGACAAGGGAGGCCTGTTACTCAGCAAAGAAAAGGCCTCCCACACCTGTTTTAAGAGCAGTTTTGAGATCCTTTTCTCCCCCTCCACCCGCTAAAGAGAGGGGAGCCTTCTCTGCACTAGGCAATAGGAAACTTCTGCAAACTCTGCAGACCACAATCTCATTTACAGTAGCTAAACAAGCATTTAGAGGACAGAATCGCACTGTTTTGGGGGATTATTTTGGACTTCCCTTGTTGCCCGTGAGATGAAACTGGTTTTTGTAAGGGCAAGATCCCTCTCCTGCTCCACCTGCAAAATACTACAGCATCCGGAGGGAGACGAATGCTCCTTGGGGCTCGCTGGACGATGAGGCAGGACTGCCCTGGTGCAAGTGGGGTGCCCGGGCATGACACTGGGGACATGAAGCAGCTGGTGGCACTGCGAGCTCCCGGCTCCCTCCCCTCCGTCCCAGCCACCTCCTGCACCCGTCACACCTTGTGCCCACCCCAGGTGTCCCCTTGCTTCATTTTCCCGTTACCTTTTATTGCACTTTGTACCCGTTGAAATGTATTTGAGTCTGAACGTGATAAACTCCACATTCGGACTTTTTTTCAAAGTCAAATGTTTGTGGAAAGGAATACTTAGCCAGGATCATATTCCATCCTTAACACAAATCTAATCCAGATACAAGCCAACCAGCAGGACTACAACTGCTCATAATACGCGCCGTGTTTCTAGCTCCAGAGCTTTCATTAAAGAGAGAAGATGTCAACGTTTTAATTGTTTCAGGGATTCCTCATACCTGCTGCAGGCCCACCCCAGGCTCCCCGGGGGATGGCTCTGGCTGTCGTCCCGGGGCCTCCCCTTGCACACGTAACTCCGATCCCGCCAAGCTCCGATCCTTTCCCCTCGCTGTTCCAGCCTGGCTTTCCTTAGCCCAGGCTGTCAAAAAACCTGAGCTGTCTGTCTCTGTGGCAGTGAGCAAAGACGATCAGCCACGGAGGTGACTACTGTGTTTTCAGAGAGGATTTAGTCTATTAATTGAATTTGGTCTATTAATTAATTTTGATTTCCTCTATTAATTTTCAGGCTTGGCACTGATAAGCTCCTTGTTATCCCCCTGGTTCTTTCCGAAGGTTTCTTTTTACGTCTGTCTGCCGAGCTTCGGCGATGCTCCTGGGCTAAGTGGTGCAAACTGCAATTTGCGGCTTCCAAGTGCTTCCCAGCGCAGCTCGTAAAACGGTGCTAATCCACGGAGACACTTAATAAAGTAGCCCTGGTCCAGCAAGGGATTAGAAGGCCAGGGGTGGAGGAGTGGCTCTAGGGTCCTGCCTGGGTCTCCCAGCCCAGTCCAAAACCGCAGAGAGGGCAGGGGTTGGAGCAGAGGGTGAACCAGCTTTCTTACCAGACTGGGGTGATATGGGGTCCCTGCCCTCCAGCAGGGATAAGGATAAAGGTTACAAAGGTGTAGCGATGTCGAGATACTTCCTTGCTTTCCCTCCAACCTCCCAGCCAGGCTACCATGCGCTAAGCCCTGTTTTTTTCCATGCATGCTGCTGGGAACAGGAGCTACTGCTTGCTGAGCTGGGATGGCTGCTGGTGCTGGGCTCCAGTGCCACCACCCCTCCCATGCCTGGTCTGTGCAGACAGCGTGGACAGAAACCAGCCCTTTGCAAAGACACAGACCCTTGGGGACCGTCCCCTGTGGAAGGTCTCCTAGATAGGGTCTGAGGGCTCACAGCACGGGCAGAGGGCGTAGCCTGCTGCAGGCTCATGTGCAGGCGTGGATTCGGGTGCTGCAAGGGGACGTGTCCTCATTACAGCATATCTGATTTGGATCCGCTCTGCAGCACCCGTCCATGGGCTGCAGAATGGCACGCTGCTCTGTTTGTGCATTTTGGAAGGGTGGGAGAGAGTAAAGGCAATCTCACCTGCCTATTTCCAGCATGATTTTCCCAGTCTGAGGCCTTGCGGGTTCAGTCTGTTCAACAGATCGTGGCTTCTCCTGAGCTTGCCTCCCCCCACACCTTCTCCCTGGAAACACCTTCCTCTCACTCCTGTGCTTTCCAGGCAGCATTTTGCAACCCTTCCTGCTTTTGTGTCCTGCATCTTCCTTCATTAGCAGCCTCCTGAGTGATTCAGTTTAGCCACTACCAGGCACTTGAACACGACTGTGCTCTGTGATTTACAAAGCATGCTGCCTCCAGTGAATTCCTTGCCTGATGTTTTCAGAGACCTGCTGGGGAGCAAAGCAGCTAAATATCATGGAACGGCTGCTTTTTTCTCCTCCTCTTTAGGTCTTGGAGGATTGAACGATTTTTGAAAACTCCTGGAAACAGCTACAAGTGTTTAGAGCCGAGAAGAAGAGCTGGACTCAGAGCTCTGGACCTGAGGTCTCTGCAAACTTGTAAGAGAAATTAAATCGCAGTCCCACAGGCCTTTCTTGGGGCAGTAAGTGATGAGCTAGCACAGAACAGCCTGGGGGGATCTATTGCCCTGAGCTGGAGAAAAACATGTGGTCATCTGTGTGTCCCCAGAAACCCACTGGGGAGCATGTAGACCCCTTTCTGGGAGTCTGCAGAAGCTTCTTGGAGCAAGCAGATGTTCAGCATACAGTTGCAGGCACCCATCCTGCAGCTGATCCTTGGCTGAGACCTGGCAAAATCCTTTCACCTGGCAGAACAAAAGCAGCTCATGTGCTGCTGTCCCTGCAGCGGTGGCAGGAACGGGGCTGGTGCTGCACAGCAGTAAAAGGGCAATTGAGCAAATGCCTGTTTTCTTAGGGGTTTTCATTTCCGTGTTCCTCAGGACAGGGCATGGTTGGGGCAGAGGGGGAGAAATGGCAGCCAGAGAGGCTGCAGCTTGGAAGGGATCTCAGCGTCAGACTTTGGTTACCCTCTTCCCCCAGGACAGACTGCTTGTTGATCTCTGCCTAAGCTTGGAAGAAGATAAAGACAGCGTTTTCCTGGTTTCCTGGAGTCTCACTGGGGAAGTTAGAGAGCACATCTCTCCACTGTGCAGGAAAGCCCATGTGCAGGGAAGGGCCAGGTGCTGGGCTATGAATGAGGAGAAGGCTGGCTTTTATCTAAATCGCTCCCTGTTTTTCTGTTGCACTAGTAGGGAAGGATGGAAGCTCTGCTCTGACCCACAGCCCTGGCCTCCCTTGCACCCTGTCCTTGGAGCTGCCTGCAGGTGAAACGCGTGAGCGGAGGGAAAGCCAGACTGGGGGACTTGCTGCACGTCTGTAGGACCAGGTGAACCCTCACAAGTGGCTCAAATCTCAGCATGCAGACTAAGTCTGGAGAGGGAGAGCTGGGCAGGCAAGTCACATTTTAGTCTGCCAGGCCTTGTATGGCAGGAAGTGTAACGCGTATCTCTGGGGGAGGCAGCTGGTGTTCCCAGGGAGATGCCAATTCTTGTGATCGCCCCAGCTGGACGGGGACGCCTTAGTACCTACCTGCATCTCTCCCCGCAGGGATGCCCTCGCGGGAGCTATCCCCTCCCTGGCCCTGCCACGGCTCTGCTGAAGCGTGTCAGACACAGCGCACAGCCCTGAGCTTTCCATGCACGTGGCAGAGACCCTGCGGAGGAGGAACGAGGCTGGAAGGATGTGCTCATCATATTCATTTCCAAGGACTCTTTCAGCTAGATGCAAATCCGGGAGGCTCCGAAGCAGTACGTCTGGGTATCTAAAAGCTCTCGGTGCCTGGAGGGGTCCAGAAGCAGGAGGCTGGACCTGGAGCTGATGCCAGAGCAGCTGCAGAAGCAAGAGGGAGCATGGCACACCGAAGAGGCCTGGTGACAATTAGTTCCAACCACAGCAAACTGTAATCACGGAATTGTTCAAGAATAATTACGACTTGATAACAACATTACACTTTCTATTTCCTTTATTGCTGTTCTTGTTAAATATAATTACCATGCAAATTGCACAACGTAAGCAAGCCCAGGTGATTAACAGGGCCATGGGGGCCTTGGGAGCAGACTGAGGTAACTGCAAGTACATATGTGTCTGCTTGCTTAGTTATCTGTCCGGATTTGCTCTTGTGAGGTGTCCTCAGATAATCCAGGACTGTCAAGTGAGCCCAGCTCAGAGAAGCGAGGAAGGACTGTCACAGGGACACCAAGAGAGATGGCTCCAAACCGACCAGCTCTCTGCCAGTGGGTCTGGAGCAGGCTCTGCTGTGAAGACCAGCATCTGACTTCCCTTCGGCCACTGCCCTGTGCAGGCTGCCCTGGGCTGAGAGTTTCTCAACTGTTCAGTATCCCTAGCCTTGCCAGCACTCCTCTCATGTCCTTCATTGTGGTGTCTGGGCACCTGCTAGCTGTTGCTGCTCCCACAGCACATGGTTCATTAGCGCCACTCCTCCTGCTCTCCCTGTGCAACTACCTGCACAGGTAGGAATGAGAAGGCACCCTTCTCTTTCTTCCGTCCCCTCCCACCAGCACATTGGTATCTGAAGGACAGGAACTGAAAGGCAGAGGAGGATCTGTTAAGCATAATAAAGCAGATTCTTATGACTGAACCTGCTGAACAGGGTCCCTAGAGGGGGGCTGGAAGCATCATCACCTAAGTTAGAGAAAGGGCTGGTGAGCAGACCCATGGTGTGGAAGGGCAAACTTGCAGCAGCCCTGTGGGATGGGGATGGCTCCAGGGGGCTCAGCCCTGGGGAGCTGTGCATGGTCTCTTACCACCTCCTTATCTTTGCCGTCTTCTGAGGCTAATGAAGATAATTGCTTGCCCTTGCCCCGTGCCCAGAGTGTGGGCAGTCCCTGGAAGCAGAGCACAGGAGGGACCTGGCCCACCTGCCACGGTGTCTCCCCTACGTCTTTCATTTGCAGTGACACAAGGGCCTCAAACCCTCACTGGTGTCACCTTCACCTCGTGGCAGCAGAACGGTCTCTGTATTCAGGCCAGCACATCTGTGATAGAGCAGGATGTGGCAGCGGCTAGAGAGGGGCCTGGGTCTTCTTGGCTCTCCTACCAAACTCTGCTGGGGCTGAAAATCAGACCTCTTGCCCAGCAGTCGCCCCATGACTGTGGCTGGGGCAAGGATAGACTAGAAGGCAGTCTGCTCTTCTCTGTCTCCTCTGGCTCTCACATAAACCCTGAACAACCTCTTTTCTTGTTGCCTGCTTCTACCAAGCTGAAGAAGGTGAGCGAAGAGCACTTACCTGTCTCAGCAAGGCTGGGAGACCCGGCTAATTATGGGGCTCTCGGCTCTTTAGATGAAGTTCTTTCTCTAGGCGTACATGCATAGGTACGTATGTGCACTGAGTTTATTATTATTACCATGCCAGACAATCCTTCTTCATTAGGGCTTGGAATTTGCTTTCGATGCTTTCAGTCAGATCCGTAACATTATTTAAACACAGTGGGTTTGGGAGAGTTTTTTGTTATTTTTAATGCAGACCAGATTTTACTGGGAAAAGAGAATAAAATTATTCTTCATCCCCAGCAACTAGCTGCCTCCCTAGCTGCAGGAACCAGGAGGGTCCTCATTGCTGAATTCAGCCTGCAGCCCTTTTGAAATTGCAGCCTTTTTGCCAGGGAGGGGAGAGTAAGGACGAATCCTCCTTTCCTCCCTGTGCTGCAGCTTCAGAGATGGCCTGGACGCTGGTGGCATGCTGAAGGTTCCTCCGTGGCTTTCCAGTCTAGGCGAGCATGAAGCGGGTGCCTGCAGATCCCTCGACTTTCCTGTGCGTCAAAGCGTGGGACAACGTCAGGGAATACATCTGGCGCATCGGGGTGCGTGACGGAGAGGGAGTCCTGGTGCTCGACACAGCTGGGGCTCTGTGTCTGCAGGCAGGCGCCTTTGAGCAGGCGGCCCTGCTACGTGGTACATCCCCAGCTGCAGTGCTGCGCTGCGCCCGCTTTCTCTCCAGGACCCCATATGTCAGCAGCAACATGACTTCTTGGCAGATAAAAGGATTCCCCCACCCAGCTGGGTCTGACGTATGGGTCTGGGAGGAGTGAGAGGCCACAGCCCTTCACTGGGAGCATGTAGGATCCTGGCAAAGGAAGGAGTGACTTGTCGGAGGGTCACATGCTGCGGGGACAGGGCTGCGGCCAAGTGGTCTGGGCCACGCAATAGTGGGAAAACCAGCATGGCCAGATTTCACGATCCCACAATCCCAGTGCAAAGCTGGCCGCGTTTCTACCACCTCAAACAAGTTTTGTAGAAAAAAAAAATACTCTAGCTGATGCAGAAGTTCCTCTGGATAATGGTTCTTTTTCATGTCATTTTGAGGGAAAAGAAGGAAGGCAGGAAGGAGGGAAGGAAGGAAGGCAGGAAGGAGGGAAGGAAGGAAGGCAGGAAGGAGGGAAGGAAGGAAGGCAGGAAGGAAGGAAAGAAGGTCTTCACATTGTCTTTAGCAGCTGCTCAGCAGACACAAGTCAAGTAGCAGAATAGCAGGCTTCTTCAAGACAGTGAAAAGAAATATTTCAAAGAAAAAAATGTTCCTTACAAATCTTCTCTGCTGTAGAACAATTTGATAGAAGACACGAGAACAAACCACCATCTTACAGAGATGCCCAGGTGCAAGGAAGATCTGCTGAAGCTGAAATAAAATATCATCACAAGGACAAATATGTATGAATAGGCTATGAATAAATATAAGCTGCAGATGAGAAGAAACTACCTAACCAACAAGAGTCCTGGAAGTGCCGTTTGCAAAGCAGTGATGAGGAGAGATTAAAGACAATACAGAGAGGAACTGAAGACTAAATGAGCACTTTGCCTCATTTTTTGATAAGGCTAGTGCTGTTGCCCATGGGAGCAAAGGCATGAAGTGTAATTAGAATGAGGGGATGGAAGTGATAGCAGCCAGTCTGGAGGTGAAGCTTGAAAAATCCAATGTGTTGAGCACGGCGGGACTGGACATTCTCTGTCTTGGGAAGCAGGTACATCAGCTAGCGGGAATTTAAGCATCTCCTGCAGTGGGTAGAGCATGTTTTGGTGTGATGGGAAAAGCTGGGAAAGGGGCGCACATAACATGCAGCAGATAGGCTAAAAATGCCCTGTGGCCTGGCAAAGGCAGGTTGCCCCAACTGAGCCACGCTCCTTGTCAGGGAGGTTTGGTGAAGAAGAGGCTTACTCAGTCCCCAATGTCTGATTTAACCAAGGGCTGACAGGGTCCACCGTAAGCACACAGGGAGAACAAAGAGGAAGGATTCAACCGGTTATAAATAAGCTGATGCTGGAAACTCAAAGCTGTTCCTACCCGCCAGTATCTCGCAGGAGAGATGGGGAGTGGTGTGGGAGAGGGGCTGCTGGTGAGGATGGAGGTGCAGGGCTGGAAAGCTGGCAGGGCTCCTGGATAGTTTTTTTGCAGCATAACCAGGCTGGCATCAGACCTCAGAGCCAGCGTAGTGTGAGGTACCGTCAGCAGCGCCCTGTGGCGCGGCTGAGCGGAGACGCTCCTCCACCTTTGCTTTCCAAACCAGTAGTACCCTTGGCATCATCAGTCAAGAGAGCTGCCATCCACTTGAGGCTCTCTCCTTCTTCTTGTCCTGATTATTATGATCATTACTGTCTCATTTCAAGCTGTAAATCAGAAATATTGTGCCTCGTATTTTTCCTCCCTGGGGAACGCATAACTAGGAGTGAGATTGGCTCTGAAGTTCAGCGTTGTTCCATTGAAAAACTGCCTCGACAAATCGAAACTGTCTCACTTTTTAAAAGAAGTTTTGATTGGAATCAATCTTTCTTTTTTTTATGAGCATAAAAAGGGAGTAGTTAAAAGTAAGATTTATTCCAAATTCATCTTATCAGCTCTGAGACATTCAATTTTGTAATCAATTCCCACAGGGGCTCCACCAAGAAGCCCATATTCAGAATCAATCTTGTATTTCATTAGGTTATTTCTGGTGTTAAAAAATAAGATTGATTCTTACTTTATGTTATAGCGCTACAGCAATTTATTTTTTAATGATATGAGGTAAGAATCAATCTCTGGCTTCTTCCTTTTTTCTTTTTTTTTTTTTTTTTTTTTCCCCTGCTTTTCCTGCATTAGTTTTGTTAGAGCTGGGAGAATTTAGCAAGTTTGAAGGATTTTCAAATTATTCTCGTACAAATTTATATTCTGTTAATGCCAATATGCGGCCCATGGGATCCGTGGAGCACCAAGAAGTCTGGTGAAGGGCACAACCTGCCCTACACTGGGATTTCGGTAGCACACTCCTGAAAACTGCTGCAAGCATCATTTCCCATTGGCCCAAAGTCATTTATGCCAGCGTGCAAAGTGCAGATTTTTTGCTTGCTTTGCAATGGTGTGAAGACTCCAGATTCGAGACTGCTGGAGCCTTGTAGGGCAGCCCCTTTTCTGTGGGAGGGCTTTAGCCGGGATTGCTGTCCAATCTAGAAATGCCTCCCTTCTAGACCATTCCTGTTGTAGCAGACAGGGCATGCAGACGGCCCAGCTGTCTTCTCACCTGCTTGCTGCTCTCCAGTCCCATGGTAGCAGGTATTCCAGACACCTCAGGCTCCTGTAACACATCCAGCATCCTTAGGAGCAGGTTGCTTACCTTCCTCCTCCAGGTGGTCCACCCACTGCTGTCCTGGAGGGGACGAGCCTCAGCGATGCCTAGCCTTTTGCCAGGGCAGCACCCAGCAAGGGCAGAGGGAAGCAGCCACTCCTGTCCTTGTGTCTCCCACCGGAAGGTAGAGGGAGAACTTGTCTCCACTTGCTCCCTGCCTGCCTCTTTTGGCCAGTTGGAGCAGCAATCTGTGTCTCAGCCCATTTTCCAATGGTGACATGATGCTGCTGCTGTCTTCTGCAAGGGGAGCTGGGAAAGGTCTTCTGGCCAGCACAGACCTCCTGCAGCGCTCTGCCACCCACTGAGCACCGGCAGCAACACCTGCTGGAGGGGCCTTGTGCCCCATCTGCTCCCAGCACCCTACCCTCTACCCAACAGCACTGATTGTTAGCCACTGCTGTAATTAATGACAATGACCATCCATAAAGTCATTAAGAATTTGTAGTGAGTTGTGATTCATCATGAGTGATTCAGAAGTCGTTCAAGCAAGCACAGGTGTTTTCCATGGTTTGCTGGGGAATTGTCTGGATCACAGCACCAGGACTTGGCCACACTGTGGGATTTCACTGCGCTGGGATTTGCCTCGCTGTTCTCAAGAGATTTTGATTTAGGTAGTGAGAATGTCCAAAGGTTCAGCCTTATCTTCTCTTCCTTCTATTTCCCTTTGAGCCTAGGAACAATCCACAGGTTTCCAGACGTGAAGGGAGTAAATTGCTGGAGTAACTGACCTGGGAGGTGGATGTTTTGCCATCCCATGAACCCTCTGTGCCCTCTTCCTTGTAAAGGACTGGCCATGGTTCGAATGTGAACTGTGGGTGCAGGACCAGGGTGATGGGGTGGCTGCTTGGCCTGGCTGATGCTAGAAGTTGACGCTAAGTGGCTGAGGTGCTCTCCCTGCACCTCCAGCTCCATGAGCCCAGGAAATGAAGCTTCCTAAAGCTCAAGAAAAATAAACTGAGGAACTCTTGCTGGCTCTGCTGCTCCCTTTGGGGTGCAGAATCTGGCGCTCAGTAGTGCAGATAGGAAAGAAGGAGCAGAGAGCAGAGACCTGGCTCGCTCCCTGGGCACATGGGAGATCTTGGGGCAGGGTCTTCAAATTTTGCTCAAGGTTGAGGGAACCTATCTTCTCTTTAATGTACCACTGGCCGGGCAGGCTTGGAAGAATGTCATTCCCAGGGCCCGACTCTGTGCTTGCACTGAAGGTGCAGGATTTGGAGGGGAAGGACAGATTTCATGGGAAAATGGCAGGGAGAGCAGCAAATCTTCTCCTGTCCCTCCTCCACTGGAGCACTCTGAAAACCCTGCCAGAGCTCTCATTAGCCTGGCTCATTTAGGCTCATAGCCTAAATACCAGCATTCAGCAGAAATGCAAGGTTGTCTTGAGGTCTGCCATTAACCCAGCAGCAGAAGAGCTCCTACTTCCCAGCCCCAGGTTCAGATCCCTGGGCAGGCAGGCAGGTTGGTGGTGGGGTCTCCAGAGTTGTTGGAAGCAGCAGTTTATTGGGGGTCTTGACAGGGATGTCTGCCCCTTCCTGTCTCCCAGGGCAAATGGTCCCTGAGTGAGGACACATGATGGACACACATATCTGAGGTGATAAGCTCCACGGGACCCCTCCAGGCTTCCTCGCACACTGTGTTGCTGTGCTTGTTGTGGGCGCGCAGCTCCCATTTCCTCCATCTCCAGCTGCCTGCTTCTCCGGCTGTCTCCTCACGCATGTCTCACTTGTCTCTCTCTGTCACCATGTACATATCTGTCGGTCTGTGGCTCCGTAAGTCTTCAAAGGCCCTGAGTTCATTTGGTTTCATTATCATTTTCCATCTCTTGAGCTCTATCTCTTTGTTTTTTCTCCTTTTCTCATTATAATTTACATGCTGCTTGGGTGCGTGCTGGAAATGAAATGCGAATTTGATAAAGCAGCCGCGACTCTCGCTCCCAGCCATGGCCTGAAAGCCCTGAACCCCTTGGAGAAAAGTAGGTTCTTTTTTTTTTTTCATAAAGGGGGGGAAAAAATTGATTTTTTTCCATTGCACTGGCACAGAATGAAATCCTTCCAGCAATTACCAGGAGATAATGGCCTGAAATTAAACAGCCCTATCTCACTCTATAACTATAGGACTTTTTATTTTTTCAGCCTATTGAATACCAAGTGAATAATAATCAGGCAGGCATTAGGCATTCACACTTGTGCTACGTGGGACATAAAAGTACAAATACATGGCAGAACTCCTTTCACTGTTATTAACAGCAAACCGCCAAGGTATGCAGTGCTATATGCAAATGGAGAGAGACATTAACCTTGTGCCCAGCGACTCGTTGCTAAAACAGGAACAGGTATGAGGGCTGTCTGGCTTGGGGGAACATCTGAACAATGGAGAGCTAGCTCTGGACCAAAGCAGGCTGGAGGACAATCTTCTTGGAGGTATCCAGCACCAAGCACACATCCCCTCTTGTCCATCTGTGCCGTCTACAGTTACCGTAGTATAAATGCACGTGTGGCATGTCTTAACTTTGCAAGGCAGTGTCTGGAAGAGATGGGTGTAAAGACAGGGTTTGTAGGAGGATGGAGAGCAAGTCAGGACCCCGGGGCAGTTCTGGATTGTGTGGAAATTTTCTGGACTTCCCCACAGTCCCAGACACTCCTGCAGGTGATCGCATCTTTTTTTCCAGCTCACCTGACCTCACCTGCGGTGGTGAGCTCCAGAACTCTGTCATGGCGATGGGGGTGGCACGCAGTGTCTGACCAGCCTGGTAGAGCCAGAGCCAGCACATCGCTTCCTGCTGAGGCAATCTCTGTCAAATTACCCAAGAGATCTCAGCAAAAATGTAATTGAGCCGCCTTGATTTAGACACTGCTTGAAATACAAGGGGATAGGAGGAAATCCAGGAGGATGGAGCATGACTCCTAAAACTACCTGGAGGTGGCAGGAGTTGAGGAAGTGGCTGGATCTGAGCATCCTGCTCCTCAGGGTGTTGAACACCCCAGGTGCGACCTCTGTGAAAACTTTGTGAAAGCAAAGTGCGGTGGAGTGGGCAATAACAGGGATATGCGAGGGAAGCCTGGGATTTCAGGAGCTGCGCTACGCATCTGCTCAGTCTGCAAGAGGTATTTCAAAGCCAGGTACCAAGTTTCAGGAAAAGCAGGGGGCAGAGAAACATCTCGTTGACAGGGAGCGTTCCCCACCACACACTGTCCGAGAGGTTACCTGGAGAAGCAGGGGATGGGGATGGTCTACTCCAAACAGGACATAGTAATGACCTGGCCTCCCTACCACCCGCATGGAAAGGTATGACACTCGAATATGTCCCTATCTTGCAAGCAAGTTGCAACTGCTATGCCTAGGAGCATCGCCTGCTGCCTGTCCTCAGCCAGGAGCAGGGATGTCTCTTTCACCTGTGGCCTGTGTTGAGCTGAAGCTCAAATGGCAAGAACGGGCCATGGAGCTGGGGTAGAGCATGCTGCTTGAAAGAGCTTTTTCATCAACCTGGATTCATCACAACCAGAATCCTTCTGCTTCAAAATGACTTCTAAAAAGACCTTTCAAAAACTGTTGAAATGTCCTCTTTCAATATCTGCTGGCAATTTTTAATGAAACAAGATCTTTTCTTTGCTTGCAAATGTCTTTGCTGCATAATACTTGTCAATTTATAGTCACAATTGCAAATCAAAATTCAAATTGAAAGGGAAATGGAATCAAATACTTCCAAATTCAACCAGTGAAGGGTTGTTTTTTGGGATGAAGGTGATCGAAGGGTGGTTTTCCAGTTCACAGATGTCGCTTTTTCTCCTGAGGTAGGAGAAAAAGGACAGGGAAATTTGTCATCATCTCAAGAAGTCTTCCTGGGCCAGGAAGGAAGCTGTGGTGGGCCACAGTGCCTTTCTGCACTGAGGGCCCAGCATGGGCAGGGGCACTGCTTCCCTAACCTCAGCTGGAAAACCTCCCGAAGGGTTACCAAGATAGCAAGGAATGGTGGAGCGGTGTCTGTAATTTATTTAAGCTTTCTAAAGGCTTTTGATAAGGTCCCTCACAGGAGGCTATTAAGGAAACTTGGTACCCACAGGCTGAGAGGAAAAGCCAAGGCATGGATTAAAACTGAGATAAGGTGGAGAGGGAAGGAAAGGAGCAAATGGCCAGTTCTCAGCAGGCAGAAAGGTTAATGGTGGAGAGCCCCGAGGTCACCCCCGAGCCTGAGCAGTTCAATGTATTTATCAATGCAAACAGGGAGAGGAAGGGACCAGTGCAGCTGTGTTGCTCACTGGTCGTGGAGTGTGGCTTTGGTGGTCCAGGTGAAGGCGGACTGAGGCAAGATCCAGCAATATAGGGCCAAGGCAGCTGGGTGAGAGGGGCTGTGGCTGGGTGGTAGGCACCAACACACGTGGCAAGTTCTCAGACCAAATACTCAGTCGCCATCCTTTCAAGTCAGTGGGACTGATTTACAACAGCCAAAGTGCCCCAGAAGCTCTACTGCGAGGAGCTGGTAATACCCACTGATGCAGACTGCGTTTTTCAGTTTTCGTGTAGGAAACAGCCATCGTTTCCTTCTTCCCAGCGAGGCTGGACTGCAGCCCTCCAGACTCAAGCGACGAGTGCTGTGCACAAGACGACGACTTCATGAATTTAAATACTCATCCAAGGGGGGAACAGTGTCCAGAAGAGAGGTCTGAAAGAACTAACTGATGAGCCAAAAAAAAGAGAAATATCGAGAAATATTTACTCAGTGAATATTATCCATCCTGTGCACACAGCTCTGTGGAGCAAACAGTCTGTGGACACCTGATTAAACAGCAGTTGTGTTAACTGGCTGAGAATGTCTTCTTAATCATTCAGGGGGAGGGAGTGCAGATTTATGAAAGTTTTTTTTTTTCCTCCAGGGCACAACCAGCTTGAGAAACTGCCTAACTTGGGAAAAAACTGCAAAGAAGACTTTGAAAATGGAGGAAAGCTTTTGCTCTTTTCCAAAAGAGCAAAAAAATATTACTGGCTTCAAAATGGCTCCTCATTTTGAAGCATGAACTAATTGGAGATTAAAAAGGAATCCAAAAGAGAAAACCCAAACTGACACAAACCATAAAATATTTCCAAGTGTTTCCATCAACCCAAACCATTTTTGTTAATTTTACATTCACAAATTTGATCTTTTTTCTTTAGAAAAGGAAAATTGAAAAAAAAATCCTGAGGCTTTTGGTGAGAAAGTCTTGGGGAGAAAATTGCTCTCTTCTCAAATCCGTGTAGAGATGACCCATGTAAAGAGGAATTAAATCTCAGCAGTAATCTCAGTCCTGGGGTTTCCTAATTGTGTACTCGATGTCTCGAACATCCACACCCTTTTAATGGATTTTCCTAGGTTGCTTCTACCATCATTTTGCTGTGCATTTGTAAAACTGGCTGTTCAAAGTCAACTGTAAATGAAAATTGCAGTTGTTAAATCACTGGGGTGGCTAACTTGCTGGCCTCAAAACAAAACCAGCACCCACTAATTGGCCTTTAAATGAGGACGACGGGGAAATGCTGAGACATGTCTCTGGCATCTGTCAGGCACCTTCGGAGCAAACGGAGCATTAGGAAAGCAAAAGTCACTTGAAAGACCCTCTAGCTGCCAAGGTTAGCAAACTGCCCAAATTGCCGTGCAGCGGCCCGGAGGGACCGTCTGGGAGCCTGCACTCTTTGCAAGCTTCCTCTCCTCTCCCAGGTCATTTGCTGCCTGCAATGTTAATGATCCATTAGGAAAACAAACTGGCAAACCCGTCTCCCTGCGCAAGGTGACTGTGGAGTGTAGGAGGAGACTGGGGGACCCCTTCTTGCCCTGCTCTGCTGAGTCTGGTGGAGGGAAGAGATGTATACCTGACCCATGTCAGTATCATCACTGACAGCAATTACACAATAAAATCAAAAATATGAGTAATAATAATCCAAATGATGAACTTGCCAGGTCTGCTGCTCATCTAGCTTAAGATGGGACAGTCTGAGATTTCCCAGCCTTCCTGGATGCCTCTGTCTCTCTGCTTTCGTGCCCTTCATCTTCACCCTTATTAGAGCTGAACAGGAAAATAAGATACTAGCAAAGCATCCTTCAGCCATATTTGCTGCTTTGTGGATGTCAAAGAATTTTGCTGAGATGCCTCCATCTTGGTAGAGGTGCAGCGGGAGGCTGGCGGGCCATGTCTACCGGGACCTTCCCTGGGGCATGGCCACCTGCTCTCCTGCAGGACTGTGATGGGCCAGAGACCTGAAGCCCAGGCAGGTAATGTCACTTCAGACCTCCACAGCTGCTTGGCACTCGTGGGCTGCCAGGGCAGATCGCCAAATGGGCTGCCTCAGACTCCATCCCCTGTTTCCTGAAGAATTCCCACATAGCTCTTTCTTCTTTCAAAACAGAACACTTTCAAAGCATTACAATCCCCCATTGAGCAGAATTTTCTTCCTTCAGGAAAGCATTATTTTAAGAAGAAATTGGTGTTGTGGCTATATTTAGATATATCTCCATAATTTATGATAGCACTGCCAAAGAAATCTGGCAGAAGACAAGAGCATCTTTGTCAGGGGTGCAGAGAACAGTCCCTCCGGTGTCCCTCCAGCAAGTGAGGCAAAGGCAAAACAATGAGGAAAAGCAGAGAACACTGACTGCAGTTCTGGCTGATCCTGGAAGGACCGGTTTAAGGACATCATGTAACCAGACAGGTGAAAAGCATCGTCAGGGGCTCTTCGGTCTGTTCCTTGCGCTGGAGCAGAATCAGCTCTACCTAAACCAACCGTGAGTTTCTGACACTGTCCTTACAGACCTCAGGCAACAGAGATTTAACTTTCCTCACCACCGTAGCAAAAAAAAAAAAAAAAAAGAAAGAAACAGAAAAAAAGTATAAGCCTTTCCTTATGACCCCAAAATCTCCCCTGCTTGCACAGGTAAGTTTTAGAGAGAAATGTAAAAGAGGCTAAAGAGATCAAATTTACCAGTGAACAGCCTTTCTAACCTGTCTACCTTGAGCTCCTCTTCTCTGTAGCTCCTCTTGTGATAAACGTGTACCTTTGGCCAGGAAAGAAAGGCCAGGAGAGCTTTAGAAACGCTCACCCAGATCAGTGATAATAAAGTTTGGGACACGGGGTTTTCAAGAATAGTACTCATCCTTGATGGTGCTTTGGGGTCCCATGGATGGGGTGTACAACAGTACTCTGTGAATGGGAAATTAGCTCTGTAGTGAAACCACAAGTCTGATATCAATAGGTAGTTAAAACAGGGAACATTGTGCAAAGGGAAGGAGTGATGTCCTGTGTTTTATTGTGCCTTAGTACAAGCTGAACACCAGAAAGGGATGTTCCACCCTCGGAAGACCTAGATCATGGAGATAAAACAATCCGAATGGATGTCTGTGGTGTGCAACAGCCCAAACTGGACCTTCTCATGATGCTTTTTAGAGGGGATCCTAGTCATTCTCTTTGGAAACCTCTTCAGAAAGAAGATGCTCCTGAGGCCCATGGAGGAAGTGCTTATTTCTTATGCCTGTGCTCATTCCAGATCCTCCATAAATGCAAGCAGGATCTGCCTCATCACTACCCCCTGAACTTCTAACCCTCTGAAATCCCTAATCTGTTCTCAGTCTTCATCGCCCCATGACCTCCTGCAACTATTGCTGACAAATGCTGCAAGGTCCTTCAGACAGGACTGCCTGCTCCACTGCACACTTATCAGTTTGCACCTGAATTTCTGCCTAATCCACCTAGAGGGGACAGCTCAGGTCCATTTCCATCTGAGCATGCCAGATTGGCCTTTATCCTCCACACCTTTGCTCAAAGCAGTGACTCATGAGCAGTGGCAATATAAGAACAAGATTTCGTGCATGTCTCTTTCCTCCTCATTTAGCTGGTGCTCAGCTGAATTGAGTTGCTTTGACTGTTAATTTGCCCTATGGAGATGTGTATGCCTTGTTAGCCCTCCCACACATCTTCTGCTACGACATGAACGGTGGCTGGTGCAGACAGGTCCCAGTGCCCCTGTGCAGAGGCAACCGAGCTGACTTACAACTCCTATGCCTCCTTCAGCCATCTGCTTTGGTATCTCCTCACCAGGTTCATGACAGCTGATGTAAAGGAGCGTACAAGTGCCGGGTTGAGGGGGAATTAACTTCAGTTCAGCTGCTGGGGCAGAAAGGCATCTGCTCTGGTGGAGTCTCACTGGCACCAGCCCGGGTTGAAAAAGGCAAAAAGTTGAAAGAGATCTACGTGCCTCATCGGGTTTGTGCGTTGCTTGGCAAGGTAGTGGTCTCATTTAATATATTTATTAATGATCTGGAAGGAGAGGTAAACAGCTTGTTAATTACATTCTCCTGCCTCAACTGGGAGGCATTGCGAATGCCAGCGCAGGTTGGGTATAATAGAAAGAGACACCGGAGATGTCAGAAAGACAGGAAGGAAAGAAAACAAAATCCCTCTTGGGCTCAGGCAAATTGCAAAATAATCCAGGACCTGGGCATTTAGCAGGAGCGGTGAGCTGGTGGCCAGCACAGAGGAGAGTTTTTAGAGCTGCTGAACCTGTTAAGGTGCTCCTAGGAGGGGCAGCACACAGACCAGCTGAGCGTGAGTGAGCGGGGAAATGATCCTCCCCTGTCTCCCTGCCTGCGTGTGCCGGCTGCTGTGTGCCTCGCTGTATTATCAGAGCTACAATGACGAACTGACACCGTCTCAAAGAAGAGCTCCAAATCTGATCAGGGACCCCAGGGAGGAGGGAATTGCTTCATGAGGAAAGATTAAAAGTGCTTAAATACGTCAAGCTCAGTTAAATGATGTGCAGGGGAGATGGGATAACAGCTGACAAATATTTGAAGAGCATAAATCTTGCGGTGATAGTGGGCTATAAATATGAGATAGGAGCTCATGTGGGGTGCAGGTGGCAAGGATGTAATTTTGGGTACATATAACATCAGTCATGTTGCGGGCTGGGGAAGCAATAGCGCCTGCATGGCTGCTCCTCAGCACCAGGATTTGAGATACTGAAAGGGAGGGTAAAATATCCACATTTATCACTGTGACCTACCACTTTTACAGAACAGCACACACCCAGCTGCAATGAGAGCTTCTGGAAGAGGGGCTGTAGCCTGCTCCTTCTTGGAAACTGCACTAGGTGCTTATAAAGTCATGACAAGGGGGGGAAAGGTTCCTGAGTCCTTCAGCAGCTGTGGGATCTCAAGAAACCTGGGAAGGAGGGAGGAGCCCTTGGAGGGTATTGGCAGGCTGGGACCTCAGGTATCGGAATGCCTTAATAAGCCTCTGATCACCTCAGAACTGATGCTGGTGTGACCAAGAGCTGAATCTGGCCCAAGGCTCCACCCCTGAGGAATTGAAATTGTGAAGGTCAATGCATGATTGCAAACGCGGATTGAGCCAATGGGGCAGTTATGCGCAGACCTGGCAGATGCCCCCCTCTCGGTCAGATTTAGGTTTTTAATTTGACGGTGAAAAAGGGTAGCCTGGGAACATGAAATAAAAAAGGCTCTGACACAGCGGCTGGAAGGACTGCTGCGTGAGCAAAGATCTGCACAAAATCCCAAAAAAGGCTGAGAAGAGGAATGTGCCACCTGCTCGTTGGAGAGAGTGGCAAGCAGTAGGAGAGGAGGAACAAGTCTGTAGCTGGGGAAGGCTGTGTTATATGCCATCAATACCTGTCTACAGCCTCTGCTGGCCCTTAGGTCTTTCTGCTTCAGCAAAGATGGCTCAGAAAGCTCCCCAGGGTTGTCAGTGAGAAGACTGCAGCTGTATTTATGGTTTTACTAGGAAAAAACCAAAACTCTTGGCTTTAGTCCACCAATCACCACAGGTGGAGGAGGGCTCTGGAGTTGGTGGGACTTTAGTGATGTAATGAACAGCTTCATCTTGGCTACATCCCATCTGTTTGGGAACCACTGCCCTGGTGAAGCAATAGTATCAAAAATAAAGGGTCTAGAACCAAAATCTCAGCTCCAAGCCATGCATCAAACAGCTTGAGACCATGTAGCTCAGCTCGTGCAGGCCAGAAGTGCTGGACCTTCCTGAGGCTCTCCAGTGCCGCCTACCTTCCTCCCCTCTGGTCAGGACCTTCCCTCCATCACAGAAAATTTCCTAAACAGTGCGGGGGGAAATCATTTGTCCAGGAGCCTTTTGAAGAAAGATTTGATAAAACATGTGCCTTACAGAGAACATTCCTGCACTAGGTCCAGAGAAAAGGGCCAGCCAGGATGGTTCCCCCCCCACCCCCATACAAAAAACGGTAAATGGCTTCCTTTTTAGTGCATGGCACAGTAGCCCTCCTCACACTGTGGTTCATATGCCCTCCTCATGCCAGCTTTTGAACAACTCGTCTGCCACTTCAGGCTGCATCTGACTGCGGGATCCTCTCAGAAGAGCAAGCTCTCTGTGCACTCACTGATAACACAGAAGTGTTCTTTCAGACTTAAGTTCCTCTTCTGCAGCTCCCGCTAAATACAGCACTTAGAGCTCTCATGGTCCTTTTCATTTTCAAAGTACTTTACAAACATTAGTAATATAACACACATGAACTCCAGTGGCACAGTAATACCCTAAATCCTTTCCCTTATCTCCTCTTTGGGCTCAGAACTTCCAGCCCTACAGAAGTCCGCAAGCTCTGGAATTCGCTAGCAAATAAACACCATTAAAAATAATCTCTCGTCTTTCTCGTCTTCCTCTCTTAAAAGCAACTCTCTGTAGCACTCCATGCCAATAAACCATTAACCTTGTCAGCTGCAGGGTTATGCACTGCATATGGAAATTAGCTCAAAGACAGCTGTACTTTCTGGGGTACAGCTCTCTGGACTACCTTTGCAGCAGCTTTATAGAGGTACTCCACACAATGATCTGATCCTGAAGCACTGGCTTTTCTACTCTTGGAGGTAAACCCAGACTAACTCCAAGTGTTATTGATTGCGGCAGGCTAGAGCCTGGGGCTTGCAAGCCCCAAGTGGAGCAAATTGTCCTTGTGTAACTCTGTCACAAACAGTGAGGATGTGTTCCCTAGCCCTGCTACCTGCTCTGTGCATGCCATAAAGAGGTGGTCCACAGGTGGGAAAGCACGACTGATCCGCTACAAAATGATGCCATTGTACATTATTGAAAAATGAAATTGGGGACAACTTGCCCATAGGTGCCAGGCTGGAAACTGCGGCAGTTCAGTAGCTGTTTCGTGAGCACCTTGAAGACCCCAGCAGTGCAGCTGGGAGCCCGCAGGAATGGCATGGGGCAGGGATTAGTCATTTTCTTTCTCCCAAGATATGCTGCCTCTGCGAGAGCCAAAGCCCATGCAGTTGTCTGTCACAGTGGGATTTCATACTTGTCCATTCAAGACGATGGTTTGGCTTGACTTATGTTTCATGCAAGATCCCTGCCTGTTGCTCTGGGCACTTGCTATGCGGATAGATAGTGAGTGATTCTGATTTAAATTCTCAAAACAGACAGTTTTTTTGACAGTTTTTTTGTGGCAGTGTCAGCCACAGTTTGCAGGTAAGGCATAACAAGGCTAAGGAATGAGCACTGATCTGACTCCCCTCCCTTCACAGCTACTTCGTGGCCCTTGTGACTCCACCAGTGACAAAACCTGGCCATTGCTAAGTGCTTTGAAGAAGCTGTGGGTCAAATGGGAAGTCCATGGCAGCAACATGGCTTGATGCCGGCTCAGTACCCATCCACCATCCTCACCACAAGACTGTCCTTTTCTGGGTCATGCCTTGCTTTCATTTTGCTGTGGTTAGTGGTGATCCTTGCAGACACCTATACCACATTTGCCTCTAATGCTTCTTTGTATGTTTTGTTTTTTTGCATTTACCCCTGTTCAGATTTCACCAACCTTAAAACACGATTTCAATTTCTTCCCTTGATTTCGTATTCAGATTTAGCACAACCTGCATCTCAAATTCATGCTTAATAATTCTCCTTATCAAGCCATCAAGTAATTTTCCTCTCTCAAATTACCACCTCCCCCTCCCTCTCTGCAACCCCTCCTCCTCTTTCTTCCTCTCTTTTGTATCTGGCAATATTTCAGACTCCTTCTGTAATTTGCTTGACTGTGTAATTGATCAGAATAACTCAGTTTTACTACAGTTTGCTTGAAATCCCTTTGTTAGCAATTAGAACACTTTGTTTAAAGACAAATAAGATTTAATGTGACTCTCTCCCTTCCTTGGCAGCCTCCCAGTCTGGTGTTTCCATGCCTCCTTGCGGCTGTCTGCTCCCTGCTACCCTACTCAACAGCTGATGGCGACATCCTCTGCCTCTCGCCTTTGGGATTCTGCCCTCTGCCTCTCCCTGCTGCCTCCGGCACTGCCTGATCCGCCTTCCTCATTGATTTGCCGAGGTTTATATTGGCGTGGAGCTCATGGTGTCCCTTCCCTCCCTTCTCCCTGGAGATAGTCAGGCTCCGGCTGCAGGAGCAAAAGGGTCTAAACTGGTCATCAGGACATTGAGATGGTGTTGATACGGAATGGGTAGGAGATGTGCATGCTTCTGAATTTAAAGCTTAGTCCATAAGATAGCAGTTGTCTGGATTGTGTCTTGGGTATCTTTTCACTGCTATACTCTTGAACGTCTTCAGCATCCTCAGCTTACTGGAAATGGTCCACATCATTGATAAATCCCCAAGAATAGCATCATCCCCTCTGGAAAAGCACTGTCCAGCCATCTGGACTACTGCAGCCCTAACGTTGCCAAAGCTCAAGGCAACCTTGGTACTCCTTTGGTTTCTGCAGCCATTTCTACTGTCTGTGGCTGACTGTGGAGGCAACGCACAGCTGCAACCTGCCTGCTGTCAGAAGGGCCGTTCCTTTACCCTAAAGGGAACCTGGTGTGGGGAGCAGGGTAGCAAACAGTGCTGCAGGATCAGAGTTTTTGCTTGTGTCTCTTGCCATGATCTTAGCTTCACTTAGCCCTGGTCTTATTGTAGAATAGATTAGATGGACAAGGAGTTGGGTGTGCAAGGGATATGAGTTGACAGATAACACATGGCGCGTAGGGTAGATAGGGTCATGACAAGGAGATCTGTGTCCAAAAAATCAGCTAAATCCCTCCTAGTGTGTGCCCAATATTCGTCATTTTCTCCAGGCTCCCTCTCAGCATCCTCCTGCCTGTCAGCAGAGCACTGTCTCCTCGATTCATGTGCCACATCCACGCGTCACACCACGTGACAAAGGGAGGCAGGTCCCAGAACAGAAGCTGGCGACATGGGCTTCCGTCCAGGAAGGTCTCCTCTCTCATCCCATGGATGCGATCTCTAGATGGGGCTGGCCAGCTGAGAGGCAGTCAGGCTACCTACTGTGCGTGGCATGTGGGGCGCAGCACAGAAGAGACCTGTAGTGCTGCACCACTAGCGCCTCAGATCCAGACCAGGCAGGAGGCATCGCCTGAGACCTGGGAGCTGCTGGGTTAGCGGTGCATTGCTAAACCACAGCAATGCTTGAATCAGCTTAGGAGAAAACTCCTTTCGGTGATGGCAAGCCTAGCAGTGCCAAGAGTGGAGCAAAACTATCTGCCCCCTCTGGAATAGCCCTCTCAGAAGGATCATATTCAGTGTCTGCCTTGCCTTAGGAAACTGCATACGCGTCTGTCTGGGAGGATGCAGCCGTGCGGGCTCCAGAACTGTGGTTATTTCTCCCAGTAGATTTTGGACTCTAGCAAAGTACTTTCAATAGCCTGCTGCTTTGTGTGCAGGGAAGGGGGAGGCAGGAGGAAGAGCTCATCCAGAGACTCTCCTTTCTGCCTGAGTGGGTAGCAGTGTCAGTCAAAGCAACGAAGGAAGTCCGTGCGGCTAACGCAGTGTGTCATGGAATATCAAAACATGCCACAGAATTTCCGGCCAAAATGTCAAGTAGGGTCTCATGAAATATCTGACACCGGAATTACCTGATGCCAAAACTCAGTGGAATTGCATTGCGGCTGGACAGTGAGAGCCTGTTATTTGCGATCGACTCAGAACTGCTTTGTTAGCACTGGGATTTGTGCCGCTGGGCTCCTTCCAAGCATGTTTTATAAACTCGGGTTTAGCTCCTTGCTCTGCGAGCGGTTTCTGCAGAACAGTTTGGATTCTGCAGCAGGCCCCATGCCCTTTAGCACTCCACATTTTGAATAGAGAAGTGCAATGCTTTAAATATTTCAAATTGTGTTCAGAAGGTGCTGCATATAACCAGTGTAAGGGGCTGAGCACTTAAGAGTCCCAGGCTGCATGGGACCTGTGACTAGCTAACTCCCTTAGCTGTTTTTAAACCGCAGTTTAAATCAATATCACTCTTAGAGTCAAATGCTCTCTGAAGAAGAAGAAAGGGATATTGAACGACTGCATGTGGAACGGCTTGTTACAAGCTGACCATCATTAGTGTAGCTCATTTGGATTGTGAATATTGTCTTTCATACCAGCATTTGCAAACCAACATTACTCGGCTGAACCGTCCCCTGCACTCACGCTGAGGGCAGGGAAAGATGCGGGGGCATGGTGTGGGCACAGCGCCAGCCTGCCAAGATGGACACCGACGCAAGAGCCGGCATATCCCCATACTGCAATTACTGCCGTGTTTGGCCAGGGGGTCTGGTGGCAGCTGGAAGTGGCAGGAGCCAGAGGAGGGACCTGACTTCTGGGACAGGTTCATGAATGGAAGGCAGGAGGGAGTCACCAGGGAAGCCATCAGGTTTATTTACACCATGGTTGTGTTAATTTCTAATTCTGATTGGCTGAGATGGGTTTTAAAAGGAACTTGTTGCCTTTGTTATCTGTTTTGGACTTTTTGAAAAATAAATGCATTTAAGAGGTACAATTGGAGGGTCAGTGGTAGGAAGAAATGTAAGTTACTTTTTGCAGGGAATTTCTCAGAATGATTTATTTTCCCTCAAATTGCTGCTGGTGTCCTCCACCACCAGGCACAAACAATATTCTCTTTCCGAATATGGCTTTATATACATATATATATGTATATATATGTGTGTGTATATATATTATGTATGTTTGCTACTAAGGCATGAACACTGGGTATTGAAACATTGTGTTACTCCTGGTGCCATGAGAGGGTAAGTTGAAATAGTTGGAAGAAGAGAGTCAACCGCTTTACGTGTCCATTCTCTGCAAGGGCAGGACCCCAGCTGGTGAGATCCTGGCACAAGCAGCTTGCAGTGCTCATCTTCCTGGAGGGTAGCAATGCAGGATGGAATTGCCGGCTCTGTATTTGAGCAGGGCTCGTGCTCAGTGGCAGAATGCATGCTTGGAAATCACACTTGTTGGAGATGCTGGTGAAGGCTAACTGGGGGCAGAGCTCATGAGGTAGATCTTTCTGTGTAATCTCTATGCCTGTGAGCTCTCTGGAGTGGATTTCTCTGGAAGTCCAGGGGCAGAGCTACGGGGATTTTAGTCCCTTTAATCCCATACTGAAGCTGATTGGTTTCACATTCACGTTCACATTCAATAGCATGCTGCTTTGTCTGCAGCACAAACTCTTCCCATTTTGGTCAAGGAAAACCTCTGGGTAAAGCAAGGACGACCCTCATGCTCCGTTGCCCAGGACAGGGAACCCCAAGCCAACTTGTCAGAGAGCTAAGCAGACCATGAGTTTCTTTCTCAATATGGATTTTATTGGTTTCCATTTTCAGTGCAAGATATCTGGTCTAGGTGTGAACTTAAATATCTCTTGGCTTGTACTGGACTTCCATACCCTGGCCCTGGCACACCTTCAGACTCCTGTCATGGTGTGGAAACCTGCTTGGCCTTGCTTTCCTCCACCAATCCACGAGGTGAGCAGGGGACAAAAACTGCTTCAAACCCTCTTCACTACAGACCCTTGAGACTCTGCAGAATAAATCGTGCCCGGTGTGTAACATCTAGTCTGCAGAGCTGCTGGCTGGTCAGGATGGACTTGATGCAAACTCAGCTAGGGGAGCCAAAACAGCAAAAGGCAGAGGAGCAGAGCAAGCAATTTATGCTGTGGTTACAGCAGCCCCAGTCCTTGCAAAACATGCAAATGAGATTTAAACTCACCTCCCTTTGTAATCTGAGGAATCATCATTCACACTCTTCTTCCTTCCCTCTGCTCCTCAGCGGGTCCAGAGGCCACTTGTAAAATGTTCCTGTTCCTGATCCCATCCTGATGACTCCCGACATAACACCGCATTCCTTCTGCCCGCGGCCCATGCTCCTCTGGCTCAGGGGACGGGAATCCGGAAGGCTGATGCGTGCCTGTGTTTATTTTTTACACACTCTTGCTGTTTTATGGTGTTTTTTGTGGTCCAGGGGTCAGCTGGGAGCAGAAATAATTTGTCTGCCTTGGGAAAAGAAATGTATCCATTAGCGTTCTTGGCTCCTGTTAGAAATGCTCTGCTCCTCCCTCCTCCCTACTGGAGAGGCATAGCATCTCCAAACAGCCCTGGGGACAGTGAAATGCTTGCTGCATCCAAGTCGTGTCTGGAAGAATCAGACACTATCTCTGGGTTGTACTGTCAGAGCATTTCTTGAGGGATGGCCAGTAGCCATGAGCCTGGGAACCCCAGCCTCAGAAATTGGATTCCGCTACCCTGATAGGTAAGGGTTCTGCCCCAAAAGTTGGGATGGGGACCTGAGACCTATGGGATAGGGGATGTTTGTTCCAGTGTTGTGGTCTTCTTTCTGGGGGCTGTGCTGAAAGTGGATTTCCCGGTCAATGCCTTGTACTGTCCTGGGTGCAGATAAAAATGGCATGAGTACCTGAAGCTCCCTTCTGTTTTTTTGTGAATGGAAATCTTGCCAGGCATTGCCCTTCCAGATAGGCCTCCTAAACCATTTTGGCCTCTCCCTTCTCTCCAGGATAACTTTTTCCAGCCCTCAGGGCTGTACATGGAGACAACATTGGGACTTCAGGCCAGACTCCAGGATCTGCTTCACCCTTGTTGGGTTCAGTACCCAACAAGGAAATGTGAGCCAGGCATCTGGCCCATCAAGGTCCACACAACTTCTGTGTCACCCTTCACAAGCTCCAGAGCAGCTCCATGACCTTGTAGTGCAAAAGACACCTCCCAGCCCAACAAGAACCCTGAGTCCTGCATCAGCACTTAGCTTAACTACATCATAGGCCCTCAGCATCCCCATCTCTGCCTGTTTGGCAGCCACAGGGTAAAACAAAGGAAAAGATGAGGTTGCTCCGCAACATCTATATGGGGCAGAGGAGATCCACTTCCAAACTGAGCCCTGATGGAGTTTTACTCCAGGCCAGCTGCTCCTGGCCAAGGGTTTCTTTCTGATGCACTGCTCCTATGTTATACTGCCTCCCCACTTGCCTGCCCTCGAGACTACCTGGCTGATCACCAGGCAGAGGAGCTGATAAGCTGGAAAGCTGCAGAGGATGGAGAGAGAAGCTGTATCATGAAGTCATAGCAGAGATAAAGCTGAATCCTCTCCATGACATGACATAGCTCTTTCCCTGCAGCTGCAACCATCGTGCTGACAGCTGCTTTACCATTATCACCCTCCTCCCCTCTATTAAACTGAATCTTATGTCAGTGGATGGCCCCAGTTTGATAATCCTGGAAAGTGAAATCCTCTGTCTTGCGCAGCAGAGGAGGTGGATGGAGAACAACTGCTGATCCCAACATATTTCAGCCATGCCCAGGAAGGGAAAAACAGGGGTGTAAGGGCAGCGGATCAGAGTCCAGGCTCCAGGCCGCATTCACTGATGGGAAGATGTCTATGGCCTGCTGCAAGCTGAGGGGTTTCTCAGAGTGGTCCCTATCCCTAAGTGAGCTCTTCCACATGTCTGAAGATAGTGGTGAGATGAATGTCTACCCAGACCCCAAGAGCTAAAACTTGGGGAACACAGGTCAGCTCTGGGGTCCTGCTGCCCTGAGTGTTCAATTCAGGGACCCTTTGGACCAGACCATGCCACAGACAACTGTAACACCTGAGCAGTGTGAATAAACCCAGAGCAAAGCCAGGATGTTCACTTTCTAGGGTGCACACAGTCTTGAGTGACAGCTGAGATGGCTAGGGTGTCACTGAAGAAGCACTGGAGAAGCTGTGAAGAAGCAGGGATGAGACTTTCACCACAGGACTGGGAACTGGTTAGTAGCTCCCAAGCAGATCTGTGTTTCCATTACAACTAGGTGCTTCCAAAAGCCTGAGGCGTGTCCCTTCTCCACTATTCTGTGAGATGGGATAAAAAGTCTCCAAAGCACAGGGAACAGGACTCTTTTCCTGATTTTTCCAATCTAGCAGTCATGCGAATAATCATATAATCAGTGAAGATCACTCTATGTTCAACAGAAAGAGACAGGTGCTTGCAGGGAATGATGATAAATTAACATTGGTCGCAAGGTCACTGTTTGGATCTGCTGTTCCATGCTGTTGCCAGGAATCCTGCCTGGAGAAACAGGTACCCACACTTAAAAAGGGACTTGACTGCCTGTGTTTCATGGGAGATAAGTTTTAGGCAGACCGCAGCAGCTTCCAGAATTGCCACATGACCTTTCCTGTGCCAGAGCATGGGGTTCGCTTAAATCTGATGTCCCCAGTGTACCCCAAATGGGCACTACTGTCATGTATGACAGCTCTGAATCTGTTTGCGCAGCTGAACATGGATTGTGCCGGATGGTTACACAAACTGGCCGTTTCTTGTCGGAATGTGGGCTCGTGAGGGCTTTTCAGTGGCTCCACCACTTTCAGAGTTGATCGTGGACCAGATGCTTAGTCTCCAAGAGCTGCAGAAGGCCTGCTGTGCACATGGGCTGCACCAGAGCAAACATTTGACCTAAGGACTAAAAATTACACCTATGGTGTCCTGGAAGTGGCATGCAGGAGACGCAAAGTCTGTGGTTCTTGAGAGAACAGAAGATGTGGTAGGTGAAACTCCCAGAAGACACTAGGAAGGGGGTTACCCTCCCACTACACTGCAGAGAAATGGAAATATATTCCCGGCCAAGCTGACCAAGCAAGGAAATTGCAGATGTGGGCATCAGTTTAGTATTGGATGTGAGAGGTGTTTAAAACAAACTGAGGTGTACTGCTGGGATTGCTAAAATTTGAATCCAAGTCTGTCAGCATCACAAGGTCTGGGCCACCACATGTGCCTCTGTCATCAGCGATGTTCATGGGGATGATGGATGTGACACTGAACACTTTGAGTGTACTTCAGATTTGAGAAGTTTGGGGGTTTCCATGTAATATAGAGAGGAAATAATCCTTCAGTAATTAATCAAGGCAGTGATTAATTCATTTTTACCCCAGCTGAGATTTAGCAACGTTATTTCGCAGTCACAGCTGGAGGGAAGGAAGATAATAAATCCTGAGTGGCAGGGGGCTGAGTGCAGTGAAAAGTTGTTCACTGTCCTTTTCAATGCAGGTATCGGGAGCACCAAATGAAATTAGCAGGTGCAAGGGCCAAACAAGCACCTAATTCACCTGTGGAACTCCTTGTTGCAGGATGTTGCGGGTGCTGCTTTAATAGGTATAGGTAAATAATAGGTAAATAATCTTTAATAGGTTCAAAAAGTTATGGGATGCAACCCCAGAAACTCCTTTAATAGCAGAAAGTCCTTGAGATGCAAGTCACAAGGTAGGGATAGTACTGTGGGGAAATGTCAGTTAGGTATGCTGGCCTGTGCGCATACTCCTCTCCTGGCATCTGTTGCTGGCCACTCTGGGAGGCTGAACTGCAGGGAACTTTGGGGTGACCTGGTAAAGCTGCTTTCACACAAATGATTACAAGATTGCTCAAAATCCAAGTGGCTCTTTGCCTTCTGCCTGACGTGTGCTGTGGGGACAACTCATACAGCCGCAGCCCTGAAACTGGCACTGAGAGGCCCTGCTGTCTGCCCACACCCCCAGCTCCTGTGTGGGATCTGGAGGCCTGTGCAGCCTCTGCTCCTGTCCCTGCCAGCAAGCTCTAAGCTGGTTGTGGTGCTTCTGAATGACCCTCTGTTGTAGCACCCATTGCAGCAAAGACATACCCTGAGTCTACAACCGGCAGCCTCACCTTGTCCTGCCTCCTCCTCCAAGCTACACGGTGCCTCCAGAACCTTGTTCCGTAATGAAATGAGTCCAAGAAGGTTTGTCACTCACAACACTGAGGCTAAATAAACCCTTTTATTTAAAAAAAAAAAAAAGAAATCATTACCAGCACTGTTTCTTCAGACTTGTAGTGATAAACACCTAGGCAGAGCTTTGCTAAGTAATCTTTCAGCCCTACTTCTGCAGGAGGCGATAAAGCAAGAATAACAAACTACCTGCAACTGGCAACACACCAGCCACCATGCCGTCGGCACAGATAGGAGTTAATTATTTCCTATCAGCTGTCTAGGGCTGGGAAATAAAGGGGCAATGATTTCAAGGCTCTTCTTGTTGAGCAACAGTGACAAAAAAGGGAGGATATTAGGATTATTGTCTGCCTGTTTTATGAAGAGTAACAGAGATGGTTGGAGCAGAGCAATTAAAGAAAAAGGGATTCAATCACAAGCAACAGAGTTAAGGAAATGAGAGATACGTCCATGAGAGGGATCCTTGGAAATACTGAGGATAATGTAGTTTATCATGGGGAGGATAGCTGAATAACAAAGATTTCAGCCCCTTATTGTAACACAAGGATGGAGATGTACAGTAGTGGGAGAAACACACGGACACTCAGTCCTTGAGCTGAGCAGATTATGTAGGGAATTATTCCTCCACAGGGCTGCCACTACCACCTTTTCCTGTCACACTGATTTTGAGCTTAGCTAGCGTCAAGGCCTTATGTTAGTGCTTCTGCCAGGAGATGAGCTTCATCTCCTGCCCTCACCTCCTGCTTGACTTCTGAGGGAGGAAAAAAAAAAGGCAAAAGCAAATAAAGGAGTCAAGAAACCTATCCCAAATTGCACTATGCTTGGTGCTTGCAGCTGGGGATTTCTGATGTGCACATGGGTGTGCTTTGCGTGAGTCACTGCGGGAGGGTGAAGAAGGGTGCAGGCAGGACAACAGTTTCCTGAGTTGAGTGCTGGGGAGCTCCCAAGCCCTCCTCTGCCTGTAGTGGCACCTCAGCACATGGGGCAAATGGGCTGGTTTTCCTCTGCCCACGGATGACCCTGCCCTGAGGCAGAATATCCCCTCTATACTTAATTGCCCGTGTAAGTGACCACACAATCACGCCAGTACACTCCAGTAATCTATACTGATGTATCTTAGGACTGCAGACTGGTATCCTGAAACTCTTCTTTTACCTAAACAGATGGCTTCCATACCAGGAATTTCGCCTTCTATACCAGGATTTCTCTCCTCACTTCAGCCATGGCTCCATTAGCAGTGTGATTTTTGCCAGTTAAAGCTATGTCACTAAAAGCCTTAATGTGAATTTGATTTATAGTTTTGGAGCTATTCCTCTTCACACATGGAAATGGTTACACAGGCATAAGGCACCTTTATCCTGAGATAACCAAGTCCATGCGAAGGCAGGTTGTGCCACTTCTAACAATACCGGCACTGTTAGAGAGCTATCACTCGCTAAGTGCAGACAAGCCCCATGTTGGAAACTTCTTTTAAAACTTCTGTTTTTTATAAAAATAGTACTCCATTCCTCCCTAAGACTAATGAAATATGATACAGGAAATCAACAAGGCATCAGATATCTATTAGAAATGTAACACAAACTGAAGAAACTTGTCAGTGTGATAAAGATCTGCATTTGCAAAGACAACAGAACAAGATCAAATGCATCATAAGAAATAAATTAGGGTCTACCTCCAGCTTATATTTGGAAAGGTGACTCTGTTCTTGATTCACTGTAATCGTAAATTCCTCAAAATAAGCCTTAATTTTTACCAGGAACAAGTTTCCAAAGGTTATATTGCATTCACCTTCGAGGAATTTATGCAGATAGGATGGACTAGTTTCCTTGGCTGAGCACAAACTGCCAAACTCATCTCAGGACATCCAGATGGGTTTCTGTGATGGGTTACACCTCCTGAGCCATCACTTGTCACTTCTAACCACACCGTGCACGACTTTATAAGTGAAGGAGACCTATGCTCTTATCCCACTGATGGTGGTGCTGCAAAAAGAAATATAGATGGGCCCAGTTAATTATTTAGGAGCCAACTCATAAAGGTCCTTGTGTCAGATGTGGATTTATGGGAAGTCACACATATGCATACTCACAGGCATGTTACATCTGCCCTGGGACTGTGCCAGTCCCTTATTACCTATTAAGCAGCCACCAACGATGTTTATCATTTAAGAAGACGGAGAAGCTTTATCACTCCCATTAATATTGCTGCTTTGCAGCTTCATTTATGTGATTCTGTGTGATTTACATTGTGTATAGGGGCCTCTGAGTACCTTTGTCATGGGCTGGGACTCTGTTGTCCAAGGGGTTTTACTTGCACATCACAGACTATGTCTGCTGAGCAGACTGGGATCATCCTGAGGCCATCTTTGCTCCCGCTAGAAAACTGGGGAAAACCAAATGCGACTCTTGGACGCTGCTTACTCCTCGTTGCTGAGGGGCTGTGCCTGTCAGTTGTCTGCTACCCTGAGCTACGGCAGGCCACGCTCTGTGGCTGGTGAGTGCTGCTACAGGACAGGGGGATGCCCACGGTGGCAAAAGGACCACTGGAAACCCAGGGGCCAATGTCACAAGATCCGTAACCCCATCTTCAGTTGATAACATCCAGTTGGACTCAGCAGCTTTCCAGGGGAACGTGGGCTTGGTGGGTTGGTCCCCCACCCAAGTCAGCTGTGGATGTGCAGACCAGGAGGAGAATGGATGTCCCCTGCAGCGCAGTGGAAAACTGTGATTCAAATGAGTTGCTAGCTCAGGCTGAGGGAACATCACCGTCACACAGCAGCCACCTAGTGATGCTAGGATGTCTCTTCAATGCCCTCTGTCTGTCTCCTCAGCTGTGAGACCCGCTAACAGCCTCACAGCCGTGCACAGACCTGCACTGACCTCTCCATTGATCAGCTATGCGGCATACTCCCCAGAGCAGATAACTGTCATCCTGTGGGAGAAGGACCCCGTGCTACTTATCATCTTGTCTCTGCTCACCACATGTCTGTCATTCCAGTGCATTAAGCCACTGCTAGACCCAGGGCTGCAGAAGCAGGGATGGGGGAGAGCAGGCAGCCCACTAAGCATGGTGATGTGATCAGGACTGTGCAAAGGGTCTCTTGGAGGTACTGTCTCTGCAGACATCCATGATCAACCTCTCTGGAGGCCCCATGGGAGCTGAGATAGGTTTGTGCTGTGCTTCTGAAAACTGTACTCACCTGATGCTCTGTGACCCCCCCCCCCCCCCCAATTACCCAAAGATCAGGGTGGCTCCTGTCTTTGGGAAATCTAGGTGCTGAAGTTAGAGGGACCCATCCTTTGAGAGGATTCCCAGTGAAAATAACCTTTCGATAAACTTCCACCGAGGACACTAAGGGGTTGAACTGGTATCTGAGCCGTGTCCTGAGCACGGACACAGTGAATGAAACAGAGCACTGTTCTGTGGGGGCCCACACACGGCTGTTCAATGGTGCCGAGAGACTGCTGTGCCCAAACCAGGGCTGGACACTCATGCACACATCTTTGAAAGGGTTTAGACAACAGCTCCCACCGCCTCCCGTACCAAAATGTTTTGAGGGCTTGTCCTATCATTTCATCCTTGAGAGTTGCAACGTCCCCTGGAAGCACTAGTTTAGCTTCCCATCGGAAACCGGCTCCAATCAATGGTTCTCACAGGCTGCTTGCTGTTGCACTATAAGCTCCTGCCACACAGCAGGCTTTGGTGTTGTTCCTGACACTGGGGTTTCTCTTCTAGCACATCAGGTTTTCCATTCTGGGTACCAATGTCTGTAAAAAGCAACACGAAGTCTCTTATTCTTCAGCAAGTTAAGGGTCTCCTGAGCGCTATGTCTGCTATGTAATCTCTGCTCCACAACGGCTGCTCCTTATCCGTCTCAGTTATTTGTGCTTGGCACGTGGATTGATCAGTCCAGCTGGGAATGCACAGACATGCACCTGTAAGCTCAGCTTATTATTATTATTTTTGTGTGAATTAGCTTTTCTTCTTTTTTAACTGGTAGGATCAAAAGCATCCAGTCAAAATACAAACCCATGTTGTGGCTGTTGTTTATACATGCAACACCTGACAGTTCTTACTTCACGCAACTCACAGGCTATACAGATGAGACAGATAAAGTATGGAGGAACAGAGGAGAGAGAGAAATAGCCTCCCAGCAGGGACCTAGCAATAGAGCAAAATCCATGCGTTCTCCCTAGCCTGTGAGGCAGTCTGCCCTGGGACGGGTTTGTTAGCGTAGCAATACAGACATGCTTGAACAGCAACCAGTCTTGAGCAGGGTTGCAGCTCACGGAGGGAAAACCCCTCCACTCTCTGCAGCACAATTCTTTCAGTATCTATCTCCAGGAACGTGAGCTATTGCAGCGGCTGTAAATGTGCTCTCGCAAAGGAGAAGGGGACAGCAATACTGATTACCCTCGTCACAGCTGCGCCCAGCACACCTTGACTGGCAAAATTTGACTAGATACATTTGGTCTTTGGGTCTAAGTCCCTGTGTTCCTGCCTGGTTTCACATGGACGTCCTTAGCTTTGATCAACACAAACACATTTAAATGGTCAGCATCCTTATCGCTCCTTAACTCTTGCAATATTTAGTAAGAACAGACATTAGCAACACACTTGGGCTGCTGTTTCCTATCCACTCAACTTCCTGTCCTGCCCTTCCCTGGGAGGACACTGGGAAGCCCTACCCACCTTCCTGCAAAGTTGCAGTGAAACTTTGAAGCAGCTTCCTTCTCCATACCGGCTTGATTTTTCTATCCAAAAGATTTATTTAGGCTTGTTCCTTCATGTTGCAAACCAGTTATTTATATGTCAGAGTGTGATATGGCTATATTGAACTGTCATGTCTGTTTTGTACCTGTATTGAAAGACTGGCACTGTAGAGCATTTGTTTGAACTTGCCTGCAGGCAGCCTGTTACGCTGGAAGACAGTAAGGCTGCAGTCTAGGGCTGTTGGCTTTGATTTGGCTCTGAATTACTGGCTCATCTCCAATAGCTTAATGGTCTTCCTGCAAAGGTACCAAAGCAAGCAGAAGGGGTGGAGAACAGAGGCTCTATTTATGAGTGGGGCTCTGATCTGTGCAGGGACTGAACCTCTACAAAATCAGACCTCACAGACAGGCCAGCCTTAGGCAGTGCTGACCCCAAGCAAGATTTCAGCTAGGACCAGAACAGTGATGATTTTGTTTCAAAACAAGCGCTACATGCAGAGTGCAGCATTGCTCCTCAGATACCATCTGTGCTAAAGAAATTGCCTGTAGGATAGCACCGGTGGGCGTTACCCCTCACCACAACCACTTCAACACATTTACAGCAGCAAAAGTTTGCAGCCTATACTTAGCCCTTGGTTTTAAGGCCTCAGCTGGAACCTCAGCCTATACAAGGTCATTCAAGATCCCCAGTGCCCCTCTGAAAGAAGGATGTGCTACATCACCTGCACGATGAGGAACAAGTCTTTGCACAGAGGTGAATACCTAAAGCACAGTGGGGGCAGCTGGATGTCCTGGCAGTGTGTGTCCTCTGTCAGCTGCAGCATAACTGTGCCTGGCTTGCAACACCAATAAATCTTCGAGTCCCGGAGAAGTGAGGTGGGACCTGCTGAGGTTCAGGACCGAAAGTACTCTGTGAGTGCTTTTAGAGCAAATTCGCTGAGGCTGAGGTCTCTGCTGAGACCCCGTTCTTTGCTTTCTCCAGGCTGGTTAAACCCACTGCAAACCAATATGGAGCAGCGAGGAATGTTTATAAGTCCGTGATGGTTCATAAAGTCTCATATGTCAATATGGGCATCTTGGCAGGCTTGGGCTATCCTGGAGGTGTATCTGAAAGCTCTTCCATGGCTTGGGAGCTATTTTTGTGACTACGCACAAGAGGTTGGGGAGCTCCAAGCAGGAACCAGGTCCCTTGCTGGGTGCCACTGCAACACTGGGAACATGTCTGTTATCACTGCACAGCTCACCACAACTGACTGCACACACATAGCTGAGGGCAAATGAGATGCAAATTGTAATAGCAATATCCTTGGTCACTGGGTGCCGGGCAGCTTGCTCAGGGAGGCGAGCTCTTACAGCAGGTGTCGGTCCCTAGGGGATTGGCGTGTGTTGGCATGTTCATCCAAACCGAGACTGAGTGGGAACTTCATTCTTGTTTTAATATTTTCCCTTTTAAGCAAAACACCACTTCTTTGCTGCTCTTAGAGCCTGTCCTAATGTGGCTGAATGCAAGAGCCGGTGGAGTCAGCTGAGCAGGCTGAGCAGTCCTGACCAAGGCTCAGACATTGTCCTGTCCATCATCTCTTTCTCTTGAGGATGGGCTCCAAGGTACAATAGCCACCAGGGAGCCTTGGGAGACTGGACACTCCACAAGCTCCATCAAGCCGCCTTTTGGGATATCCAGAAAAAAGCCCTGGGCTCTGTCCTGCCCTCCCCATTAAGATCAATCATGAGTAATCATTTAGAGTAAGTGCTGAGCTAACCTGCATCCCAGTGCAGGGGACATTTTCCAAAGGAGACGTGCCTGCCCAATATCAGATTCTCAAGAACGATTATTCTTTGGTTATTTTTCATAAAGCTTCCCATATCTTGTGACACTATGTTAGAAAGTGGGAAATTTGTTCTGCTCAGCATCTCTCCCTTCTAGCTAACACTGCTTGTTTTTTTGTTGGTTTTCTCCTCCCTTGGCAGGTTTATTCTTTGTACATGTTTGTGATGACTTTAGTACTAGCGAAAGGAGCCAGACTGCTAGTCAGCCCTGGGGAATCGGAGTTTCTTCCTCTGCAGAAGATAGAGCAGCAAAGGAAAACTCTTCCCACTCCATCCATCCCACCTGAACCTTGGTGCTGCTTCTTGAAACAAAAATACTAACGCTTTGTGCTTGTACGGATTTGCAAAGTGCAAATCTTAAAAAAAAAAAAAACCCAGCAACCAAGATGTCATAGTTAAAGCTTAAAACAAACTTTCCTGAGAGTAACAGAGCAGATCTGCTTACGCCAGCTCTGCCTCCCCTCTCCAGCCAGGCTGCATTAGTGAATAATCCTCGAAAAGCCCCAGGTAGGGGTCGATAAGCAAATGCTATTCCCCAGGAGTGCAGCAGGGAAATTGAACCTTTGTGACTCATTCAGCCCTTGGCCTCACTGCTGAAACTGCAGATTGCGGAGATTTCTGTGATGTAAATGCTTCAACAGAGCATCGCAAGCAGGCATTTCTGAAGTGAGGCACTTAAACACAGACTTTGGCCCCTAGGTAAGTTGTCTGATTGGAAGCCAAAGGGAGCTGCGGAGGCAAATTGCTATTCGGTTCTGCCACATGCAGGCTGGATGTTGCACAGCTAATGAAGCAGGACTCGCATTGACGAGGATAAAATCCAGCTTTGCAGCTATCTCTTCCTTCACTGTGCACCCGCAGGGACAGATTGACCCGGTCCATCGGGCTCCCTCCCCTAGCACAGTCAAGAGAGGCTGTAACATTTGTACCCCGTGTGGGATGCGGAGCTGTGTATGCAGGCCCTCTCATGACACAGCTGGATCCATGAGGCTGTTGGAGACAGTGTTGCGCAGCCAAAATAAATGGTGCTCATGTCAATAAGGAAAACTGTCCAGCTGAGTCTGGGAGCCTCAGGAGGGAATCGAGTTGCTCAATAACTTCAGAGCTTTGGTGACCTCCATCCTGTTCGCCAGCTCATGCTGGACTTACATGCTGGCAGAGTTCAAACTGTCCCATGCAATCTTCACCTGGGGATTTCCTGACTTTTCAAGTTCAGCTTTCATTTGAACGACATATTAGCGTTTTTTTTTTTTTTTTTTATGTTATTAAAGCTACAGTAAGGACGTTTCCAAACCAGGCTGCCAGCAACAGGCTCTAAATCCACACTGGCATTTTGCTGGGCTCACATACAGGGTGTCATTTGGACAAGCAGGGAAAATTGCTGGGGCCACCTCCTCGTGGCACCTACAAAGTTCTATGTGCATTGATCATACCTTGCAGGGTCTTGCAGAAATAGCTGCTACATGCGGGGTGGGTGGAAAAAGCTCTTTGCGCACATGGTGATTGCTTCTGCAAATGAGACCACTCTTTGCATCATGGCTGGGTCAGTAGTTTGCAAAAATTTTGGCTACCCATCTGCCAGGAGAGAAGGTCAGCAAGGTGCAGAAGGTGCTTGCTGTGCTGAGGGGGCACCGATGTTTGTGTGCATAGATCAAACACATGGTTACAGTGCATATATGTGTTTGCTCATATTTAATTGCATGTCTGTGACGCAGTGCTGTATGCAGTCTCTGGCACGCTCATTGTACGTCTGCAGTGTGTTAAATGTGCTTGTTGAGGTTGTGAGGGTGCATGTGTGTGTGTGTGTGGACAGTTTACCTGTGAATATATCAGCTGTACTGAGGCATGCAGCTTATGTGCATTTGCGGTCAGTGCTCAGGCACTGCATCTGTGTGTGCCAGCATAACAACTGTGTCTCTGTACTGTTGGGGTGAGCATTTGTGCGTTGGCTGCGTGTCTGTGCTTGCCTGTGTGTATTTCTGGCGTATACAGGTGTCCTGCCTGTGTGTGCCCACTGCCCCAATACATGGTGTTTGTATGTGTAATTCTCTGTGCATGCAAGCAAACGGACTTTCATTTCCCTGCACTGTATGTGGGTACATCTGGCTGTTCATGCCTCTTCCTATCTCCCTTTCATTTCCAGCCAGTGCTGCTCTGTGCCTGAGCAGGGGGCACTGAATAAATGATGCAACTGCCCAGTGGTTTGTTGCTCTAGACCCTTTCGGTGACTGCTAGAGCAACAAGCCGCTGGGCAGGATGCCAGGTTGGCGTGGCTGGGGCCGTGCAGGAAGCCCCCATGCTGGGCTGGGGAGCAACAACCAGCACTCTCTTGCCCCCGCTCCAGACTCACCATGCAAAAGTTTCTGTCTCCGCTTCGGGCAATGGAAAAAGTTCACCCTGGCAGACATGTCTCTGTGTGCTGGGTTAATTAACTGTCCTCCATAGGGAAATACAGACTCGATTCCGCTCACGCTTGTCTGCTGCTACAGTTCTCGTGTTTGGCTGCCAGTGCCTTGTACAAGACTGGAACCAGGTGATTGCAAGCAATCAAGATCCTGAGGTTTAATGAGTTATTGCCACTCAGCTAAGCCATGGTGACTGGCAGCGCAATCTCTTTGCTGTCCCTTAGGTCATGCCAGCCTATTTACTTACTATTAACACTGCTCTTTGGCCCAAGGCACGTCTATTAGGAAGGCACACTTTCTCAGTTCACAGTAGAAACCATACTCCAAGAGGAGACAGAGTTAGGAGCATCTAAGTGTTTGTTCCCTGCCAAGAGGTGGGATTGTTTCCATCCACAGCATCCTAGACAGGTGTGTGTTTAACCTCTCTGAAGATGCCTCCAAGGATGAAGGCTCCACCTCTTCCTCACATAACTTATCCTAGCAGTTTTCTATTCTTAGTGTTAGAGATTTCCTGACATCTAACTTGAACCTCCTAGGTGAGGACTTCTTGTCCCATCCCCACTG